>NC_063214.1:116064677-116413010 GCF_020740725.1 Corvus hawaiiensis | reverse complement strand
TATCTTCCAAGGTAGTCCTTGAAGAAATCTATTTCTTCCAGCTCAAGACACCTCCCTATTTCTTTGCTCTCATAGGGAAAACAGTGATTTTATCCACCATTAAGGAGTCAGGGCTGTGTGCATGCTCGTGTGTGTGAAAGAGAGGGGGCGAAATGAGGCAGAATCAGGAATATCTGTTTTCACACTGAAAATAATCTGGAGCTCATGGGTAAACATGCACAATATGAAGCACAATAGAAAAATCTGAAGGTAACTCTCAGGGCAAGTCAGGACAAGGTAGAAAATTGATGCAGCTTCAATAAAGGCCAAAGGCAGCAGTGCATGGCAGTTCTGTCATTATCAGAGGACATTAGTGCTCTATACACAAAGCAAGAGATGGAATGACAAGTGAGAAGGTAGGAAATAAACAATCAATTTGGAAAAGGCCCTTTCCGCCCCTCTTCCCCCCCACCAGAGAACTGCATCACAAGGAGAAAAACATCTTTAAATGAAGAAAAATATGGTCAAAAACTTGAGCTCCCAGCAAAGGGAGGACCTTTTATGTACATGCTTATCATCAACTTTACTCACTACCTTCTGCATGGAGGCCCCGGAAGAGGAAAGGAGGGCACTGCTTTAAATTAAAATGTCCTGAAATGAGGTTTTAAAGCAACCTGAAGAAGCGGTAGCAAAAATTTTTTGAAGAGTTATCATGGGTACTAGTGACCAATAACTTGGTTTCTGGACTGCAGACATCAGAAACTATAGTAATTAAAAAATACCAAGGAAAAGACAGCATGGCTTTTGCAAAGGGCAGTTATATATCACACAGCCTCACATATCACACAGTTCTCAGAAGAGGTGAGGAGCAAAAAATCATTAGAGCTCATACAGTCCTTTTGTGTTGCCCAAAAAATGGCAATGAGTCATTGCCATTGCCATGAGTTAACAGCCCTTACAAAAACTAAACATTCCCAGTATAAATGACAATAATCAATCAGCAGACACTTAAAAATAGAAGAAAAAAAAAAAAAGGGAAGAAAAGATAAGAATAATTAGATTCTTCACAGTCTAATACTGTCACTTATGGTGCTACTAATGGATTGGACCTGGGCCCAGGGCTCCCCAACATATTCATAAATGTTGCACGAAGTAGAGAAGAAGGGCAGTGATAGCATTGGCTCCTGCAAAATTATTCATAAAAGGCTAACCTAAAGCTGACTGTGAAGTATTTCAGGAGATCATAAGTGTTTGTGTTCAGCTCCATATTAGTGACTGCAGTGTGATGAAGGGTGACACAGCAACAGGCAGTGCCGACATACAAGTGCCTGTACAGGTATGTATGTACGTACAGCCCATTACATACAGTCACTTAGGTGGTAATTTACCTCTTGTCGTCTAAGAATACTTGGAGTCCTCCAGGATTCACCAAACACTTTGAATACCTGACACATCAATGCTCAGGAACTCAGAAACAAAGAATATTAAGAATTATCAGGAAAGGCAAAGAGAAGAAAAATCAAATAACATTATGCTACTGTACATTATTGCTGTACATTATGTACTTATTATTCATTTCACTCCATCTCAAAGAGATGTACTGGAACTAAGACAGAAATGGGAAGACCAAATTTACTCCACAGTTTTGTTACAAGGAGAGTGGATAGACTAGGTGATAGATAATGCATAATAATAGACTAGATAATAGAGGACAGAGATGGAATATGCCTGAGATAGATATGAAGAATGGGAAGTGATCTATTCACTGTTTCTCACAATACAACAGCAGGTAGACTGATAATGAAATTATCAACCATCAGTTTGAGAGCAGAGAGAAAAAAAGATCTTTTCACACAAGGCCAGGGAATTAATTCTCACAGGATCCTGTGGAAGCTACAGAATAAATTTGGTGCCAAGAGTCAGTGGGAGTCACTGAATGCAGGGCTACTTACATCTCTGACCTAGAAACATCCAACCCAGGTCAAAAAACTCCTCAATGAGCAGTTCCCAAAGTTGCCAGTTTGTGCTGTAAGAAAAATCCCTGTGTATTTGTCCCTTCTCTGAAATTCTCTTTCTAACCAGCGTTAAAGCCAGGTTCTAGAGGCCACCAGAAAACCTCACTGGGACACACATGTATTTTCAGTTTTAGTGCACTTTAATAAAATTACGTTATAAAAAAATCTTGAAATGTCTCCAGTGTATTTCCATATCTCAGATTTTTCTCGAAAGAAAGAAAGAAAAAAAGAAAGAAAGAAAGAAAGAAAGAAAGAAAGAGAAAGAAAAAGAGAAAAGAAGACACAATTTCCCTGTTTCTGTTCTTGGGTTGAGCTCTTTTCCTCACAAAATACTAGTTGCTGACAATCCTAGTTTTGCTACTGGTACCCCCAGTTTATTTGCAGAAGTAATCACTTCACTCTGCCTGCAAATGCAGGAGTCTGCCCTTTTTCCTCCATTTATTAAAACAAATAAATGAACAAACCTCACAATTAGGTAAGGTCTGGACTATTAAGTAAAAAATCACATCCTCCGATGAAATAAATTACTGTAACTTTATTGGCTTCAGTGGAGCTGTGGCAATTTACAGCAGCTGAATATTGCTTCAGCACTATGATTCAAGTTATCAAGAACATGAAATGCTGCAATATTGATTCAGAAAAGTCTATTTGAATTTATTTTTCTAAATTAATTTGCTCCCAGATTCATTAAACATAGTTGGGAAATATTTCTAGAATGCACATTAAGTGCAAAAATGTAGACTGGAGTCCAAACTCACCAATGCATTTAGGCAATCTGAGGCATTTTTAGGCTTCTTTATGAGACCCTCATGGCATAGGATGATATCAGTTGCCTATTTGAAAAATATCATTCATATGGATTTTTTTAATGAAGGCCCAAATATTACTGCTGTAATTTTTTTATAATGATAGTATTCCAGTAGCAGTCACAGGGAGTTTTCCCCAACAGACCCATGGACATACCCTGCCTTGAGATTTCTCAATTTACAGACAAGACAGAGAGGGTTCATGGAAATTCTCCCTTCAGACAAACCCTGGCGAGTGACCCTTTTGCCCTTTCCATCGTATAATGGTTAATTTCCTCCAGGTATCCCAGTAAAAATGGTTCTTGAGAAGGACCATGAAGAGGAAATCACCTTGTGACTGAGTTTTTCTCAGCCAATCCACCCATAAAGTCAAGGTTGAAGACAGCATAAAGGGTTGTATTGAGATTGCCATAAACATGTCATTTACTCCTTGTAGCCTCTTTTCCCCAATAATTGTGAAGTCTGGCAGCAATGCTGGCACCAGGATTTGCTCCTTTCCCTCTTAAATCTCTTTACAGCACCAACACCTGATTTATGTGCACCACAGTCAGTCTTGGATAAAAGAAGCACCCAGGAAGTCACCTCTAGCAAGGCAGAAGGGGCAGGACACAATGTGGTGACGCTGGGGATTATAGGACATTTCAATTTAAAGCATGTTAATGATAAAGGTGATGACTTTATGCTGCCAACAGTGGTTTGGGGCTCCTGTGGGCAGGGAGGAGCAGGATAACTTGGGGCAAGCAGAGGCACAGCCCCAAGTTATCCTCCTGTGTTACTCTAGGACTGAGGCAAGGAAGGCTTAGATGAGAGTTTGGGGTGGAATTCAAAGCTGGGATGCCTAAAATACCATAAAATAAATTACTCTAAAAGAAAACTGGACAGCTTTCATGTAGCTGCAGTGCCAAGAAGGCATGGCTCAAGATGAGGGAGGAGGATCTCATCATTTTGGATGTGACACAACTTCTCTCTCCCAGTGCTCCATTTATGAAGTGCCAGTCATATTTCATTTCTAATGCTTGTCTTGGTTGTAAGTACCCAGCTGTAAATTTGCTGGGTGATAGCCTTTAGACATGTGCATATGCATGTATGCACACAGGTTTTTATAACAGAGTCCAATTTTAGCTGAGCCTCTTGAAAATACTGTAAACCAAGCTTCAGTTTATCAATAAAGCATGATTGTAAAATTGTGGGCCTGAAAGACATGAAAATTATAAGACTGTCAACAGTAAAAAGGAAAAATAGATTAGAAAAATAGAAAAGTAGAGAATATCTGAGATAAATACAGTGAAGACAGTGTTGTCTTCTCTTTACCTACATGTAGTTTTGACTCCCATATGGTCCTCAAAGTTTATATTAAAAATTTTTGAGAATCTGGGTCTTACCCATTAGGAATCTGCATGTTTTAATATTATGTGTATCCTTGCCAGCCTTTTTTTTTCTGTTATGGTATTTGCAAGTGGCACCATAAGCAAGCGAGGGAGGGGGACAGTTTTTCTCCACTCTCTATGTATTTATCTTGTATGTTTGGCAACATTTGGAACCAGACCAAAATGAATTTAAGTCAATACTCAGTTTTGTTTGTTCCCTTTATAGCCCATTTCTCCTCTTGGTTTGCGTGGGTATTTCCAATAGAGACAGAGAAGGGAAAATATTTCAAAGCAAAGCAAAGTGTGGTTATATAACAGCAAACAAAGGCAGGAGGCTTCAAGGGGAAAATGTGACTCCTGAAAATAATTTTAAGAACTTATCTTTACGCAAACTGCTACACACAGTAATATAATTACAGAAATACAAACCCCCACACACATACCAATGCACAGAGTAAATACAATTATATCAGTGCTTGTATGAGCATAGCTTGCTTTATTACAGAAAGGGGAAAAAGATGTGATGGTACCAAACCTGTGCACTGTACATCCATGATATTATTATAATTGTTGTTGTTGTTGTTGTTGTTATTTATTAACAATAATAATGATAATATAGTAATAGAAATAATAACAATCTCAAATATTTTCACCCCTCATACATGCAGTCAAACTGGTAGAAACAGCAGATACAGAGTAATGCTATCTTCCCTGTACCCCCACACCCCCCTTATTTTAAGGTTCTTTCTCTTCTGAGATCTTGAATTGTCATAAGGTTGCAGGGTGGCCAGCCCACCCACAGGAGAGAGATTTGGTTCTCCTGATAAGCTGTTTATTAGTGGTTTGACTCCAAAATGTGTGCTTGGCTTCTTTGTGGCAGCTGTTGGAGGTGAGGACTGCAGAGCTCCAGCAGCTGTCAACACAACCCACACAGCAGTATAATAGTTAGGGGAAAATTGCTGAAATTAAATAGACTATGTTGAGTTAAAAGCACTTTTCTAATTCAGCCTTTGGAGGTGTGTATCTTCCTAATGGCTTGTTGTAACTATGGGAACAAGGGCTTTCCCCTCTCCCCCAGGTTTTGCCTTTGACTGCAACACAGCTCCTTGTGGTTCTTTGAGCTGGTGGAGACAGCAGCATAAATACTTCTATGGCAATACATGCATAGCCACCTAGAGAGAATGAAAAGGCTGATTCTCTTCTTTGTGGCAGGCACAGTGTTAGATAACAGTTAACTGATTGTAATTGATAATTTGTTCCACTCGGGTTTATTGCCTTACTTGCTCTTTCCTTCTCTCCCTTCTTTTAAGTATGGAGGATCTTAAACCTATCAAAGGTTTTGATGTCTCTTGAAAAAAAAACCAGCAAAGTTGGAAAGCATTTGGCAGTGCAATTAGTAATGTTAAATCAGTGTGAATTCAAATCATTTAACTTGCTCCTTTAGCAGCTGATACCAGGAATACAAATTAGAAGGTAAAACTAAAATTGAACTATTGAAACTGGAAATCATCAAAACAAAAGACCCTGAGTTCCAGACTGAGGAGAACAAAGACTTCTTTTAATATGGGAAGAAATAAAAAAGAGGGGGCCAGAACATGAGTTAAATGAGCACATTTTCTTTCCTTTGGAGGACTGGCAGCTCTGCAGAGTGGGACTGAGGATGGTTGCAGGGGCACAATGAGCGCTCTCACCCTTCTTCCTTCTGTTGTGATCAACACCCAGCTCACTGCTCAGCAAACAGGAAGAGCACAATAACTGCTGTGTCATGGATGACTCTTCTCCACATCCACCTCCCTCTGGAGAAGGGAAGTGTGCACACCAAATATTGCTGAGTGTTGCTGAGGAAGAGTTGTGCTGCCATTCGCAGGGATGTTGTACCTGAAAGGAGACACTGCAGCCTTTATCTCTGCCCCAGGCACATCACTTCCTACATCTGAGAGTGAAAGGATGCCACAGGAGTGGATTTTTTTTCTTCCTCTTACTTTTTTGATTTAAACAATGTCATAGCTGAAGGAGAGCAAAACAGCTGATTCCTCTGAGTACTGCAATCATGCACGGCTGCATTTTATGTGCAGTATCTCCCAGCCAGAGTCACTGTGCTCAAAGCCTTAGGGCTCTGTTTCCCTACTCTTTTCTCCTGGCAGAGATGCACACAACCACATTTCCCAGTTAGTACTTCATACCTTCCAACTTGAAAATCATTTTCTACTCGCATTTTTGTTCTCAATTTTTCCTTCTATCTTCCATCTAATTTTACCTTGAATACTTTTTCACCAGAAAGTTGAATCAGATCAAATGAGCTTTGCATTTTAGTTTGAAGTTGATGAGTTCATTGTAATCCTGGGGCCTTCTCAGGACTTCTAAACTTGGGGTATGTGCAGAAAAACTGCTTACTTCATATCCCTGTAGCTTCATCATGAGTCTTGCACTTCTTGACATCTTGTCAGTGGCTAAGCTGTTGAAAGCAGTCTGTGGAGGAGCAGTGGGGGAGCCAGTGGAGATGGGGGTTTGGTGGCCACAGCCAGTGCCACGAGAACCAGCAGGATGCTGTGTCCTAAAGAAGTCCAATCCACAGACTGTGTTGGGTTAATGCAGAGTCTCACTGACAGATCTTATGTTTTATTGGCAGTCTAGCTTCTGTTTACTAATTTCTGAAACCATGGTGGGAAGAGAGAGAAATACCTAAGACTGAACTGTTTATTGCCCTCCACGTGAGCTGCCAGGTGAGCAGTAGCAAGACATGAAGAAAAAGCAGTTTAGAGGCTAAATTTACTCAACTGTCATATGAATGTCCTGCCAGAGCCTCTATTTGACCTCCCTGGTTGTCAGAGTCTTCTTGAAAGCCTTAAGAAGCTCTTGTGGATGAACTTGCTATGAATCACAGAATAATTTGGGAGTTGGGCCTCTTTGTCCAGCCCAGTTTCCTCCATGTATCCCACCTGCTTTGTCATGATGCTGCACAACCAACATCACTCATACCAGGTGGCTCAGGCCCTTTCTACAAGGCTCTGAAGTCACACACTGTAAAGCCACAGAACATTTATGAGCAGCCTGAATCTTGGATCCAGCCCCCAGGAAAAGGATTTAAGATGCTTCTCCAGCTTCAAAGTGCACCGTGTCCTGGGAAGCTCAGGAGCAAGGGAGGTGTAACCTAGGAGATTCTGCTGCTTTCTGCAAAACTGGAGACCATATGAAACCTTGTGTCTCAGCACCCAAAATCTCTCACCCGAGGCAGCAGTGAAGAACTCAGTAGAGGCTTGCACCCCACGCTTTTTCCTGCAGATTACTCAGTTTCCATAAATACCTCTGCATAGGAAGGCTGTGTTAAGACTCTCCCACATCAGAGGGAATTTCAGAACCAGGCTAAGCAGGTGTGAAGCTACTGATAACTTCCACCTGCGCCCTAATCTCCGCTTGTCTCCAGTGTAACCATATCACAGCAAAGTACTCTTGGGGACACGTGTCATGATGCTGCTCCAAAGGTGCTCTGTCAAGGAGAAAATGTCTGTTTCATTGTTTGGTTGTGCATGACAGTCCGTGGAGGAGCTTCTCTATATAATGCTTTAAATGAGGAAATCAGTAGAGGGGCCCCCTTTCTCAGTTTATTTGGTTTTTAATTCGGTTTTTAATTCTTCACAAAGTTCCTGCTAAGGAATACTAATACCACAATGGAGAGCAAATCACTCCAGTGTGTCACACAAAGTCAAACCTTTTCATCTGACCTGAGAGATAATTCCTCTAAACAATATCACTATAGTCAAAAGTAATTATAATTAATTCACACAGAGAGAATATAATTAGCATTCTTAGAAAAGAACTGGCTGCTGATGTACTTACTGCCTTATGAAAAGATTTTTCTTTGGAGTTATAGGAATAAACTAAGAGGTCTGAAAATCCCTTTTTATTAGTCTCAAGTGCAGGATGAACACATTTACCACTTGCCAGGCAGCCTTTTGGAAGTTTAATATATGAAAAAGCCGTACGTCAAATAAAAATACGGAGTTGTCTATTACAGAAGTTGTGTCCTTCTGTGTTAGTAGCTGAAGAACAAGCAATCCTCTCCATCTTCATGTCCATCTATGCAGTCAAGTTCAAATTGATTCTTAGATTGATTTATAGATATGATGTCAAAAAAGCTGGGAGGCTTTTGCAGGGACACACATTTGTATCAACTACAATGTCATCAGCTGGGCCTGTATTATTTTTTCCCCAGCAATCACACTGCTTGTTTAGTAGAGGGAGCCCTACCCACAGTCCTGGTGGACATTTATTTCTCCCTTGAAATGTTTAAGCATCAATGGTTTTGGTGAAGACTGGATGGCAAAGAACAAACTGGGAATTCATCTGGTAGGGAAGGGCATTAATTCACAAACCACCTCACTCTAATTTTGAAAGTCAACCGCAATAATTAAACAACAAAGCTTAAAGAATATGAAACAAGGAAATTTTGTTGCCATGCATTTACGTCAACCTATTTGGACAACAAGATTGTGCAACTTTCTTGGCCCAAAACATGCATAAATGAGTTGTCAAATTTCTCCAAATGCTTTGGCCAAAATCATTGTGATTTTTTTTTCCATCGGAAATGTTGAAATACTTGTTTAATATTGATCCAGAATTTTGCAACGACATTTCATTTATTAAATTTACCCTCAAATAAAACTCAAAAGGGTGAAAAAATGTAGGGCAAGGAAACAAACAGATTTTTCTGATTCACAAGCAAATATCTAGTTGGACTTGGAATAAAATAAACATTGTTTTTGCTGAAGCACAAGACCTGTGGGTAAATTAGAACTCTACTTTCCCAGTTCAGTTCATGAAAGTCAATTCAATTATTTTCACAGATTTATTTGTGACATAATATATTAATCAGACCTCAAAAGCTCAACTGATCTATTTGTTCCATAAATTCTACACTGTAAAAACCTGCTTGCTAGCACTGACTTTGATGAGTGAATGATGCAGTCCTGTAAGAATGTAGTTGGAATTCTGTTGTCCACATGTTGTGAATAAAGGCTTAACCCTCTCATATCACTTCTCTATACAAACTGGCTGGGAAGGAATAAAAAAATTGCCTCTGTGTCTATCAGACCAGCTGAAAAAAACCCTCAATGGCACGCTTGCAACATTGTTTTAACTTTAATTTGTTTCTTCTGGCACCAAACAGGAGGGGTGAGTACAAGTGATATGAAGAGGTATAAAACATGATAAAGAGCGTCCCTGAAATGTCCAAGGCCAGGCTGGATGGGGCTCTGAGCAACCTGGTCCAGTGGGAGGTGTCCCTGCCCATGGCAGGGCGATGGAACTGGATGATCTTTAAGGTTCCTTCCAGCCCAAACCATTCTATGATTCCATGAAAATCTTTGCTCATCTGGTACCTCAAAGAGCTGACTTAGCCAGATTATAGGTCTTTTTACTTTAATTCTTCTAGGTCAATGCACTTACTGATTTCTTCATGGTTTTGGCAACTTGCACCCCAACAGCGCTGGGTTCTCTTCTCTGTCATGCTGCTCAGGGGAGCAGTAATTTTGTTTAAATAAATATCTATATCAGTTTAATTTTTGGGCTTTGGAATGTGTCTCCCTTTTCAATCTTCATCCTAGAGACAACTCAAAGGTTTTAGACCCTAAATGTGCAGCACATGAAACCCAATTAAAATATGAGTATAGAGTGCAAGAAATACCCTCTGCACGCCAGGTCAGGTGGGATGGAAGGTGTCTCTTTAAGCAGACATTTCTAGCTGTTTGCACAGATTTTCAGGTTTCCAGATTTTCCACTATCATTTGCTATCAGCATCCATTTAATCTTCCCCATGCTTTCTTTAAAGGTGGTCTTTTGTTCATAAATTAATCCCAGGAACTCCATCCCTAATCGTTTGCCCAAAAGTGACAAGAAAGCATAGGTACACATATTATTTGAAAAAGTGACACCCAAAGTGATGGAAGGAGATTTAAGTTCTTTATCAAATCAACTATTTTGTGAATAGTAAAAAACTGTGCACATACCAAACAGCAAAAAAAGGAGTTTGTAACACAGCAATAATTGTTTTCGCTGGGGAAAAGCATCTGAATCAATAAGCACTAAGGTTGCAGACTGGTTTTGCTAATTGATTCATGATCTGGGCAACTTCTAAGCAGCACAGTTACTACTGCTGGCCTTTAAAAAAGTTGCACTTGTTCTGAAGAGCTACTAAATAACTAAAACAATACTGTTATTTTTAAAGGTCTCCTAATTCTGCCATTTCAAATCGATGTTAATCGTTTGAGGTTGCTGCCTTTGTGAGGAAATGTTCAGGATATGTTAATGCAGTTCAGCTTGGTGCTCTTCTATCCGGGAAGCCATTTTAGAAGTCACTTGACTCAGACAGACTTTCACACAAGGTTTTACATATTTAATGCCAGGTCTGGTCTCCACCATGACTTAGCAAGAAGCTGCATTTCTAGTTCTCTTCCATGGGTCTGTGTTTCCATCATGTATGTTATAAAGGTGCATAAATTGGCATGGAAATCTAAAATATTCTCTATTTGCAATGAGAACTTCATTCATAATGGATAGGGGATGTCTTTTTGCTACAGTCAGGTATCAGATCTTTCACCAGGTGTTGCTTTCACCTTGATAAATCTGGCCTTGGACTGTTTACTGTCTGACCAGGTAGCAACCTGTATCTCTATGCCTGAGGGATGTGAGCATTTCCAGAGCACCTTTTGAAGTCAGTGATCACTTGTGGAAAGTATTAAAACCTGAGATCTTCATTAAGTATCAAGTGTATGAATTGCAAAAAATCCTCAAGGGGGCATTTGAGTCTGGAGGAAGGCAAGGGAGAAAAAGAGTACGGTAGAGAAGACTTTCTCCAGCTCAGTATCCTTTTAGGGAAAAGCCATTCTTTAGACAGACCTTGTCAGGGAATCTGTTCCCATCTGAAAGATGTGGAAACTGCCAGAGATCTTTTCCCTTGAAGGATATTGATAGAGGCTATCTCAAGCTAGGAGAAAAGTATAGATATGTATTAAAAATGGAATTGCTCGTTTTACTTTTTCCTCTACAGCAGTCCACCATACACCTTGCTTAGTTTACTAAGTTGGCTATACTGAATTATTTACCCTTTACCATAAGGTCTAAGTAGCATCATGGATGACTGTTGGGGTCCCTCCCCCGCCGTGTAGCCCTGGGAGAGGGGCCCTGAGGGCACAGGCACGGGGTTTCCTGTCCCTGCTCAGCCTCGTTCCCATTGGTTGGTTTGTGTTCCCTGCGCGGGCAGAAGGACCCTTGGTCCCGTGACTGGAACAGTTCCTGGGCAGAGCTCTGGCCATGCGGCTGGAGAAATAAACATCTCTCTGAAACATCTAGCAAGAATCTGTCTGTCCATATATATATTTCCTTTCCACGGGACTCCTGGTTTGATATATGCGTGTTGCAGGATCCCCACTGCAACAAATGGTGGAGATTTGAGAGCAGAACGATCCCCGATCCCTAAGCGACTGATTTGTGTGAGTAAACCCTGGAAACTTTGGATTCCTCTTCTTGGTTTTGCTTTGCTATTCCATATCTAAACTATGGAGGAACGGTGGGAAGACTCTTGGCTCTCAGAGCCGCATATGGACATTTATCTTAAACTTAAAATGATTCTTGAACAACGATTTGTGAATTTTAGCTTGATTCAAGCTCAAAAAGAACTGAAACACTTCCTGGCATGGTTGTTTAAGAACTTTTTCTATGTTTCTTGGGATTTAATTCTTACCAAGGGCTTTTGGAAAACCGTTTGGACACAGTTAATACTGGAGTCAAAATATATGCCGATGGAAGAATATTTTCGTGAATATTATTTAGTTACCGAGACTGTTGAGCAATGTCAGCTGTGTCCTGGCGAAGGGAAGCGTGGCGCAGGGACCGTGCGGCCCAGGCCACGTGCACCGAGCGCTCTGCGAGCGGCGGCGAGGCAGTTCCCGTGCGCGGGCGGAGCCACGCGAGCCGCAGTGTCGGTGGCGGAGCGAGGCGCGGCGGGAGCAGCGGGACCCGGCGGTGCCTGCCCGGTCCTGTGCAGCGCGTGGTGGAGCGAGCCCCGTGAACGCCCGACCGAGAGGGGCGGTGCGCGGGCGGCGGCTGGCGGCGGTGGCGATGGAACGGAGCCGCGCCCAGCCGAGACGCGCGCTGGAGCGGGGCGCGGGGGGAGTCGTCGCTCGGGGGCCCGGCCGAGACGTGGGTGCAGCGCCCGGCAGCGGCAGCGAAGCTGCGACCAGAGGAGGCGACGCACGGAGAACTGAGCGGCGTGGCCCGGCCCGGCCCGCGCAGCCCCGAACGCGACCCCGGGAAGAGCGCGCAGGCACGAGCAGCCCCGACAATTCCAACACGGGAGCGACCGAAAGAGACAGCAAAGACGCAGCGAGACAGAAAACAGCAGCCACTCGGAAAAAGGAAAAGATCATAGCAACTAAGACCTTAGGGATAGTAAAATGGTATAATGTTAAGCAAAATTATGGTTTTATAACAAGGTGTGACAACCAGCAAGACATATTCGTGCATAGAACTGCTATTAAAAAGAATAACCCTGAAAAATGCATCCCAAGCTTGGGAGATGGAGAGGTGGTGGAATTTAATATTGTACTAGGGAGAAAAGGGTTACAAGCATCGCAGGTCACTGGGCCTGATGGTGTTTCTGTAAAAGGCAGTATATATGCAAAAAATCGTAGTCATGTTAGACAGTATCTCCATTGTAAGCCCCCCCTACAGTTTCCCTTTCCTAATCCCACCTTTCCCTTTTACCCTATGTCCTATTACCCCCAGTGTATTCCCAATCCGTTTTTTCATCCATGGTTTCCCTCACAAAACCATGCTTTTGCCAATTGTTTCCCCAAAAATCCCTTTCCAATGCCGAGTGGGGGATGAAAAGGGGGAGGGAAGAAGTTAAACCCTCTCCTGCCTCAGTTTCCCCACAAAGCATGCTCAGAGAATTCTGTCTCCCTTCTGTCAGCCCTAAGATGTTCCACAGAATCTCTTTGGACATTTAAAGACTCAGGAGGGTGGCTTGTTTTGTTTTGAAACTGTTCTTGTTATGTTTATCCAGTTGTTTTCATTCTCCTTTTATTAAAATAAAACGGGTGAGGTGTTGGGGTCCCTCCCCCGCCGTGTAGCCCTGGGAGAGGGGCCCTGAGGGCACAGACACGGGGTTTCCTGTCCCTGCTCAGCCTCGTTCCCATGGGTTGGTTTGTGTTCCCTGCGCGGGCAGAAGGACCCTTGGTCCCGTGACTGGAACAGTTCCTGGGCAGAGCTCTGGCCATGCGGCTGGAGAAATAAACATCTCTCTGAAACATCTAGCAAGAATCTGTCTGTCCATATATATATTTCCTTTCCACGGGACTCCTGGTTTGATATATGCGTGTTGCAGGATCCCCACTGCAACAGATGACTATGAGGTGTCTGGAAAATCATGGAGAGAAAGAGTAAAGAGAAAGAGAAAGAGAAAAAAAGAGAAAGAGAAAAGAGAAAGAGAAAAAAAGAGAAAGAGAAAGAGAAAGAGAAAGAGGAAAGAGAGAAAGAGAAAGAGAAAAGAGAGAAAGAGAAAGAGAAAGAGAAAGAGAAAGAGAAAGAGAAAGAGAAAGAAAGAGAAAGAGAAAGAAAGAGAAAGAGAAAGAGAAAGAGAAAGAGAAAGAAAGAGGAAGGGGAAGGGGAAGGGGAAGGGGAAGGGGATGGGGAAGGGAGAGGAAGAGGGAGAGGGAGAGGGAGAGGGAGAGGGAGAGGGAGAGGGAGAGGGAGAGGGAGAGGACTGAGCTGAGGCAGCTGGAAGCCTTAATGGGATCTCCCCAAGCCTTTTGTCTCTCTTTTACTTACAGACACTGACAATGTGAGCCCCAGTCTGACTGGTGATCACCAAGTCCCCTCATCTACCTCATTTTGTGAGCACACTGAGCTGTTACAGGTTTCCCTTCAAATGCCAAACCCAGCACTGGCCAGGTGAGCTGAGCTCCTGTTTCTCTGCACAGCTGGAGATCTGATAAAGAGACCTGGCTGTCTGAGCCCTGAGCATCCCTTAGACACTCACACCACCCAGCTCTGACTGTCACAACACAGCAGGGGGACAGGAAAGTGAGCAGGCAGGTTTCTGAGCTCACTCTTAACTGTAGGCAAAGACACTGAGCAGGAGAGAGGGAGAGGCAATCCAGTGCATGTATTCAGTTGGCAAACTGAAGAAACACCCACCAGTATTCAGTTCTGAATGGATTATCCAGACATTTCCTTGGATAGTAACACAGGTTTGGAAACCAAGCATAGCTAACCATATGGATTAACAAAGAAAGAGAGTGCATATTGCACTTTAGATTCTTTCTGTAAATGCTTTAACAAGGCCTAAATAATCATTAAGCTACATAATCTCCCTGAAACTTCAGACAAAGTAGGATTAAGTCCTTGTGAGGGGAAGAAGGGAACAGAAAAACTGGTCCCAGTGTTGCTCACTGATTGTACTTTAGGAAATATTTGTCACTATGGTATTTTTTGGGAGAGTTTTTTGCCATTTGAGGCTCTTGCACAGAAGTGAAATCTGAGGGCTGCTTGCTCCACATGCTTCAAGAACCATCTTCTGAAGAGCAGCTTCCCGTGAGAGGCATGTAGCATTCACAGGCAGATGGGGCTCAGCTAGAAGGCTTCCAAAGGCTACCAAATCTGCTGGGTTTTCCTTGGAGCTACAAGGAGGCCTTAGAGAAACACAATGAGGCATTTCCACCTTTTCTGTTGTTCTGTATTATGTTCTCTACTGTGCAGCCATTTAGACAAGTTGCTTCCTTTAAAGGCTCTTTCCATTCCTTCTGCTGGTGCCACATTTAAAGCCATGATCTCTCTGCAGTAGGAAGTAAGGGATAGGAGGGGGTGTGAAAGTAATGAGATCTTCAGAGGTTTCTTTCAAAAGCTGAACAAAATCAGAATTTCTCCTTAATTGTTTTCAGCTATTTTTAAATCAATATAGATCTGACTGAAAACACTTCTGATTAAGAGAAAATAAAAATCTGAGGTATATAAACACTCCAGAAAAAAATATTAAGAGTTTCATTTTTAGAATAGGGGTGGTGGCATTCATTTTTAAATAATTTACAGAGCAATTATGCATTTTATCATATCAATCTCTAAAGAGAAAACTTATCACATTTCTCCACAGTATTGATGAATATTTAGTTCTTTGGAATGCTCTTAATTCAAGCAACCAATTAAAATTAGTTTTTCTTCTGCCTGGTCATACTTGAAGTTAATCTGATTTTAGCAGTATTGACAGAAAAAATTTCTGTTGATAATTCCTGATGTTTCAAACATGTTCAAAATCATAGAATCATAAAATGTTGGAAGGGACAACAAATGCTGGAATGTCCCTTCCCTTGGGTTGGCAGGGACCTTCAAGATCATATAGTTCCAACCCCCCTGCCATGGGTAGAGACACTTTCCACTAGGCCAAGCTGCTCAGAGCCATGTCCAACCTGGCCTTGAACATTTCCAGGGATGCTCTTTGCCAGGAGAAACTCAACAGGAGTGACAGTGGTCAGATGCAAGCAGGTGGGCCAGCATGAAATAGCAATGAAACACTAATAAACAGTGCAGCCCCAATGTTGTTCTGTCTCACAGGTACCCACTGACAAGGAGAAATTCAACCTCCTCTGAAATTTCTGGGAAGTCCTCCCAGGGAAAGTGGGCAATACAAAAACAAGCTGTCAGGAGGACAACAAAACCTGGCACAGCATGGTGGCAAGCATGTAAATTTGACTTTACAACTCCAAATAAGAGCTGGCTGGTTGGAGGCATGACTGTAAAAGTCAGGACAACTGCACTAAGCTTGAGGCAACAACATGAATCCAGCATGAATTTTACATTGTTAGAGAAAAGGACAAGCTATGGTCAGTGTGATCAGAAATAGATAGCAGTGGGTGAAGTCCTCTCTTTGCAAAGAGATTTATTCTTTCTTTGGAAAGAGATTCAAACCCCAAGCAGAAGTCAGTTGAGCACAGGTTAAGGGTCAGAAGGGTGCTCAAGCTCTCCACTGAAGTTACCTAAGGGGAGCATGAAAGAAGATCACAAGGGGAAGGGCCAGAGCCAGGATTTGCATCTTGGCAATAAGGCTAAATTGGAGAAGGCAGATCAAAGGACAGGGATAGAGAACATCAATGTGGCAAGAGAGAAGAAGAGGAGCCACTGCTTCTTAGGAAAGAATGAAGAAGGGAACATCAGGCCACAATACTTTGCACCCAGGTGGGGAATGGAAAGGCAGATAAGGATTTCTGCAGAGAAAACATTGGGCAAAGGGATATGGGTCTCTAAGGAAGAAGAGTGAAGCAAATCACTCAGGCTCTTAGGTTTGGCTCTACTACTCCTTTCAGATGGGACATGAACAACAAAGGACAGGCAAGAAGAAGCAAGGTGGCTTGAGCAGTGTCAGTCAGAGGGAGGATGCAATGACCACAGTAGAGGAAGAGGAGACTTGCAGAGGATGGATTGGAAGGAGGCCAAAGGTGGGAGAAATGGGCAAAACCAGGCACACACTAGAAGGTGTGGATATGAATCATGGCTTACCTGGCAGGAGAAGGGAAGAGTTTGGGAGGTGAAATGAACAGAAAGATCTCATGAGAAACTCTCCAGATGTGTGAATTGTAAGGACATGAAGGGGGTGCACATGGAGGCACTGGAGGGACACAAGGGAGAGGAAGGAGGAGGGAGAAGGATTCCAGGAAACAAAGCAGAGAGTAGTGAAAGCTGGGTTTAAAAAACATTACAAATACACAAACCCAAAGATCCCCAGTGCCTACAAATGGCATCTTTTCTCTGTTTCAGGGGAGGTGAAGGGGATAGAATTGTTTTGACTTAGATCTCCCTTGTTTTGCCTGCAGCTGCTGTTTTCCTGCATGCAGTACAGTGTCTGTTTCAGAGAGGTGAAAATACCCTGTAGAATGGAGATGGCCATTGTCTACATTACACAGGCGGTGCTGCTCCTCCACCAGGCAGTTTGTAAACAGCAGCTTCCTGGCTAAAATGAATTTTTTTTTTTCTTGGCAAAAATATTAACACCAAATGCCTTTTCCTATTTTTCATTCAAGGCAATGGGCAAAAGAAAACTTCAGAAGCATTCATATGAATATTTAAAAGTAGGGAAAATAAACAGTCTAGATATGCTGCAATTCCATCTCGTTCCCACTGGCAAAATGATGTCAATACATCTCTCCAAAGAGCAGTTACACTGGCATTTATTGGTCCTCGTCAGCTGCTGATTGGAGGGGGAAGGAGGTAATGTTCAAGAAACCAGCGTATTGGAGGGGTCCCATTTCGTGCTTTGGGATTTGGATTTGCTCACAACATTACCCAGCTCCACCAATTCATTTCCCCTTGCCCACGTAGGTTCAGCAGTGAATCAGATTCGTCTGTGCCTTCCCCTCCCTGTTCTCCCATTACTGAAGGAGGCGACACGGTGAGAAGTGTGAGCCGAGGGTGATTAAAGGGATTCCAATTCCATGCACCAGCGGTTGCTCGGGAGGCCCGTGACTTTATTTGCTCTTATCTGTGAGCCATTTACGCCACATTTAACCCACTGTGTGACAGAAACAATACCATGCTTAATTCTTACCGCTCCAGTGGAAGTGTACTTGGGATTGTGAATATTCAGGTTTTAAAAGTATCCGTACTATTCCCAGTGTTTTAGTTTGGGCTGAGCGATTGTTGCTTTTTATTTTTATTTTTTTTCTGGAGGCCGAAAGTCACTGCTCAGCTCTTGCCACTGCTCTCTTCTTTCTTGTGCCTTCCTGCTCTGACAGCTGACAAAAGATACCTCCTGTGCTGTTTCACTGGAACCTCTCCTATCTCTTACCTGTATCCTGTAGCACATCAGATGGGATAAAGATAAGGAAAGCTTTCCCGTTTTAGTGCAGGAAATGAAAGTGGTTGGCCAGGTGCGACAGAAACAGCTCACAGTTGCCTACATTAATACACAATAGCCTGAACTCGTAAATTATGTCTAGTTTGTCCTCTGAGTGGGCAACAAGATCCAGAGCTCATCTGCGGAAAGCCTGAAAAGAGCTGGATTCAGGGAAGAGCTGGATTCTCTGGATGCTAGAGAGCTGGAACAGCCCTGCCCCGAGGCATTTCTGATGCAAGCGCGGGGAGTACGCGGCCCACTGGGGAAAGCTTTGATGACGGAGTGGAACACATCCTTTCCGCAAGAAATTCCTCCGGGAGAGATGGTGGTGCAAAACCTGCCCGGCTTCCCATGAAAAGCCTTCCCCAGGCTACCTTCGGGAATGCCTCTGCTGTGGTGCAGCGCAGCAAAGGGCGGAACAAAACCCGTCCCCACCGCCTCGGCAGTGGGCGTAAAACAAGCCCAGCAATTTGAAAGGCAAAGAGCAACCTCCTCAGTGAGGTGACTAAAGAGGGACGAATAATAGATAAGGTGCTTTGCAAGTCAAAACAAATTTAACTGGCTTTGGTCAATGTGATGGGAGACTGGGCAACCGCAGGGGAATTATGCTCTGCAATAGTTTAATAGGGTGTAGGCAAGACACGTTTCAAATGGCCACATGACATGAGAAAACGCAAGAAAATGAAAAGGTTTTAGTGAAATATTTCACTTTGACCAGAAATCACTTGCCAAGTTTTTCCGTTAATGAATAGCTTTGTGTTAACTAAAAGCTGTGGTTTTGTTTGAAATAAAAATTGCTGAAGTCCAGCTGTGATGTGCTTTCTGCTACTAAATATTCCTAAATCAGTGGATATAGCAAGTCTCAGCTCATATGTAACCAACAAAAAATCCAGAATTGCTTGGCACTGCTGAAAAGCAGTTATGAAAGAAGTTATGGGGTGAAAACCACTATTTCTCCTAACGATAGAAGGTTCTGAATATTCTGTGTCTTGATGTTATCTCTTCTTTAACCTATTCAATATTACCACAAAAATTCCCTCTCTGATTTCAACAATACTGTCAGCAAATATTCCAGAGTTAAAAGTAGAAACCCTGAACAATTTATTCATAACCTTAGCCTCATTTTTTATTTGCAAAGTACTGGTGAATACATTTCGTATTCAGAAATGTGCTTATTGCCAAGTATTTTTCAATTAATCCTTCAGTGTGCACAGCAAGTATTCATAGGATTTAAATGTTGAGCTTTTGTTATGTCATTTTATTCATTTGTCACTGTCTTCTGGCTCCTTAACCCATGCAGAACTTCTCCTTGCACAAGAATTTGTGACATCACGTCTTTGTGTGAAGGAATCTGTGAAGGAAGATTTACAGATATGTAATTATCAGCCAGCAGCTGATCAGCACCAAATTAAGCACTCTTGTAAACAGCGCTTCTGACAGATTTGGCTACAGCAGTTCTTACCAGCTTCAGTGAGATTTCTGTGGTACAGGTGATGGTGATCTGGCTCTTCTGTGTAATGTCTTAGACATGTTAATAGTGCCTTTCTGGGGCCGATTTTTTAAAGGTATATCAGCATAACAAGTTGAAGGGTTACCTCCAAGTAAGACATGAAAAGACTAAACTGACCAAGTGTTTAATCTCTTTATCAGGAACTGTAGTGACAGGACAAGGAATAAGGGGAAATTAAGGTTTCATATTAGGAAGAAATTTTTTACTGTGAGGGAGGTGAGGGACTGGTACAGGCTGCCCAGAGAAGTTGTGGATGCCCCATCCCTGGAAAAAAAAAAGCAGCAGGAATACAAAATCTCCTTTGCCACAACTTTTCTCAGGTCACTGAAAGCATTTTAATTTGTCCAGGCTTTTTTTACCCTCTTTTCCTTTCTGTGCCGCTTTATATTGCCATTTATTCTTTGATCTCTCTCCCCTTTTACATAAATGATTTGCCCTGACACCAATACACCACGGCATAAATGAATCACTGCAGCAGTCATTATGAAAATATAAATCACTGGTTATCTGTTCCTGCATGTGTAGGCAGACAATATATTCAGTAATAAACCATGTGCTGAAATGGAGAGATTTATCTGCTGTGTAATCTTTGGGAAAATGCTTGTACCTAATATGGATCTGTGGAACTGTGATCTCACCCAGTACGAGGTGGGTGTGGAGGAGCAGGATTGGTTTCTGTTCTCATAAAAGAAAAAAATGTAGCCAAAAATGCATCCAGGCCAGAGTGAAAAACAAAAAATATTCCACAGAGGATTAAAGGGAAATGCCAAGTCAGGAGAAAGATAAAGCCATAACCCACAGAATGGGGAAGAAATCCCTTAGTAAAAAAACAACTTCCCATACGGTCTCCCAATACCCAAGAAGAATCAGGGGCAGTAAGCAGGAAGAGTAAAAAAAAATGTATTATGTCTTGAATTGCTCCTCTGACTATATTCCCAGCAATGCAGATTATCCTCAGAGGTAGAAAAAGAACAGATGTACACAATAATAATTCCCAAAAGATAGAGTCTATTAAAAAATTCCTCCAGGACTTTTTACCACACTATCTCCTGGAGAAAGCCAGCAGGTGGGGAAATCCTCCAACCTATTTGTCAAAGTGAATCATCACCTGGATTTGATGTTGATTGTGGAGGAGGTAAGGTTCCCAAACCTTTCCTTACCTACACAGCCACATCGAGGACAACTTCAGCAAACAACAGAAATAACAAACACAGAGGCAGCAGCTGTTGGCCATTGCTGCACAGGCAGTGGAACTGATGCCTTGGAGTGGCTTCCTGGAAACAGTCTAGAGAAGATTAAGAGAATAAAAGCAGGTATTTATTGAAGGGCCTTCAACAAAGGTACACTATGGGCACAGAGCCCTAGGGCTACACCCAAAAAAGGACACCAGGTCACGGGTTTTTCACACTTTTAGAAGTTTGGTCCCTTTGCATATCAGGGTTAATTCTCCAATTACAATTTCAGGTAATGATGTCATTACCCCAAGTTTGTTCCACCTTTCCAGAGGCTCAGTTTACATATTTTGGAGCCTGGGACAACAGGGTGTCTTTGAGTCCCAGACCCAGAAAGGATTTGTTATGTCTAACCAGGATGGGAGAACAGTAGCTAGCAGGCTATGGGGTTTTAGTTACACACTAAAGCAGTACAGGATCTGAAAAATATAAAAGCTAAATCCTAAGGCATAACAAGAGTAAAATGGGCATAGTCTAAACCCACCTGGCACCTGCAACACCTCCCTCCTTTAATCTGATTGTCCATCTGATGTGTTCTGCAGATGGAGGGAGGTGCTTACGTTAACCACTGAATGGAAACCCCTCCCTCATTTTCAGTGTCTCAATTATAACCTGTCACAGAGCAATGCTAGGAAGGTGCTTAGCCCTTGACAAGCTCAGGCAGAAAGTGAAGATAGGGATCTCTGAGATGTCATCCCAATGCCATCAGAATGTGCCTGTGCAAGTCCCATCAAAATCAGCTGGAAAACTCTGTGTGTGCCTGTGAGAAAGGCTTTGCTGCTCCATTCTTGGAGCAGTAGCTGGAAGGTTGAGAACAGCTGGTGGTGGCACCTGATACTGGCATGGTAGAAACATCCAGGGAATTTGGGACTATCCTTAATCTTTTTTGCAGTGGCTGGACATAAATAAACAGGTAAATAAGTATATGAGGAGTGAAAACACCACCCTACACCCCTGAAAACCAGATTTAATTTAACAGTAGAAAATACTCAGTTAGAGAAGTTTTCTGAATCAAAAGGGGACATGACCACAAAACCATGTGTATGCTCATCTGGTAAAAAGAAAGCTTCTGGAATATTTAATTATTTTATAATTACATTTGATAGGGAATATTTCTTTAGAAATAGATTCTTTTGTTTTTCACATTTAAAGTTGTTGAAACTGAATAAAAAAGGCATCCTTTAGTGGTAGCAGAATAGACAGTTTTAAGCTTCCACCTCCTCTGTAGTACTTTGATTTCTGGCAAGATGAAAATTGTGTGAATAAGGGGGAAAGCCTTAGCACCACATATTTCCTATGTTCTGAATCACAGGAACAAAGAACAGGGTTTTTTGAGAAGAAATTTCTGGAACATCTGAGGAGGAAAATAGTTTTGTCTTTGAAGTGCCTGATCCTATTTAAGTATCAGATCTACATCTTCTTTATCTTTTGATTTTCCAAACTGCGGGATAAAATGGAACTGAGAATTTTCTATCTCCTCCAGCATGTTTGAGATAACAGAAATCGCAGCTTCAAAAAAGAAGACAAATGATGGCAGAATTGATCCATGCCAGCTCCTTAAGTATTTCTGGATCATCAGGAGGTAAAACCCTGACAGCATTTTGTAGACCACCCTGTGTGGCTCCTCTGGCAGCAGTTCTCACTCTCTGAGGCTTCTCCACAGCTGCCATTTAGAAGTTGCCTCTCCATTTGGGGAAGTCAAAATTTTTGTGCAGTGCAGTGGCTCAGAGCAAGCTTTGGCAGGGGTCAGTGAGGTGCTTAGGGTCATTAATAACTAGAATAACTCAATAATATTTACTTCAAAGGGAGGTTGAAGTTGGGTTATAATTCCTCAGTCCTTCAAAGGGGCCATAGGGGCTTTCTGACCCTTCTGCTAGAGAAAAGGAGAAAGGATGCAAAATCTTTCCCTTAAACAGTTTATGTTGTGTTGAGATTCCATACAGAAAATAACAAGGCACACATAATAATCACCTACAGCTCTGAAAACCAGCCCTGTCTCTCTCCCAGGTAACATCATGTCTGTCCTTTAATTCTAGGTTTGCTTATGTAATTGTATCACACAAACAGGTGGGATCCCAAGCATCACTGAAGTTGCATTGAAGGGGGTTTTGGTCAATGGGAAGTTTCTCTACTACATCTAATCACGAATTCTCTTTATCACGAAGGCATTTGCCATTGATAGGTGGGAAGATAAGCTAAATGACACCTCTTTGAAAACACTCAAACATGTTTTATCATGATCGATTGCTTAATCAAAGGTATTCTGTAAAAAAAGACAGATCTCTAAAGGTTCCAAGAAGAAATACTTGAGTGAATACTCGTGGATGATTTGTATTAGTTAGCCCATAACAACAAGCATTTCTTCTGCTCCTGTTTGCACAGTTTCACATCCAATTTATATTACAGTCAGCTAATGTGACTTGCCATCTGCCCACACAGGACAGACAAGCATTTGTTTTCAAGCAGCTGTGCTGGTGGTAAGGTTACCACCCTGGCTCCTGTGCCACTTTTTGCTACCTGTTAGCAAAAACCAGACTGCTTTTCTGATTGCTCCCTAAGCAATTGAGTTTAAATGGCCTCTATGAACAAACACCTGCCACTGGATTTCTTTGAGCTGGCCCTTTCCGTTTGGACTGAAGCGAGTTGGGAAGCGTTTCCATGAGTTCCTGTGCTGACAGGTACAGAGCAGCAGCCTCCAGCTGCAGCACAGCACCAAGAAACTGAGGGCAGGCTGAGGGGAGCATCCTTGTCCAGCGGCAGGGTTCAACCTGGAAGAGTGTCTGCCTGCAGCCGAAGTGCAGAAGTGTTCAGAAATATGATCATGTCAAAGCACAACATTGCACTACATAAGAGCAATTGTTTCTTTCTCATTTCAGAATGCTGTTACTGTGGTAAATGCAGGAGTGAAATACATGTATATTTCCAGATATTATTGAAATCTGTTATGTGTTTGGTGGCACTTTTTTTTTTATTTCCCTTCCTCTTTGAGGAAAAAACCAACCATCAAGACTTTATCTTGTGACAAAGATTTTATCAAGTGACAAATTGTCCTGGGTTGCAGTGTATTCCATTGCCATCCTCAGGAGCTGTTGAGATCAGGTGGGGCAGTGTTTCCTTGCCTCCTCCCCCCAGACTATCTTGCTGTTAATGGCCCATCATTGTCCTGCTGCATGACTCAGAGATAACTCCCTCCAGACCATCTTCTGTTAATGAGCCTAATCAACACTTTGCCTCATGACTCATTATCCCATTGTGAGATGCTCCACCCAGAGGGAGGAACCAAGCATCCCATCGTGGATATAATCTGAGATGCTAAACACCAGTGCCACCCCCTTTCACTGGATTTCCAGAGGATAGGAGCTACACAGCCACCACTGGACCTTCTGAGGAAGAGCAGACTCTTTTACGACAGGATCACTGCTTCAGAGGACTGCAGCCACCACCCTGACTAACAGGGTGTCAGGTTGTATCTTGACTCTGTCAATTTGAACCAGTGTTTTCTTGTAGTTTTTCCTTTAATTTCCCCCTTAAATTGTTATTCTGACTTGGTGCCTCCCCCTGGTTTGTTTTCAAACTAGTACACAAATTAAAGTAGATTTTTTTTTTAAGTGGCAACTTAAAAGCAGAAGAAATCTCTCTCTAAGCTCCACCTGTGTGTACAAAGGAAGTCGTAAGTCCTGCATAGCACATTTCTTGTTTGCATTCTAAATCAACAGGCTGGGCTTTTGCTGTCATTTTATGCCACAAAGTCACAAGGGAGGGCTGTACATATTTTGTATGTAGACTTTTTTAAGTCAGTTCATTTCAAAATGGACATTTAGAGAAAGATACTAAAGGTGTCCTTGCCTGCATTAAAGGAAACTGGCTTAATTAATGAGCCTTCAAATACTATTCCCTAGCCCTATGATAATGTGCTGCATTTTAAAATGGCCTAAGACTGATTAGTTCTTAGGTGTAAGATGAGGAGATTCAGGCCATCCTGAAAGGATTCATAGCGTATAAAAATCTTTTCAACAAAGTAAGACAGTGGCACTTGGTGTTTGATCCTCCTGCAGGTGATATCCAGTTTGGTCAGGGTTTCCAGCCTGAATTGCAGCTCCAGCACAAACCTGGAGAAGTTCTGTCTTACTGTGCTGTCCCAGCCTTTGTTTTCTGCCCCCAGCACTCTCCAGATGCTCCTTCCATGGGGTAGAAGGGTCTGACCTCAAGCACTGTGCATGGCTTGAAGACATCTGATAGACTGGCCCCATTAGATTTCTGAAAATTCATTTTAATCATCTTTCTTCCATAATAATAAAGAATATGTACTTTTTAGATACTTCAGGGTATTTTTTTACACTAGATATGCAACTACTCTACAGTTGTACACAAACTGATTTCAAAATAGGGACCTCTTTATGTGCTGTGTGGGGGAGAAAGGATGTCAGGCAGCTCTATCTGAGCCTTGGATCTTTGGAGGATGCAATGTCCAGACAAAGGGGGCAAAATGAAGCCACTGCTATTAACTGGAACAAAATCTATGAGTGGAAAAGATGTTATGAAAATCACACCAATGATAGCATGTCCAACATATTAGTCTAACCTTAAATATTTCATTAATTAACTTCAAATATTTGAGTAATTATTCTCCCTCGTTGCCCTAAGGTTTTCCATTCTTCAAAGCGATAGTTTCTGTCCAGAATGAAACACCTCTGCTCTGAAGCATTTAGATAAAATCTGGGGAGCTGCTGTCCTCTGTCCTTCCTAGACAGTAGAGCAGTTTATAAAATTTGTGATCCATTTTACACCTGCATTCATACAAGTATTTGGATCTCTTAATTTCTAATTCCCAACCAGAGAAAGAATTATTCCAAAGTCTTTTTCCCTGCCCTCATTTTTAAAGGGAGTTTAAAATTATGGAAGTGGAACTTCTCCTCATGGGACAGGAAGCCTAACATCCTTGCCTGTTGTTCTTCTAAACCTGATATAATTAAGTCCCAGGAAAGCTCTATCTCACCAGCAGAGAGTTTGATTTTAATGAATAATGCTTCCTCTTTAAAGAGTAATGTGTGTCTGCAAGAGATGTCTTGGTTTTACAAAATGTGGCCTTGGAGAACAGAACCTGCTTGAACCACAAGCTCACCACAGGCTTTGGCTGGATGACGCTTTGGTACAACAAGGGTGACCTGTGGAAACGTGTTCCCTTTGTGCTTCTCCAGCTCTTTTCCCCTTTTCAGCAATAAATACTGTGACAGACAGATACCATGGTGCTCAGAGGCAGCAGAGCTCGTGGAGCAGTTACACAAGCTGCTCGAGGCAGAGCTAGCAGTCTGCCACAACCATGACCTTAAATAGCTTTTCTCTTTATGCCAATTCAAGCCATGGTTTGACTGTGCTGCAGATCTGGCTTCAGGGCTGCTAACACAGGAGCAGAAATGCTGTGGTCACATAACACCAAGCATTGATCCAATATAAATTCACTCTGCCAGCTCAAATCTGCTGAAACAATATCAAGAGGTTATGTTCATACAGGCAGGCTTCATTCTGTACAGTGTATTCACACCCCTCTGTGCTCCTGAACACGTCTCATCAGTCTTGCCAGAGTCAGCAGGAAACCAGCACAGATTCTCCTTCTCCTCTCCTCTCCATTTCCATTTTGTTTCTGTCTCCCTGTATTTATTTATTTAACACGTGCCCCTCTTTCCCTATGAGATGGTCTGGGACTGCTGTCTCCCTGGCCACCTCTCACACTGCCTGAAGGGCATCCATGAGAGAGAAGTGAAATCAAACACTTCTGATCGTTTTCACTTGGACTAGAACACAGACCTGAGGATCACTGGAATGGTATAGTAACTGGAGGACATTTACAAATATTTAAAGATTTACCACTTACATAAGGTTTTTGACTGCTACACATAAATGACAGCTACCACGAGCACATGGTTCAGTGCTTTCATTTTAGGGACAAAACTGTCTTATATCCAGGATAACATTAGCATAATTTCCTGAAGGAAGAAACCCACTAACACTAATCAAAGGAAAAAAAAGGCCAAAGACTAAACAAATCATAAGATATGCATAGATCTTCAGGTGCAACTCCTTGTACAATAAAAAAAAACACTTGAGCACTAATGTGGACACATAACTCTGCACCTAAAGGCTTTGTGTTCCTGATGCGTTATTTATTCACAGAGAAAATATAGATCTGAACAGGGTTCAGCAGATCTCCTTGTCTTCTTTAGGGGTCCTGCAGTCATTCTCCTCTTAGGCACCTTTGATGTTTTCCTCTCTGCCAGTTGCCACTGCCCTTTCTGGCTCACTCGCCATTAGAGGAAACATGTCTCAAACATGATTGAGAACAAAAGTTTCTCTGTACATGTTGGAATGAGAAGTTCAGTAGTGGATTAGGAAGGCACAGTAATGTCCCTTCTCATCACATTGATAAGTATCCAACTCCTAAGTCCAGCTATATAATACTGATTTTCATCCTTGATTTATGAAGGAAAAAAAGGGACCGAATTCAGTCATAGCACTCAGGAAACATTTACCACCATCAAAATACTAAAAACCCCTTTTGATGACAGACTTGTGTCCAGTTTCATCAATAGTTCTCCACACAAACCATTCCCCTGAATAAATATTAACTTTTCTGCTCAAGCATCAACCAATTATTCACATAAGCCTCATTCCTAGCGTAATGGCACTGGCAAGAAAAAGATAACACACAAACCAAGTATTTTCAAATCTACCCTGGCAAACACTTTGTGTCCTTTATGGGATGATTTGCTGTGGTGTGTTGCATTACTGTAGCACCATTACTGGTTATATTACTACGTTTGGAACAGGCTGTCAGCAGCAGATGGACTATTACTGATATGCAAGTAGGTGAGATACAGTGGCTGCACAAATTAAATCATTGTTTGCAGATCTCTGTGCTGGTTTCTCCTCGGTAGAGGGCCATAACAAAGTGGTAGGAATTCCTCAATGTTAAATCACTGCTGATTTTTCATAACACAATATAAAAAGTAATGCAAACAAAAATTACTGGTGAATCAAGGTTGTGAAAGCTATTTCTGTGCGTCGTTAGTGTACGTATTTACAGTAAGATAAAAGATGCACAGGGATTTAGCCGTGAGACTCCCATAGGGGAGACATATGTGGAATAAATCCGTGCAAATCTTACTGCAAATTTACTTAAGTTTTTAAGTGTTTGGGTAACTATATGGCTTAAATTTACATGTAGAGTTTTAATGGCTAGATTTGCCAGATTTTAATGCTTTAAATTAGACAGGAATATATTCTTTGTCTCAAATGTGCGGCCTAAATAGCATTTCCCAGTGCAGCTGGCTTATTAACAAAATGATGCAAAACAAAGCCAATTACGAGCCTTTTTCTTGCCTGATGTCAATTGCAGTGGGGTCCTCTGGTCATATCCAGTCTGTAATGAGGAGGAGGTGGGATCAGCCTGTGGACAAAGAGCATCCTCACAGATGGCGAGCAAGGCAGTGGCACAGGAACAGGCTGTACCTCCTGTGTTTGCTAAGATGGGGATCCATCCAGAATGCACAAGCAGTCCCTGCAGAATTCAGTCACCTACAGGGAAGGGAAGGTGGCTCAGTGGTCCAGCTCAGGATTAATTATTGGTGTTTATAAATTGCCATCATGAGCGCTCACACACTCACACACTCGTAGGCTGGGGAAGGATGCTGGCTTGCAGAAGCGTCAGCAAATTCCTGCTGTCTCTTCCTCCCTGCTGTCTCTTCATCTTTCTCTTTGTGTCTTCAAGATTAACTCCTGAATAAGTTTCATAGAGGCTATACTTTTGTGGCAACTTAGCTTGGTTTGCCATTTGCCCATCTCTCTGCATCGCTTATGAATCCCTAGGTGTACACAAAAAAAAACAGTGTGGAGGGTACCAGTGGATCATGGATTGCAGGGATGGGCATCTCTGCAGGCAGCACAAACCAGACACACCTGTGAAGCCTGAGCATCCCTGTCCATGTCAGAAAGCTGTGGAGGTGGCTCATCCCCAATAATGCCTCCGCTGCTCATCTGGGTGTGAGCACTGCGTCGTGCTGATGCAGACAGCAAGTGTAGCTGGGAGAAGACCATCTTCCTCTCTTTTATCTCAGTCAAGAAACAGCCCAGCCATGAAATGAAGCTCTGCATGCCTGACTGCCCAGGAGAAGGATGCAGCCCTGGGAGGCCAGCACAGCCAGCAGCAGTGGCCTTGAATCCTGGCTGGATTCAATCTGGGGTGGAGAACCCAGAAAAGTGCGCAGGCACATGTGGAGCAATGACTCACAAGTAATTTGCTTTGTCTCCTCTAATGGGCAGAGATGATCTGTAGGGCCTCTGCCTCCCACTCTGGTCTCTAACTGAGTCAGAAAGCTGACTATATCGGCCTACTGCAAGCTGTATCACGGGGGAGTGATGACAGCCATCTCCATGATAGTTGAATTCTTCTCAGAGCCATGGTAACAACGCTCCTAATTAAGGGACACAAAAAATGAACAGTCTCTCCCTCCCACTCTTTCATATGCATACACACACACACACAGAGAAAGCCCAGAAATGGATGATGCAGCACTTCTCCTGACCTGAAGGATACACCACCTCCAGGGAGGGAGAATGTAGATGTGGGCAGCCTCCAGCCTTCTCGCTGCCGCGGTGCCTGTGGGGTTTCCCAGAGCCACGTGGCAGCAGGACTGCACCAGCAGGACTGCATTTCCACAGGACACATCAGACCAAGTTTTGGCAATGAAGGCACACCAAACTGTAAAATTCAGCATCCTCGTACTTAAAATTTCCCATTGCTTCATCTGCAAGGTGCTCACAGTACGTCTGGGAAGTGATTGTAGGCGTCATCACTGAAGGGTCTGAGTTTTTTTCTTTAACTTCCAGACAAGGAGAATCACCTCTTTCCCAATGAAACTGAGCCAGGCTCACTTTTTTTCTTATGCCTCCAGAGCACAGAGTTTAGGCTAATCAGATCCTGCAGAGGATTTTAAAGTGTTTTCTCTCTCCTTCCTAGTTAACACCATTTAGTGTTGTTACTATCATGATGCGGCCGGGCTCTTCCCCTGATGAAAAATGCTGCACTAGATGACACCACACACAGACTTCTTCCTCCAGTGCAGTCTCCATGAAGTGAGACCTTCTCAGGTGCTTAAACTTCTGTACCTTCACACAGAAGTTCAATGAAGATCTCACAAGCCTTCTTCACTTCAGTCCTATGTAATCATCAGACAAATATAAACCTTTAACTTTACATGCTGAACTCAGCTTGGGCCTTGCTTCTAGACTTTTCCACACAGAAAATTCCCCTTTCCCATTTTGAGCATCCTCATATGTACCTTGTCCCTTCCTAGGGTGAATAATTAATTTCACCAGCAGGCTTCTGCCTGTTTATGCCATACATTCCATTTGAAGTTAATTAGCCATATTAAAGTTTTCGAGCTAAAAATAAAACATCCCCAAAGATGCTATCTATGCCCTTAAAAACAGTATTTGTGCTGGCATGCACAAATTCTCCCTTTTTTATCAAGAGTAGCCACCAGGCTCATTTCCTCTCTCACAGTTCTCGCCTTCCTCTGGATTTGCATCCCTGCAGGAGCCCAGGGGCTGTTTAACACACCGTGGCTCCCCTCAGCCAGGACCTTATTGCAGCAGAGCACTGAACACCCACTCAACTCCTCAAGTTCTTGTTCCAATGAAGCCGTGTAGGAAAGTGGTTTCCTGGGGGAGAATGTAACTTAATGCTGTAGAGCCAGTTTTGCAGTAAAAGCAATCACTGATAATACTTGAGGGGTTTTTTCCCCTATAAAAAAAACCAAAAAGGACCGAAACTGTTATTTAGAACTGCTTCAAAGATAAAACTGTCCTCCTAAGTTCTCACATTTAATAAGAACCGTGTATATTAATTTTCTATGAGGGTGCAGCACTTTCTTACCATTATTAAAGAAAATATTATAAATAATATATGTTACCATTCAAAACCTAAAGTATCCACCATTTCAACATTGAGTACTGTGATACATAGAGACCCTAAGATGTTCTCAATCCTAAATGTTAGGGAAAAAAATCCATAGCTTTTCCAGATAATATACTGAAATTAGCTTGTGGATGACACATAAATAATTTGAGATTGTTGCTTTAGCCTTACAAATTTGGGTAGGATTTTTCAAAATGTAAATGATGTCTGCTGTGTGAAAGGCCATTCTGCATCAGACCAGAAGTCCATTTAGTTCTGTCTCCAATAGCTGCTTTTCCCAAGTGAAGTGGAAGAGCAGGACAAGGACATGTGATATTCTCCTCTCATATCCTTCCAGTCTCCAACTGCTTTCAAGTAGAGACAGTTGCTGTGTTGGAAGCAGTTTCTGTTTAATTAGTAGCACACAGTGAATTTATTTCATATGTATTTGTCCAGTCTTGCCTTGAACCTGTGTCAGCCTTCAAAATGTCTTGTCAAGTTATCCCCAACAAATAGGGAGGGCTTTCTATTTTTTTTCTTTTTCTTCTTTTTTCTTCTTTTTGTTTTGTTTATGTGCTCAATTGTTTTAAGGAAAGTTGAGACCTAACAAGAGAAGTGCATAGTCAGGGCTTCAAGGACTCCATGTACTGTGAGCTGGAAACACTACAGAAACAGGGAACAACCCTTTTACATCAAGGCATAAGCCAGCTTCTGACCAGTGAAGTTTAGAAGGAAACTGGACTTGCAATATATCCCATAACCCAGTACTGACCTGCTTCTTGCAGATTTATTTGAGGCATTTGGTGCTGGTCACCATCAGAGGAAGGTGACCAGATTGCACAGACCTTAAATAGGAAAGTTTCTGCGTTCCCATTTAAACAGTTTGTTTTATGTATTAATTAAGTGAAGAAATATGCAGATTTCACAAATGTTTGGTTTCCTTCCAGAACTAAACTTCTGCCATTCAGACAAGCAAGTGCTTTATCCATTAACTTAAAGTATGTTCCCTCTCTTATTAATCTCTGGCAGGGAAGTGCACATCTCTTCCCATGCTTGCTCCTTTTTCTGTATGTTTTCAAGCTTTCTACAACCCTACTAGTGGTTTGTAAGAATAGAAGCCCTGATAAAGCATTTTTAAAGGCTAGTATCCTGTTTGGCTGCTTTGTGTCCCTCCTCACCCTCTTTTTTTTCTTCTTTGGAACCAGGAGCTCTCCTGGCTGCAATCCCTGCCTGATAATACTGGGATTAATTTAAACTTGCCACTGGAAACACTTGGACAATTTTGGGTGGAAATCTGGGATAAATGCCTGTACCCTGCCTCTCCTCAGCAGTCTGACAACCATCTGCCTGACTCTGTGTGGAGCAGCACAGGCACAGGGAGTTTGGAGAGCAGGTTATCACTGGGAATGCCTGTGGATGCAGGTCCCCACTGTGTGGCCTCAGGGGTAAAATATTTCGAGGTGCCACAGCTCATCCAGAGACCAACAGAAGGTGCAGAAGCTCCTCAGCCACTGGGTGTCTCGAGGTGGGCATTAAAAGTGTAGAAAGCATCAAAAATGAAGGCATTTTTACAGACCTGCTACTTAATTATCTCTCAATCGGCAGTACTAAAACTCATCTGCTCCACCAGGTTGCTGTAAAGGTTAAATAGTGTCATTATTAAAGTGCTTTAAAAAGGTAATTAATCAGCATTTTTATTTTTAGAGCCAAAGTTAACCATTTAAGAGATATATCTCACTTTCCTGGCACTTGCCTACCATTTACTCTTCGAGAATATCCATTTCCCAGGATTCCTGGTTTTTTTACCTACATCAGAAATTCTCAGTTAATGCATGCCATATCATAATAATTACATTTTTGAGTCATTTAACACACTACATATCTGCCAAACTCTCTCCCAGGCCTACTCTTAAATGCAATTGAATTCAGATTGAAGCAGTGACCACGCTAAAGCACTTTTGTTTGGAGCAATTGCTCTTCCATTTTCACAGGAGTGAGTGAGCAATGGCCAGAGAGGCTGCTGAGCTAAGCAAAAAAAATCACAATTTCTGTTCTTGTGGGGCATTCCAATATTTTGGTGTTTTTAAGTTTCCAGTCAAAGGAAATTCTAAGTAACAGAATTTTCTGTGGGATAAAAATTCTCCTAAATTCTACCATCATTTCAGAGATCACAGTCGAATTATTCAGTTTTGGGGAAATACCAGGTGGTATAATATTAGGAGGGACCCAGGGGTCTCAGGGAAGTTGTAGTACACCCATAAGGAAAGCTGGGAATATGAATTACACCTCCTTTGAGGCACCTGGACTTCAGACCTGAGCACAAAACTAAATGTCTCCCTTTCTTTAAAAGAAAAGTGAAACACATTGATTTGGTACGAACAGCGATGCAATATTTCACTTTGATGGCTTAAAGAAAGAGCAAATGCTTTGGTCTAAGTAGAAAATTCCCTTTGGATACTTTCACATTTCTCTAAAATCATTTTTTCTTACAGCAAAAGGACAAACATTTAATGGAAAATCCCCATCAATCAATCAAACAAAAAGTTTTAGTGACTGCCAGCACAGAACAACACAGGAGGCTCTCCCAGCAGCAGTCAAGAACTTCAGCCCTTAACCCTTAATTTTATTCTCTACAATGTTTTTATCTGAAAGTTATTGTTTAGGAAAAACTTCTGTTTTCCTAGGCATCTGTCATGGGTTAGCATAGCTCCAGAAGTGATTTTCTTGCAAAGAGTTTAGTGCCTGCTTTGCTTTCTCCTAATTCTTATCTCACAGAAGGTAAATAGGTAAGTAATGAGTATTTTGGATCAAACCACTACAGCATCTATTATTTCTTTTCAGCTGAGTGCTGAACAGTGAAACTGTGCAGAATCTCTGCCATACAGGAAACAGCAAAAGCTATAGACTTGAAGTTGCCTTGTCTTAAAAAGAGCCCTGGATTTCACCTATACATGTCTTGTGGAGCTCACTCAGCAACAGGAGGATTGCAGCTATAGCAAAAAGCCTTGATTTTCATAAGTAACTCAAAACTAATTGAAGATTGTAAAATCCTATTGACTTCTTATGGATATTTTAGGGATGTTTCAAAACCCATCAAGTAGAAATCCGAAGATTTCTCCTTTCAAGCACTCCAAACCTGGGATAAGAAGAGTTTCCACGATGTGTTGTAGGAGCTGTGCAATCAGGACTTTGACCTCATTCAGCTCTGTGGGTTGGGGTCTTGGGCTAGGCTGGGTTTCCCCCAGTGCACCAGCTCCCAGCTTTTTGGAGAAGAGGCAAAGTGAGTTGACAACTATTGATTCTAATATGACACGATGGGAGATAAACTGGCATCACAGCTCCGAGGGTACAATGAGAACTCTATAATTCCCAAAGTCACTATGGCAATCTCCTTTCTGGTTTTGGGTAGAAATTACCATTTTGAAATATGAATTTCCAAGTGTATTTCTCTCTTAATTCTTGACAAGTGAATGCTTTTTGCAAGAAGATCAATTGTTCATATATATGTAAAAAAAAAATCTATTTACCATAGGACATTTTTAAAAAAGAAAGATGTTCAACCAGTCCTGCTTTTGATACAACAGTAATTTCATTGTGCTTAAACAGTCTTCAGACTGGTGCTTTCACGGTTCCAACCTGAGCTTTCCCCATAAATAGGCAACATTCAACAGTAAAAATGGTGGAATGAGTGATGACATCCTTTTTTGGAGGAGAAAAGTGTGGGTGTTTATTAGCAGTCTGTGTGTGCACGCAGCAATGATATTCTCTGTGTTTGCTATTAGCAAAACTCATATGGGAGCTGCTCAGGCTGCTCCAGCTCCCAACATGAGCAATTCCCACAGCACGCTGTGATGGAGGCAAAGGTCCATGTGGGTCAAGGGCAGGCAGTGGGGGCATCTCTCTGTGGGCGAAGACACAGAGAAAGAGCTTGGCAGGGATGTGGGATATCAGAGCAGGGAAAAGGCGGCAGAGCATGAAATAAGAGCACAAAAGAAGCTCTGACGCTCAAAATCTCAGACTTGCCAGATCTGTGCAGTAACCAGTCACTCTCATACTCCCATTTGTTTTCTTCAGAGGTGACTGAGAACATAAGCAGAGGTGAAGGTCAGCACTTAAGGCATAAACAATCTCTGCCCTCCAGGTCTCAGAGGGTAAGAGGCCAGACACATCAGTCATGTGCAAAGAAGCTGCTCCATTAGAAGCCACAGAGATGCACTGATTCACACCACTTCATCTTCTGAACACTAATTTCTTGCTGGAGAATATGAAAAGTCTTATTCCTCACAGGATGAGGGAAGGGGAACAAACACCTTGTTCACAGGGCAGTGAGGGCAGCCCAGTTAACTTTCATTTAGGCTTGGTCAGAAGTGCTGTTAAATGTCTTTCCAAACAACCAGATGGAACATGGTCTCTGCTACACCCATCTTCTAAATTTACTAAAACTAGTGATGTTTCACATGGCAAGAGGAGCAATATTCAGGCAGACCTGAAATTTCTACACTTAAATTCTGCTGCAAAGGCCAGACATCCCTCCCGCTGCCTGTCTGGGTCCAGTCACATCATTGTTCCATCATATTGCTTTATGTTAATTTTTCAGCTTTCACTTTCCCAGTCCTCTAAACTGAAATCACTGTAACAACATCAGGTGACAGTCTCTAAACTGCTATTCCCAGGAGCCTCAGCTAAACAACTGCACATGACATTCACATCCCCTCTTTAGGTTTCTTCAGGTTTTTTTCCTGTTGAAGTATTGCAAGGCAGTGTTCAGATACACATCCTGCCCAACAGGGGCTGTGAGGAGCAGAGATTTAGCACAACTCTGCCCACAAGTTAAGACACAAATATGACTAAAATACAGCTCAACTATCCCAACCTAGTGTCCTACAACCAATCTCTGTTTAAAATGGTTCCTAGTAGGAAACCATCCCTCTGCTTGACACATTTTGACAGATCCAAGTTTTGGGCATTTGGGAGGGTTTGGGAGGGTTGGGATTTTGGGAGGTTTGGGCACAGGGTTAGGGTCCAAGCCAAGTGGGCAGGCTGACCTCATTTTTGTCCACGTTTGTGCCCAGACCAGTGGGCTCAACCACTCTGTTACTCTTTTTGGGTTTGTTTTTTTTTTTTTATAGTGGGAAAAAAAAATTTTAGAAAATTGTATTACCTTGTGTAAGAGGAGCAAGCAGAGCTGAGATCCAAGCTGGCACCATCCTTCTCCAGGCACCCACCCTTAGGGCTCCACTTGGGGATGCAGCAATGCCAGGCTTTGCCTCCATCTCCAGCCTCCAACTCTGCCATCGTGCCAGACCACAGCAGATGTTGCAGACGTGTTTTATTCACTGCCTTCTTTTTAGCACACTACACATTTTCTAAGGATTTTACTCATCTGGACTAGTACCATGTTTCTCCACTTTGTGACTCCACTCTTGTACTTAACAAAGATGGATTTTTTTAAGCTGAGGAGGAGCAGCTGCCTTCTGGTAACACCAGCCACATGCCAGACCATCCCCAGCACTCATTCCTCCTCACTACCAACCTGTCTCAAGTGTTTTGGAGTAGAATTTCCCACAACCCTCTCCTCTCTCCTACTCCTCACTTGATAACTAGGCTACCTCAGGGCAGTAGAGCCATAAGATACTCAAGTGGGAAGCAAGTTGTACATCTGCCCTGCATTTAGCTGGCAGAATGCAAGAGCAGGTGTTTGTCACAGCTCTTGTAATCTCATGGTTCACTCCCCAACAACCTGCCCACAGCCAGCAGACAATCTCTGAACAGCCCTCCCTAATAGTTATATAATGATTCTGCAAAATACTGAATTTTACCAAGTCCCCAGAATGTAATTTTCTGAATAAAAACTCAGTCTTAAAAAAAAAAAGCAAGCTTAGGTATTTACTGCCAAAATCTGATTATCTTGTTTTCATGAGATTTTCACCACTATTGACAACTGAACTGGGCTGATTATCACACCTGGAAGCAGAGTCAACCCCAGACTCAGCCAATCATATCACCTTGAAGCATTTTCTTTTTCTTTCTGGATATTTTCCTTATAACACTAAAATCCCCCTTCCAACACCAACATCCCTGTTGTTGTAGTTGCTCCCAGAGCCTCCTTTTCCAGCTGGAGAGCTGATGTTTCCTGAAGCACAGCACTGTGCACACTCCAGCTCGCTCGTTAAAATTTACAGTTTCCTCTTCCGCTGCCCTGGGCCACTGCACAATATAAACAATAGCTGTGTCTTGAAAACCATCCAAAACAAATGGGTCTCACTGCCTGTGCTGCTCTCAGATCTGTAAAGAGAGCTTACTGTGTGCACAGTTGGTTTAATCCTGTGAATAGTCTGGAAAGTATGATATAATGCTCATTTCTTACCAATCAGTTCTTTGCTGGAGTCTTGCTAAAGAAAACTTACCCCCAGATTACTCTCTGTAGCCTACAGAATAGCTGAGCTATATTCCTAGAACTTGCTGATTTTTTTTTCCCCACAGTAAAATTAATCATCTATAACAAGGAAAGATGTAAAAAATAAAAAAAAAAAAAAGAAAAAAAAAAAGAAAAGCAAATAATCCCCCTCCATCATTATGAGGTGGCAATGCAGTGGTAATAAGCAGCTAGAGCTGGAGTCAATATTTGCCAATGCTCTGAACATTCAGAGGCGTGATGTGCACCTGGGATTTTCACTAATATTTCCTGGATCCTCAGATTTTTATTTTTGCCTCCAGCACAGTTTCCTGCTGTCTGAGTAAACTCCTCAGAGATGCTGCTTTTGCAATCTCCTGTGTTTTATAATTCAATGGCAGTTTATCACTCCTTTGAGTAATCCACAGTGGAATATACTGCAATCTTCTGCTACAGGGTTGTCAGGTGTGGAATCTTCCCTCCACCTCAGAGTAGCTGGGTTTGGTGACCTTGTCATGACAGAATCTCAGTTCAGAGTGGAGGGATTTAAGTAAGAGATTAATGCCCCCACAAAAGGGCAGACTGTAATTCAAAGGAGTTGACCTAAGAGGATAATCTGAAAAAACAAGTCAGCTCAGGTTAAAGATTTACATTTTTTTCCTCAAATCACTCTAGGTCATATATAGCCAGCAAGATTTATTTTGAGGTTGTCTGTCACCTGTTCTCTTTCTCATCTTTTTTTTCTGGATGAGATTCCTTTGTACAGGAAGCAGACTATATAAGAAACCCTAAAGGCAAGGCTTTTTAATGTGTACTATCACATTTCTCTGTATTTCCACCACTCTAATCTATGAGGTTGCCTTGTTCTTCTATGAAACATTTTTATCTATCTTTGCATCAACAAAGCCTCCTAATTTCCTTAACAAATATCCATAGGTACCAAGGTAACCTATACAAGACATTGAACTTTGCTTCCCAAAAGAGTCCTCAAGGACTGATCTTCCCCAGTCTAAAAATTTCAAAAAATTTATTTGATCAGTGTCCTAACTTGCAGTGTATTCTATTACCATGCTCATGAGCTGTTGAAATCAGGTGGGGCAGTGTTTCCTTGCCTCCTCCCCCCAGACTATCTTGCTGTTAATGGCCCATCATTGTCCTGCTGCATGACTCAGAGATAACTCCCTCCGGACTATCTTCTGTTAATGAGCCTCATCAACACCTGGCCTCATGACTCATTACCCCATTGTGAGATGCTCCACCCAGAGGGAGGAACCAAGCATCTCATCGTGGATATAATCTGAGGCTGAACACCAGAGACACCGGCTTCCCACTGGATTTCCAGAGGATAGGAGCTACACAGCCACCACTGGACTTCCTGAGGAAGAGCAGACTGTTTTACTACAGGATCACTGCTTCAGAGGACTGCAGCCACCATTCTACCAGACTGCTACCACCACCCTGCCTAACAGGGTGTCAGGTTGTACCTTGACTCTGTCAGTTTGACAGTGTTTTCTTTTACCTTTTTTTTTCCCCTTTTCTTTAATTTCCATTAAATTGTTATTCTGACTTGGTGCCTCCCACTGGTTTGTTTTAAAACTAGTACAATCAGATAAAGGAAAATCCTATTGGGACTACTATATAACATCAAAATGCAAGGAATATGGGATTAATTATTCTGGTTATTATAACTGAGAAAGTTGAGTACCAGTCACAAGAGCAGCCTTTGAACTATGGAGTAATAATCCCAGTCAATCTGGATGATTCTCCTGTAATTACAAGGCTGTTATGTGCCTCTAGTATCTGCCTTATTCCCTCGTAAGTGTTACACATAACCTTCAGCACAAATAATAACTTATGTGGTACCACATGAAGAAAAACAAAAAAAAGACAAATGACAGCTACTTTTTTGGTTGTCAAAAAGTTCAATTATCTGATCAAAGCAAGAAGTGAGGCAAGTCAGATGTGAACTATTTTCAGTGGAAGTAAATTGAATTTTATCATTTCATCTCCATGTGTTTAAGCATTGGCCAAGAAGGCCAATGGCAGCTGGCCTGTACCAGCAATACTGTGGCCAGCAGGACCAGGGCAGTGATTGTCCCCCTGTACTGGGCACTGGGGAGGCCACACCTTGCATTCTGTGGCCAGTTCTGGGCCCCTCATTTCAGGAACAACATTGGGGGCCTGGAGCATGTCCAGAGAAGGGAACGGAGCTGGGAAAGGGTCTGGAGCGCAAATCTGGTGAGGAGCGGTTGAAGAAACTGGGGGTGTTTAGCCTGGAGAAAAGGAGGATCAGGGGTGACCTTATTGCTCTCTCCAACTCCCTGACAGGAGGGTGTAGAAGAGATTGGTCTCTTCTTCCAGATAACAAGTGATAAGACAAGAGAAAATGGCCTCAAGTTGCACCAGGGGAGGTTTAGATTGGATATTAGGAAGAATTTCTTCACCCAAAGGGTTGTCAAGCACTGAAGCAGGTTCCCCAGGGAAGCGGTGAAGGCACCATCCCTGGAGGTATTTAAAAGATGTGCAGATGTGGCACTTAAGGACAGAGTTTAGAGGTGGAATTGGCTGTACTGGGTTACCTGTTGGACTAGATGATCTTAAAGGTCACCTTTCTAACTGAAATGATTCTGTGGTTGTATCGTTGTAAAATTTGTCGTCTAATATTTTATGCCACTGAGCTCAGACTAATGGGCCTGTAGTTGCTTAAGCCACTTTTTATCCTTCTGGCAGTGTACACATTGTGGTAGTACATTTACCATTTGCTACCCATATGGCCCAAGCTGTCAACTTGCTGGTTTCACCTGGAAACTTCTCCAGCTTCCATGCATAAAATGAATAAGGGTCAGGCCACTTCATCCAGGCTCATCAACCTCCATGAGTTTTAATTTCACTTTGAGAAGAGCAAGTTTCATTTCCTTACACTCATTCCACCAATCTGTGGTTCCACCAATCTGTGGTTCCACCAAAAACATCTGCGCCCAAACTTACTGAAATGGAAGCCATTTTCTTTCTGAAAGTTGAAGCATTCATTTAAGTGTAGGACCATGACATCCTCCTGGGGAAAATGGCCCCATTTGTTTTTCCCTTAATTGGTTTCCAGAATCCCAGACACTGTTTGGCTATTCTGATACTTTGTGATCATTGAGATACAGTTTTCTTTGGAGATCACTACTTTCCTCTATTCCTGCAAGGTTTTCTTTTTCTACAGATCTTTCCTCAGTGATTATCCAACCATGGGCTTTCAACTTTTTTTTGCCCTTTCTTCGCATACAAGTTCCAATTTTTTTTTCATTTCTGTAAACAGGAGAACACAGTGGAGGTGTTTCTAAAGAGTTACTGCAAGGACTGGTCCCTGGACTCAGGGTTTTGTGTAGTTTTTTCAGTCTGGAATTAAAGAACACCTTGATCTTCAAAACATGCAGCTCAAGGGAAAGTAACGTCATAGTAAAGAAAGGAAGAGGAAATAACCTGATAGAATTACTGTAGTCCTTAGATATGTAAGCAGAATAAATGTGGGGATTTTATATTAAATTTATATTTGGCACTGATGAAACTGCTACTGAACCTAGTTGTGCTAGACAATATACTGGAAGTATATGAATGTAGGAAAATCTGGTAATTTCAATAATGATACAGGACTGTGAGTTTTTTCTTTTTTGTGACTGATTTAGGGTAGAGCCAAGCTGTGGAACATGCAGCTTCAGTATCTGAGAGGAATGCAAAAAGACAGCTCTGAGATTTTGGCATACCATGTCTGCTGGTGTCAACAGGCTATGACAGGGGAGGGGTTTGGGCATGGAATAATACTTTGCCTTTCTTCCTTCTACCTTGCCCAGCTTTCTCAAGTCTTTATGCACATTTGCCTCTGTCCTTCCCTGCAAAGCAAGAATTCTGTTTGGCTGAGCCCAGCCGTTTGTGAGATGCTGTCTCCTGTGTGTCCACCTCACTCTCTGCAGTGATCTCCCTTTCCAGAGGAGAATCATTTCCTGTCTGGTCTCCAAAGGATCTCTGCCCTGTCGCTGTTTTACCCAGAACCGGCGAGAAATGACACAATCCAAATTCAAGGAGAAAAGGAATTGTTTTATTATTTACAAGCTAGGTTATATATCTTTGTACGTGAGAGAGCATGATATGATTGGTTGCTTGACCAGCCACCCCCTAGAGGGATTGGCTGAGGTTCTCTAACACCCATTCAAAATATTTTTTCCAGAGTACCAAAACAAGGCTGGAAAACAAACCCAGGTGCAGAGATAGAGAATTAGTTTACAAAACCGTCTTTCACTGTTTCTCAGCTAAAGCATGAGAAAGAAAAACTTCACAAAATGCTTCAGCAGCTGGAAAATTGCTCTGCTCCTGCCTTTTAGCATCCACACTGCCCATCCAGGTAGATGCCTCTGCTGACCAGAACATATCTCACTTGATGCTACTGCAGCTGGGTGCATGGAGGGATATTTCACCATCCTGCACTCTTTACAAGCTTTAGAAGTTCAGATTTTCATTCTTTCAAAAAAAAGAAAACAGTAAGTGTCAGTTGCTAGTAACAATCTTTTAAAAGGCAGAGGTCCTCCAAGGATTCTGTGTGCACCAGGAGTTTTAGTGTTCGGAGATGCAATGAGGCAGCTCCATTGATCATCACATAACCCATTAAATCATTTATTGTTGAAGTCTCTCTACAAAATCCCTTTTAAAAAACAGAGAATATTTTGTATTATTTATTACAAAATCCTCTTTTGCCAACAGCAAGACTCGCTTCATACAGAACTTCAATAATGGTAAACTAACTGATTTACTGCAAAGTAACTGATTTACTGGAATACCTCTTACATTTTTAATAGCTCTGTCTGTATGCCTGCTGTTATTTGCACCCTGCAAAATTGGCATATGAAATAAAGGACAGATGTTCTGAAAGTTGAAAAAGAGCGCCATAGTTTTAATGAACAGCTACCTGTCTGAGACCTCTGCTGGGAAAAAAAATTCCATTTCTAGGTGGCTTCTGAAGAATAGGATTTAAACATGTTAGAATGTATTTTAGACACCACTGATGTCCCTTTTGAAAGGCAGAACCCTGACTGAGGATAAAGAGGGATCTTCTCCAACAGAATATGGATTTATGAAGACTCGGAGATTAATTTTGTTCTACCGAAGATCAACTCTGAGAATCCATTTTGGACAACACATTTTGGTTTTGTGCTCTAATGCACCAACAGGAGTAGTCAATTTTCTCTTCATAAAGTGGACACTTATTTCAGTGGGCTGGAATAAGAACATACTTATTCTGTTCACACCAGAGAACTGCTGACCATCTTAATTTCCAGAATTACAGAATAAATTAAGTTGGAAAAACCTCTGAGATCATCATCAAGTCCAACCTAATTTAAAGTAACTACCAAACAGCAGAAGTTTAAATTTAAATAGGTGTATAGAAGAAAGTAAAGTGTCAATACTATATGGTACAAAGGTGCAGCAGGTCAAATTCAACCTAAGTGCCTCTCCTCTGACCTTCCTAGCTCAGTACAAATTTGGCTTGATGTACTGAAAGTGATGGGAATCAGCTGCAGACTGGTTGCAGGGATTACTGTTTATTCATGGCTCACACAATCTGCACAGAGAAATTGAAGCAGTTAATGCTACCTGGTTCCTTGAAATTCAAAGCATTAAAATTCCAAATGTGGCAGATTTTGAAAGTGTCCAGCAAGAATAAACAACTGATTGTTCCTACTGAGAGCTGGAACCATAGTGAGCTATACATGAAGGACAAGCACAACCCAGCCTGATTTAAAGGGTCACACAATTGAATTGGGTGGGGTTTTCCCCTCTCTTAATCCCCTGCAAAGCTTATAGACAATGCTGCTTTAGGTACCTAAGAGTTTTGGGCATAAAGCCCCATGAAAACGGTATCTCCTTAAACTGTTTTGTCTCAGCTGCATATAAACCCTCTTTCTAACCCCATTCAGTTCCATGCATGACACATGGATTTCAATTCAAGCAGCTTAATCTCATTTCAGAAAGTAAGTCCAGGCAAGCATGGCAGAGAGCTGTCAGAAGTGTGGATACTTCTCTTTGCATTTTGATATAAGCCTGTTCTTGTGACATGTAATTGCACGTGAAGATTTTGCATCACAGGGATGTGCTCTACCATGCTGCTGATGCAAAGAAGGTTTGTTGAAGCAGGTTTCATGTTACCCAATAATCTACATGAGGAATTACATCCCACTCTTGTATCTGCCCAGGCTGTCAAACTAATCAGTAGGGAAGGAAAACGAAGGGGAAGACACGAGGGCACTAGTTTATTCACTATCTGACTTAGAACTCAGAGTTAAAAGCTTGTAAATGATGTTGAATAGGATCCCTTCCTGCAAGAGGTAAGACCAGAGTTTTAGACAACAAGGAAGACATGGATGGTTATAGACAGACAGGCAGACATTTTTTGCGAGAAGAGTGGTGAAATAGTGGAACTGGTTGCCCAAAAAGGTGGCAAATGCCCCATCCCTGGAAACATTCAAGGCTGTGTTGGACAGGGCTCCAAGCAACCTGATTTAGTTGAAGAGGCCCCTGCTCATTGGAAGGGGGTTGGACTACATGGCCTTTAAAGGTGCCTTCCAACCCAGCCATTCTATGAGTCCATGATTCTATGAAAGCACAAGGAAAAAGGCAGTGAATACCAGTCAGTCTGCCAGCAGAATATCCACAGATGAGCCACCTCAACTTTTCATTTAGCTCACAAAACGAAAGCAAAATCCTTTCCCTACCAGTACTCTGTGGGAGTAATCACATATGAAAATGGGAATCAGCCCTCAATGCTTCCCACCAGCTTTCAAAAGAAATCAACTTAATGTGGCTAACAAGTCACACTTAGATATGAATGAATTGCAGCCAAATGCAAACCTGACAGTTCAATCATAAAATATGTCAAGGCCTTCCAGGAGTGATTAGCCCCCTAGCATTGAATAAGGTTACCAGAGGCGTGACTGACTAATTGGCAATGCAGCATTAATTTTTAAATGACAAACAGCATCTTACTGATGTGGGTTGCTAAAAGGACAAACTATAGCACTTGGTAACTGGTGGCACATGTGTCTAAAGGGCTCATCTCTACCTTGAGAAACAAACAACATCTAAGGGGTTGGATAGCTGCCTGGCAAAGATCACAACCTACAAAGTTATTAGTGCTAAAGCCTCCTTTTTGTCCCTAGATGAAGGACTGCTGGCTGGCAACATGGTTGATAAAGTTAAGACACTTCTAATTAGCAAAAAAATATATACATTGATTTTTATGGAAAATAGTATTTCCAGATGCTGTAGAGACATTTTATTGGGGAAGCTGAATCAGGGAAATTAGTGACCAATGTGGCTGCTGTGAAATGTGGCAACTGTTTCCAAACATCATGAAAAATAAGGTGCTGGAAGTACTCAGCAAGGATTTCTGAAGAGAAAACCATGACTGACCAACCTGATATCCTTGAACAGCTCAGTGGATAAAGGGAGAGCTTTGGGTATTGGGTATCTTGAGTTGAGTAAGGCTTTCAACATTGCTTGCTGTTAACGTCCCCCTTTCCAAACTGATTAACTGTGGACTAGGGAAGTGGACAAAGAGGTGGACTGAGAACTGGCCAAACTGCCAGGTTCAAAGGGTTATAATCAGCGGCATGAAGTCAGCTGGAGATGAGTCACTAGTGGTGTGCCCCAGGGATCTACAACTGTAGAACTGGGCCAGTACTGTTTATCATCCTCATTAATGATCCAGATGATGGGAGTGTTCCCTCAGCAAGTCTGCAAACGCATCAGCGGGTGCTGAACAACTGATTGTGCCTTGCTTGCTTGGCTTTCTTAAATTTTATTTCTCTCTTTATTAGCTCCCTTTTCATTACAATTATTATTAGTGATATTATATTTTACTGTATTTCAATTATTGAACTGTTCTTATCTCAAGCCAAAGGTTTTGTCTTTTTCTGATTCCTCTTCCCATCCCACTGTGGGAGATGCTCAAGCCACAGAAAGAACTTGTTGTTGTAGTACACCCAAGAACAGACAAGTATATGTATTTTGCAATGATAAAACATGTTTTAATACATGTTATTCATCAGTGTACATATATTTCTGCGTGAGAGTGGTGGTAACTGAATTTCTCTATTCAGCTAGACAGACACGCATCAATTAATTCATGTTCCTGTAGCACCACAGGAATTATTCTCATATTTTATATTTTTAAAAAATTTAAATGTGGAGTGCTCATTAGCTCATTTAAAGTACTTGTTTTATACAGTCATGACTGTAAATATTCATTCTTGTCAACCTAAGTTTCAGAAAGTGTAACCCTTTAATACTTTGAAATAAGTGCCCTGTAAACTAGAACTGAACTTGCAGTGACTGCTGGAATAAAGTTCTTTGCAAAATCTTATTTGCCTTGTTGCTGTTCATGGGCATGGAGCAGATGGATTAAGTTTCTTTATTATAAGTAGCACATAGAAATTTTTCTGGTCTGCTTTCTGGGTTGCCTTCTTTTAAGTTGTGATGTACACACAACTAGTGTTTGTAGTTAAAAATTGGAGTAAATACATACTCAGAGCTGATTTTATAGCAAAATTGCAGGGTAGAGTTAAGGCTATTTATATGGCACATGGATCAGACACATTAGGACATGTTAATTTTTCTTAAGCATTTTCTAAATTCTTCATTTACAAATCAGAATATTTCTTTTGGGATTGACCACAACACTATTAAGGCATTGAATTGTATTTTTAAATTAAAACCCTGTTGATATAATTTGTTATCATAAGATAGATATAGATAAAGATACAGATGTAGATATAGATACAGATTATTAGATATAGATTATTAGATATAGATTATTAGATATAGATACAGATATAAAACAGTTCTTACAAATTACTTTATAGGTTTGTTTCCCAATTCTCTGAAGAAAAGGAAGTTTATAAATACCTTTTGAAAGTGGAATTTAGATATTACACTTTGATAAGTTACAGCCAGGCTCAGAACCAGATTTAGTCAAAAGATGAAGATTGTATGCTGTTGGGGAAGATGAAACAGGAAAGCCTTGGAAATATGATTGCCTGACAAAAGATTTTGGGAATATGAAAACCACAGGCAACATCGAAATGAAAGCCACTTTTGAAATACCAGGTCTTAGTTACTGAACAACTAGAAAACAATGGTATGGCCACTGAAGTAATCCCCTCTTGATGGAACAATACCCTCTGCTTGCAAACAGGTCCAAGGGTCGGAGCAGACCCTACTAGCTCAGCAGAAGGAGTCCAAAGAGTAGTTTTTAGGAGTTAAGATGTAACACTCTATGGTAATATAAGAACTCTTATAGGCTGTATGTAAGTGCTATAGGATTTGTATCTTGTATTAGATTGGTTGGTGACAATTAGAGTATTCAGTGCAGAAGATGATTTATTGTATTGTAACCAGGACTTCAGATTTTCTCATTCTCACTTCTATTCATTCTCTCTTCTATTCATTCCTCTCTTCTACTCTTGCTCCTACTCTCTCTCTCTCTCTCTCTCTCACCCGTTCACTCTCTTGCTCCCTTGGGCCTGCTCAGAGCTGAGTCTACCAGCTCTGAGCAGTGCCCCAATACCCACGCCCTTTACAATAAACCGGCTGTGTCCCAAGACCTGCCTATAGAGATCTCTCGTCTCCATCCGTCACCGTCTACATCCGGCCGTCCCGACCAGAACCTCAGAACCCCCGAAACCTACAGTATGCATTCAAACCAAAGACTGACTTGAATAGATATAAACTTTTTTTTTTCCTGTTTCTCAGAATATTTTGTTCCATGGTCTGGCCTTTCTAATGTAAATTATTTCAATCAACATATGCTGGAAAGAGCAAACACGTATAGTGGAACCTGCAATAAGACTTCAGGGTGTAAAGGTGTGATCCCAAGCTCTCAAGTCACTTCAGCAGGACTTCATGCATTATGGAGAATGTATGGTATTATTACATATGCTGAGACTTTTGACTATCGCATAAAACAAAACAGAAAAGAAAAAAAAAAGAAATTTAAGTATTAATAAGAATCCCATTTACTACAGTGTCAAAGACATATGAGGAATAAAAATTGAAATACCTGGAAAAAATATGTTAAAACACTGTGACTGAAAAGAACAAAACAAAACATAGCAAAGCAAAAAAGGAAATAAATAATGGATGAATTAGTGGTTCCTCTTGCATTGTTAAAAACACAATAGAGGATCAAATTACATTAAAAGAGAACCTAACATAAAAGCTTCTTTTTGGAAGAAGAAGTGTCAACATTCTCAGAATCCGTCTTTAATTCAGCAAAAACATAAAAAGGAAAAAAAAAACCAACAAAAATTGATTTGGATGTCTGCTTTTTTCCTTTTGGGTTGACTTTTTATCAAGCTAATAAGCTTGCAGACCTAAAAAAATTATCCTTATTCACCTCGGTGTTGAAATAGGTGTGTAAACGCTGTATAAACAGAAAGTTAAGCAAATACATAGAAAATCTTTGCAAAAAAATTGGAATTATATAAAAGCTATTCATCCTGCATGCAGTCCCATGGTAATATTAACATTTTTCAGTATGTCTGGTGATTTCCAGAGTGACATCTGCTCAGACAGTGACTGATCTCCCTCATCCCTCTGCTTTCACTTTATTTTATTCTCATAGCAGAGTCGAGGGGTCTGTTACTGCTTTTATTAAGGTCTCTGGGAGTTTTGCCATCTCCTCAGGCCTCACTTTGATAAGAAAAAATTGGGCTCATGCTGCTGAAATCCAAACCATAAGCAATTTCCAATGTGATCTTTTCCACACAGTAATTTCTCTACCTGGGCACAAGAACAAATGTAGGAACATATAATCCAGTCTCTGTTCTCGCTGGTGAATACTTGTGTGACAAATCCTATTAAAAACTATTGACACACCTAAACCAGAACTTCTTCTCATCACCATTATTTCTGTGACAGGGAGGTTTATTGGTCAGACTGACAATTGGAGTGAATATTAGACCTTATTGTCCTTCTGGAAATGAGCAAGGTCTGGGAAGGGGCAGCACTTCAGCCTTTCCTCGTGCCAGCCTGTCAGATGCAGCCACCCTCTGCTGTGCTCTGGAATGATTTTCTGCTGCTACTTAGCACACCAGAGTTGAGGCTTTTTTCCTGCTCTGGTTCCTCTTTGCTTCTGAGGGTAGGATTCAGCTGCATAAGTGCATCTGAGATTGTATTTGTTGTTTGCATACCCCATCTGTCCATTAGCTGTATCTCCAGAAGGGATGGCTTGGAAGAAGCCCTGTAGCATGTCTCCCAGCCCTCTGCAAACATCTGCAAACATGAGGGTGTCCGAAGTGACCTTACATGTTTATATTTAGGCAAACAAACTCTGCTGTGTTTGACAAACTTGCTTTTCACTTTACAGGTTGCCATTCCCAATCTCCAAGAATGACCTTGCACATGGAAATTCACCAAGACTCTTTGGTTTTCAGCTGGCTCAGGTGGAGCTGTCTGGAAGATTATGGTCACATGCAGTCTGTGGCTTAGAGAGTAGAGATTAGGATGCACAACAGGAATGGGAATCTGATAATAGGAGCTTGTGCGGAATATGGGCTGGGGCACAGTGATCCCCAGTCCCTTTCCTTCTTGGGGAGGCAAAACTGCTGGATGCTGAATATTTGAAACCTGAGGGTATAACAGAAGCTAATGTTAGTTAGAAGCAAGGGATTGCTTCTCATTTGTCCTGAGATCAAATGGTTGGATATGGCTAGATCGCCAGCAAACACAAATTATTTAATTAAAGAAAAAGAAAGAAATTAACCCCTTGCAACCACGGCAGCTGTGATATCAGGCTGGAAGCTCTTTGGCTGTTTTCATTCTCTCAAGTTTGATCTACTGTTGAGTTCTGCATCTAAAAGAAAGGTAGAAGGATGTACCAGATCGGATCCATGTAAACACGAATATTTGAAGGGAAAAAGGGGTTCCTGTGGTAGGCAGTGTTGACTGTAAAACCCTCTGTGTCACCAACAGACCTGTACATCCTTACAGAGCACCAACATCTACATTTTCATGGGGTGTAGATTAACACTCAGGTCTCCTCCATGAACTTGGGAGCTTCTTGCTGACTGATCTCCTTAACTCAGCTGCTGAAACTCTCCAGAAGAGCCACACAGGCAGGGGACTGGGAAACAGCAGAAATAAGTGCATTATCCAGCTGGAGTGGAGGAAGGTGGTCTGCTACGAAGGTGTGTAGGCAAAAAACTAGTCTTGCTTTCATGGGAGAAAGCACATTCCCCTTTAAACATCTTGCCATCTTGAGTGGGGATGTGCAGAACAACACTGAAAGAAGTATTTTTGTGACAGATAAACTAAATCTGTTGAATTGTTACATGGAAGAATTTGTAATACTAACATCAAATACAAACACAAAGCATATTTACTATCAAAAAGAACAGAGTTATGTCTTTGCAATGTTAACGAAAAGATAAGTTTTATAAGCAGTTTTCATACGTCATTGTGAAGGCCAAAAATGGAGAAAAATATTTCAGCTTACATAACAAGCAATGGCCATTACTGGCTCTGTGAAAGACAATGATGGACAGAGTTATGTGCCCCGAGGTGGGCCTTTATATAGGCTTTCCCTTCACAGTTGCTCAGGGGGTTCTTTCCTCTGCTTTGTCAGGAGTCAGCTTAATCTAAAACCTTAATGCATCCCTTTAACCAGAGCAGCTGGCAGAGCTCATGAGAGGCTTCCAGGGCTTACCAGGAGTCCATGATTCCTCTATCTCTCCCCATCCTGAAGTACTGCCACCCTGACTTTCCTCAGAGGATTTCTGGGAGCCCTCCAAAACCCCAGAAGCAGCTACCTGAGGATCTAGAAGGTCTCAAAGCACACCCAGAAGCTGCTGTGTCTGTTGCCTGTCTCATTTTCACACTGTTCAATTCAGTCCTGCGCTTCAACCACCCCTCTAAATCTTGGAGTTCCCCATTTCTGAGCATGAGGTGGGGATCTGGCATTTGATGGAGATGCACTCAGACTAAACATGGAGCTTGTAGAAGGATAAAGCAGAAGGACTTGGTTCCACATGGAGTAATTTGCAATCCCAATAGGAGGGAGAGGCAAAGGAAGAAGCATCACCTCTGCTTTACAGATGTCCAGCTGCAGCATAACTGAAATAACTGATCTGAAGGCTTAGAGAGGATAGGAAAAGGGTAGGATTGGAAAGGAACAGGAATCCAGTGAAGAACAGCTCGAAAACATGCTATGCCAGTCAGTCTGAAATTTATTTCATTGATCTAATGTATTTTTTCTTTTTTCTGTATTCAGACAAGATTGCTAAGGCAAGACAAGATTAGCATATAACCTTCACATATATATTTACACAATATATCTTATGTGTATAGAAGCATATTAAAAGCTACTATTGGACTTCAGAAATACCTTCCACACATCTCTCAATTTTCATTATGCAGTTTCCACCTTTATAATCCTGTCACCCTTGTTTCATCTCTGCTTTCAGAAATCAGAATTGGGTGGCTTGGTAAATGAGGGGAGAACAGTGGATATCGTCTGTCTAGATTTCAGTGAGGTTTTTGACACTGCTCAGCCAGAGAGAAAAAGGCTCAGAAGGGATCTCACTGATGTGCACAGATATCAGGGAGGGTGCTAAGAGGACAGGGCCAGGCTCTTGTCAATGATGCTCAACAACAGGGTGAGAGACAGTGGCCACAAACTAAAACACGTGAGGTTCTCTAAATATCAGAAGACGTTTTTTCACTGTAGAGGTGACTTGGAACTGGCACAGGTTGGCCAAGGAGCTGGTGGAGTCTCCATCCTTTGAGGTAATTTAAAAAAATACCTGGACATGGTTCTGGACAACATGTTCTAAGTGCCTTGCTTGAGCAGGGGGGCTGGACCACCAGGTCCCTTCTAACCACAACCATTCTGTGATAAATTATTTGAGCCTAAACTTTGATTGAAAATTTTTTATAAATCACCTTTTTCAATTGGAGATCTCCATTCCACAGCTCTTATAAAACAAAAAATTTAAAATGTGGACTTTGGGAGTTTTTACAGCTTGTCATGCTTCTATTCAATAATTCCTACTAATTTCCTCTAAAAAGGTACTTGAAAATTAAGTGACCCATAATTTTCAGATTACCAGTCCTTGAAAACTTTCAGGATATCAGTTTTCTTTCTCTATACTGCACAAGGAAAAAAAAATATCTCAAAACCTCCTCTGGGATAAAACAAATAATTTCCTTCCCACTCCCTATTATTGAGTCCCCAAGTGAAATAGTGGCACCAACAGAATCAACAGAAGATTACCACTCACAATTTCCTTTAGGCAAGGCAATATCCTTATGGATTTTATTATGCTCTCCATTTTAAGTATAAAGAATTTGTTTCTACACTGATAGAATCTTTCAAAGCAGTGAGCTTTCTGAAGTTCAGTCTCTGTGAAGTTACTAACATTTTTAATTAATGACATGAAGGCACTCAAATCTCCTTTGTATAATACAGTGAATTTAAATAAGTTAAAACAACAAAAAACTTCCAGTCTTTCTAATAATTTTTAATTCTCTGATTCCTAAGGATTATTAGCAGACAGTCTGCCTTGTATGATAAAAACTGTGTGATTTTATATCCACCAAGCCTGCCTTTAGCACTGTTAGGTGGGGCACAATTTCACCTGTCTTCATTGCCAGTGTGAGGAGATCTACTGGATGTTACTTCACATATTTTGAATAGGGTTGCCAAGTAAAATCCAGTGTACTCTTGAAAAGTTAGCATTCTGTCTTCATGCTGAATTTTCTGATGCTGGGAGATTCAAATTAGATTTTTCAAGCTATTTTAACTTTATTTGACATGTAATACATAATACAGATGAGCAAAATAGCACAGTGTTAGTTATCTCATCACAAGGATTGACAGGACCACAAAGCATATTAGCTAAGGGGTGTTTATCTCCCCACCTTTACTCATTGGGAAAGGATTGGTAGGGTGGCAACCACACTTAATGTTGGGTTCAGAGACCATGAATCAAGGAAAAAGATTTGCCTAATGTGGCCTCTGGCTTAGTGATTTAAAATAAAGGCACTGCAACAGGCAAAGATGCCCTACAAGTAAAAGGGTAACAGATTGATGCAACATACCCCCTGTCCTTATATCAAACACATTGTGTTTAAACTGCCTGTTTAAAAAATGCTTGTAGTGCAAAGTGAGTATTCAGAGTCAGCACTGGATGTGTAAAAAGAGGCCCTGCAAGGTGACTGGACACAATTTTTCAAGGGAAGAAGCTGGAAAGGTGCTGTCAGTAATTATATTTGAACAATAAAAAACTGTCTGAATATTTTTAAAGCCTTACAGGTACAGGCTTTGGTGGCCCATATGGTCTTCTGCCCCAAAACACTACTGCCTATTCTGAAATAAAGGTCTATACTCAGCCCTCCAGCTGAAGAATAAATTGGGTGCTGGGTGTGCAATCCAGTTCTTCTGTCAATATACAGAAAACAGAACATCTCACTGAAGGAACCATGTGAGAGGTAGGAACCAGAAAGCACCTGTGACAGCATGCAGAGCAACCCCCTGCACCTCTGCAGGCACTGTTCAGAGCTGGGCCCAGGAGGACAAGAGTTCAAGAGTCTCTGGTATTCAAAACTGGACAGTGAGGAGAGATACAGCCCTGTCAGCCTGAATTTAGTGCCAGAGAAGGTCATGGAGCAGCTCAAGAGCCATCATGTGGCACTTACAGGACAGCCAGGGCATCAGGCCCAGCCAGGATGGGTTTGTGGAAGACAGGTCCTGCCTGACCAACCTGATCTCCACTAAGGTGACCCACTTTGTGGTTCAGGAGACAAGGAGCACTATCCCCCAACACTCTCTTGCTCAAACAGGATTTATTAAAACAAACAAAAAATTTTATGAATATATTTACAAAGGGTTCCACACTTCCTAGCAGGAGGAGCATCACAACTGGGACCATTTGCAGGGGCTGCACAGGAACTCTTGTTTGCCTCCTTAGCCAGGAGGGGAGGTAGCGCAGCACATTTTCTAGTCACTGCTCCCCACGGCCACAGGGGTGTCTCGCCAGCAGATCCTCCACAGTGCCCAGCTCTAGTGGAAAAAGTGCACAGTGAGTGGCCTCAGGGGCAGAAGCAGCAGAAAGTGAATCATGTCCTTGCAGGCATTCAGGAATTTGTAGGCACTGCCAGCTCTCATGGCTGGATGCAGCCCTCAGAGTGTTATTCTTGGGAAGTGCTTGGCAAATGCACCAGAGGTCCCTACCTTATTCGGGGGCTTCTCTGTAGTGTCATAAGAGTCAGGATCATCCTTCCAGTCCTTCTCCTCCTCCTCTACCTGCTCCTGGGCACTGGTGGAGGTTTCCCACTGGCTGCCGTCATCACAGTCAGAGCTTCTCTGCCTGGGCAGCCAGTAGATCCCAAAGAGCACGAGGAGGATTTCAGCACTGACCCAGAACCACCACTCCTGGCAAGCCAAGAGGAGCATTCTTCCTGGGGTGAGTCCAGACTGCTTCTGCATCCTCTGCTCCATCATCAGCTGCCTGGTCATCTCCAGGATGCGTTCCTTCTCATGCTGCCTCAGGAGCTCTTCTGTGACCTTCACTGACGGAAGATCCATCCTCACTGTGTATTGGAGGATGCCCAGCACCACCAGGATTTTGGTGATCTTTCCAGCTCTGGCCTGGAGGAGGAGGAGGGAGAAAGCAGCTCAGCAGGGCTAGGTGGTGGGGAGATGGTACCTGGGGCAGCAGGGGAAACTGCTGAAACGTGAGCCCAGGGACAGGGGCAGCCATCCTCACAGCCCTCAGGGCACCTGCCCCAAGGGTGGAACCTGCCCTGCCCAAGACACTCCCCACAGCCCCTGCACCCTCTCCCCAGCCTTAGAAGCACCCTGGGTGCTGGTGCTTCTTGTCTGTCCCTCAGTTCAGCCTTCCCCCAGCCTGCCCCACTCACTGCTGCCTCAAGCCACACTGCAGCAGTGATGCTGCCACACGGGGCATCTGGGGACATGTTCCCCTTCAGGTCAAAGGCACCAGAGGCCCACAGTGACACCCCGCCCAGCCAGACTGGGCTTTGGAAAGAAACCAGGTGGAATTTAGATGGAACCAGAGTTTATGACCTTTGGAAGAAGGGGCAGCCACTCAGGAGGACTGCACAGCTTTCATGGGGTTGTGGAGGGAGAAAATCAGAAGGGCCAAAGCCCAAATAGAACTTAATCTGGTTATATATTAACTGCCATATAAGAGAATAAAAATGTTTCTCTAAGTTCATTAGCAACAAAAAGGAGGGCTAAGAAGAATCTCCATCCTTTAATGGATGGGAGTGAAATACAGTGAGAGAGAATGAGGAGGAGACTGAGGTATTTAATGCCTTCTTTGCCTCAGTCTTTAGAGTAAGGCCAGTTGTTCTCCGTATACCCAGGACCCTGAACTGGAAAACAGAGATGAGGAGCAGGCAGGAAACAACACCTGGGCAGAGGCACCCAAGCAGGATGCAGGCACTGTTAAACTCACTGTTCACACAGACTAATCAAGAGTTATTCCCAGCTGCCCAGTCACTTGAGTGATTTACAGTGTTTCTCACCAGCCAAGTCATCTGGTTGCGCTGTTCCTCATGCTGCGTCAGGACCTCTGCCGTGGTCTGCGCTGACTGAGCATCTGCCCTCAGGGTGTGCTGGAGGATGGCCAGAACCAGCAGGATTTTGGTGATCCTTCCTGCCATGGCCTGGACGAGGAGAAGGGAGAGAAGGGGCTCAGTGGAGCTGGGTAGCAGGGAGATGGTGGCTGGGGCAGTGGGGTAGGAAATGCAGGGCCCAGGCACAGGGCACATCCCCGCAGCCCTGAGAGCACTGGCCCCGAGGGCAACACCTGCCCTGCCCGAGGTGCTCTCCACAGCCCCGCACCCTCTCCCCAGCCTCAGAAGCTCCCCCGGGTGCTGGTGCTCCTGGCCTGGCCCCCGCTCAGCCCAGCCTTGCCCCGCCTGCCGCACTCACGGCCGGCTGGAGCCGCACTGCAGCGGCGGCACCGTAACGTGCGCGGTGTGGGGACGTGTCCCCTTCGATGTCACAGACACCAGGGCTCCATGGCCGCACCCCGCCCAGCCAGCCGGGGCACTGGATGGAACTCAGGTGGAACTCTCCTGGAACACACATGGAACTCCCATGAAACCAGAGAGTTTAGCACCTTTGGAAGAAGGGGCAGGAGGCTGACACAGCTTTTGAGGGGTTATGAAGGAAGAAAGTCAGAAAGGCCAAAGCCTGACTGGAAGTTAATTCACACAGTGCTGTAAAAGACAACAAAAAATGTTTTCATAAGTACATTAGCAATGAAAGGAGGCTCAGGACAATCTCCAGCCTTTACTGGATTGGGGGGTAACACAGAGACAAAGGAGAGGAAGAAGCTGAGGTACTTCATGTAAGGCCTGTTTGACAGACATGAGCTCCTCCCATGACAAGATGACCAGGGAGAGGCTGTGGCTCTTGTTTCACAGGAGTTTAGTAAAGGCTTTGATGCTGTTTCTCACAGCATTCTTCTGGAGAAAGTGGCTGCTCATGGCTTGGACATGGTGCTCTTTGGGTACAGAACTGGCTGTGGGGCTGGGCCCAGAGAGTGATGGGGAATGGAGTTACACTCAGCTGCCAGCCAGTCGTGGGTGGGGTTCCTCAGGTCTCAGTATTTGGGCCAGTTCTGTTTAATACCTTTTTCAACAATCTGGAAAAGGGGGTCAGGGATAGATCTCAGTCAGTTTGCAGACGACACCAAGCTGGGCAGGAATGTTGGTCTGCTTCTGGAAGGTTCTGCAGAGAGATCTGGACAGGCTGGATTGATGGGTTGAGGCCAAAGGTATGAGCTCAATAAGACCAAGTGCCAGGTCCTACACTTGGGTCACAGCAACTTTAGGCAAAGCTCCAGGCTTGGGGCAGAGTGGCTGGAAAGCTGCCTGGTAGAAAAGGAGCTGGGGGTGTTGGTCGATAGGAGCTGAATAAGAGCCAGTGTGTGCCCAGGTGTGCAAAAAACCAATGGCATCCTCGCTTATATCAGGAATAGGGGGGTCAGCAGGACTTGGGAAGCACATCGAGACCCCTTGCAATCACTTTATTTAAGGCAGGAGACACTCTGTAAAGGCTTGAATTATCCGCAGGCTGCTCAGCTATACTGAAGGACAAAGTGGTGGGACTGCTCCATCAGTTTGTTCTGCATGCTTATACTTTTGTGTCTCTTTTCAGCTATTCCTAAATATTCATATTGTAAGTGTAAAACAGATCAAGGACTGCTGATCACTTTAAAAGATATAGCAATGAGATCACCCTGCCCTTTGCGTAAAACCATAGCAGCCACATCAATCAGTGAACTATCATAACAACATAAGTCATTTTAAGTTTAGATCTTAAAAATTCTAAGAAAGTCAGCCTATTAAATTCAGTGGGAAACTGAAAACCTGATATGAACTAAAAGAGAAGAAGGACCAGCTCCTGGACAGGCTATGTAACCATAGGCATTGCTAACCCTGCCATTACAGAGTCCAGCTTCAGGAGCTGCGAGAGTCATTCCCAGCTGGTCTTTTGTATATATTTAAGTGGAGCATAGCAATGGAAACAAATATAGTGGGTGTCACAATGCCTTCCAGAATTGGCAGGCAGCCTGTGCAGCATTTTTGAAACAGCTCTGTCACCACAGAGCTAAACATTCCTCCTTTAACAACACCCCCACTGTAATTTGTATCTGGCAAAAGAAGCCACAAACATCAACATTTACAGATATGCTATGTGGCTACTAAATTCTAGAAAGAAAATCTGGTTCTCTGTCTGTCCAGAGCACATGGGAGCCCTGGACATTTCAAACAGGAAAACCAGTCCTTCCCTGAATCTGCAGTTGAAGATGAGCAACGATTTCAGGACATCATCAGATAAAAGCAAACAGGAACTGGAGTGATAGGACAAGGAGTAATGGCTTCAAAGTGGGAGAGGAGAAATTTACATGGTATATGGAAGAAACTTTACTGTGAGGGTTGTGAGGCCCTGGCACAGTTTCCCAGAGAAGCTGTGGTTGCCCCATCACTGGAAAGTGTTCAAGGCCAGGCTGGATGGGGCTCTGAGCAACCTGGTCTAGTGGAAGGTGTCCCTGCCCCTGGCATGGGGCTGGAACAAGATGGTCTTTAAGGTCCGTTCCAACCCAAATGATTCTATAACTCTATGAAAAGATAGAGGCAGGCAGTGTCCAATGGCTGTCACACCTTCCTCTGGGAAGCAGATCAGCAGTTGATCAGCCCCAGAAACTACACTTTTGACCTATAATTCTCATTCTTACCTCCAGGATCAAACCAAAATATTTACAATTCTATGTCACATTATGCTGAAAACTGAGCTGTTGCCGAATGGGATATCCGTTTTGAAACTACCTAAGTACAGTCACAGGATGCCTATTAAAAGTAGTTTATTTACTTTTTGTTGATCTAACAGCCACAATCCAACCCATGCTAGGTATTACATCTCTAACCAAGGCGCAGAAGCTTCATTTAGAGTTTATGACTGCCATAACCAAAGATATCAGTTGACATGATCAAGGTCAAAGTGCTTCCCATTGTGTAATACACTAAGAGGGTTTTCCTTTGGAACCATGGAAACCAAAACAGGGAGAAAAGGAATGGGAATGTTTCATAAAACAAAAGCAAGTCCACTGTGAGCTACTCTCCTGTCCTGACACTAAGTGCAATTGAAGGGTAAGATTTCTGCAGGTTTTTTTTACCAATACTGTGTGCAAGTAACACAGAAAATTGTATTTCCCTAGCGTATTCAGTGTATTTTGTCACCAAAATGTGGTTGGTACAAGTCATCAGAGAACTCTATTGTCAGACCAACTGTCAAAAGTCATCCAAGAATAATAATTCTTTTTTTTTTTCTACTTAGAACACATGGTTTGTGAGCAGGGAAAGCCAACAAACTATCATATTCTAGTAGAGTACACCTACATATCAGATGACTGGGATTTTTCAACAAAACTCTACTTTTACTACTTGGCAATTTATTAATTTGAGTTTTAGAGCCTGCTGTCTATGTATGTACCGTGTTCCTGAAATATTAGCTGGTTTTTCAAATAACTTGATTTGTTAAAAACTCATTTTTCTCAAAACTCAGATCAAAGTGCAAAACCAAAACAAGATGTGAAGGGGGAGGAAGAGAGAAGCTCTCCAGGCATTAGATAATTTTTGCCTTATCTCATTAGTACTTCAGAGAGGTTTTGTAACTCCTTTTGGATCTCATTCTTGTCTTTCTCTAGGATCTCTCCACAGTGTAGAACATGGCTCTGGGATGTTGAGAAGTCATACACTGTTGTAGCAGCAAATTATTTTCAGCCTCATTTTTAAGCTTGTGTAACCACACTTGCTGCTTGTGTGTCTGCTTCCTCTGTCCTCATTTGCTTTTAGATCACTTGTTTCATAGCCACCACCTCATTTGACAGAACTGGATAGATCTCACTGGCACAAAGTTCTCAAAAGCTTTCTGAAAACAGGTGGGCTAAGATGGGGGACAGAATTAACTCAACCTCTACTGGGCATCAGAGAATCCACTGTGAGCTCAGGTCTGAGTCTTACTTTCTTACAAGCACATACCTGTGTTTACAAAGAACAGCAGATTTTAGAGGTATTGCAGTCACCTTTTCTTTTCTGGTGAAGAATATGTTGCAATTTCACAAGTAAAAATCATAGAATTACAGAATCATTTAGGGTGGAAATGAACTTTAAGGTCGCCAAGTCCAACCATTATTCCAGCACTGCCAAGTCCACCCCTAACCCTGTCCCTAAGCTCCACATCTATACATATTTTAAATAGCTCCAGGGAAGCTGGCTCCACCACTTCCCTGGGCAGCCTGTCCCAATGTTTTTAACAACCTTTTTGGTGAAAAACTGTCTTCTAACATCCAATATAAACCTCCCCTGATACAACTTCAGACCATTTTCTCTTGTCCTATCATTTGTTACTTGGGAGAAGAGAGTGACCCCCCCCACCTGGCTACAGCCTTCTTTCAGGTGGCTGTAGAGAGCAACAAGGTCACCTCTGAGCTTCCTTTTTTCCACACTAAACACCCTGAGCTCCCTCAGCTGCTCTTCACCAAACTTGTGTTCCAGATCCTTCCCTATCTCCATTGCCCTCCTCTGAACATGCTCCAGCCTCTCAATGTCCTTCTCGTAGTGAGAGGCCCCAAAACTGGACACAGGATTTGAGGTGTGGCCTCACCAGTGCCCAGTACAGGAGGACAATCACTGCCTTGGTCCTGCTGGCCACACTATTGCTGATACAGGCCAGGTGCCATTGGCCTTCCTGGCCATCTGGGCACATCTGGCTCATGTTCATCGGCCTCAGCCCGTCAATCCAGCCTATCCAGATCCCCCTGCAGAGCCTTCCTGCCCTGAGAAGGTCAACACTCCTGCCCAACTTGGTGTCATCTGCAAACTGACTGAGAGTGCACTTGATCCCCTTTTTGAGATTGTTGATAAAGATATTAAACAGAACTGGCCCCAATACCGAGCCCTGGGGAACCCCACTGGTGACTAGCCACCAACTGGATTTCACTCCCTGCACCACCACTCTTTGGCCCAGTCATCCACCCAATTTTTTACCCAGCAAGACAAAATGTATTTATATCCTCTACATACACCATATAATAACCCTGAGAAGGATGCAAGTGTCCATGAACACTATGTATGCGTGGTGCAGGGTATAAATAACTACATGGTCTTCAAAAAGTCAAGATGAACCAAAGCAGAATTCCCAGAGCTGATTTCATCACAGTACAAAGGTAATGGAAAGAGATGAAGAAGATATTTATATTTGCACAATAGTTCCGTTATAGCTGAAATTACCTTGTTTCCTACAACTTCTTTTTTTTTTTTTACTGACAAGTTTTTCCTGGTCACCTTGAACTAAATTTCAGCTTCACTCACAGAACTAGCAGCAACCACTACAGTTATATATCATGGGCCAGGCACTCAGTGTAAATCAGGGTAGATCTAGTGACTAGACCAGACCTGAGAAACTTTATAGATGCAGTTCACCTATGCTTCCTTGTGACCACAGTGATATTAGCACATACTTTCCTGCCCATATTCATGTTTTGTGGAATCACTGGTCTACTGAGTTTTGTTTGCTGCTTTCTTCTTTTGGGGAGTTTTTTTGACAGTCAGTTAAATTGTATTGTGCTATTTGCTAAGCAGCAATTATCTTCTGGCTTCTCTTGTTAGACAAAAAAAAGGATCTACTATCTTGGAAAACATCTCAGTGAAAACTGTCTGTGAAAGATCAGTAGCACATAATATCCTGGAAAAGGCATAACCCACTATACAACACACACAGGACTGTCCTGCTGGGATGGCTGTGCCATCTACAGAAGCCCTAAAAAGCAGAAAACCTCAGGGCTGTCACTGCAGCATCATAACCACCCAGTTATCTCCTCACCAGAAGGCCTGAAGGTTTACTTTTATTCTCACTTGTGAATATTTCACACCAGCTGCAGATGATTAATCCTTAAATATGGATATTAAGATCCACCTTCTGTTTCTTAAATAGCTTTAAGAACTCACACAATTCTTCAACATATCTTTTTCAGAGCTTAGTTTTGCACCAGCCTTAGTGAAGTCTCCATCTTCAGACTATAATTACTTCCTGTAAACTTGGGAATTCAAGTAAAGAAGTTCAATATGGCCCTTCAGATTTCCAGGCCAGCTTCTGATCTGTTTGTGGAGGTTTATTGTATCCTTTGTTCCTAATCTCTGTCCCACCAGAGTATGGTTTTCTGTGACAACCTAAAAATTATCTCCCTTCTGCAATGAAATTCTTCTCCAATGTCCCAGAGGATTGCAGCAACCTTCTTGAAGAAGACAGTAGGTGCAAAATAAAACCCTTTAAAGTGGGAAGGCAGTTAATCTACACATAATAAGAAGTGTTCAATTGACTCTATCAAGTCTTATTTGCTGAGCCTTGTCCTTTAACTAGTCAATATTTGTAAGGCGCAAAGCCTGCCCTTCTCAAACTTTATCTAAAGGCTTTCCAAACGATTTAAAGTTCATGAGTCTTAAGCCTATGATACATTTTCTTCACAGGTTTTCTGGAATTTTCTGGAATGTGTTATAGCACACACTGACATCAGAGAAGGCAAAATATTCCTCTGCTAGCACCAAGTGGGCAGGCTCTGAATCTAAAGGTGCTAATAAATGCATAAGCCATTTAACCACACAGGATGTGGTATCTTGTAAAAGGTCACCTTTCATGATGAGGACTTCTTCATGGCTTTCCAGGATCTCAATTTCACAAATGCAACCATCAAAGGGGAAAAATTAAGTTGAAAGCATGGTTTTCATACAGTTTGTTGAAGCTGTTTTTCTGGTTTTTGTTAGACGGCAAGTCCCATGTGCTGCACAGAACACAGTCAGCTGCATAGTGCACGTTCTGTATATTATTGCACACACTAACATTATATGTAATGCAATAATGAATACATGCCATAAATAAGTCTATGATTCTATTTCTCACTGTAATATGTCTTTCTTGTACACTTAAAATAATACTAGTTATTTGTGGTTTATACACATCTAGAAGTGGGAAGAAGATACCATAAGGTGATAAATTGCTGATAATGAATGACACGGAGGTAAACAACTAGAGATCTCCTTAAATATTCTTCAAATCATTTAAGTATCGTAAGGTAGAAAGGGAACATGCACCAAAAATAAAGACAGATTTGAGGCAGTGGAAAATAAATCATACCTCATCTAAGGGTGTGAAAACCTATGGAAACCTAAAGGAACTCTAGAAATCACACTGGCAATATCCCTGGGAGAAAATATTAAGGACAAGAAACAAATTTTGCAGAGGATGTGTAACAACATGTTTTATTCAAACAACAGCTACTGTCAGAAAAAATGGTCAAGCTTTTGTGTACACAAAAACTTCAAGAGAAGCCTAATGACTAGTATTACAGGCAGCATTACAAGTTCTTGGAGAAATACTTACTAAGAAGAAAGAAAGGAATATCACAAGTTCAGCCACTCGTGGCAGTGTAGCTGAAGTTGGATGTCTGAACTGTGTAAACAAGCCCCTTACATTTTTTCACTGATTGCAGAAATTTCACATCATGCAGCTGTGACTCCCTTCCAGAATATGTCTCCTAATTAGCTCGTGTATATTTTTAAACTGCACGTTATATGGGCAATGAAACAGAGGAAAGGCAAATTAACAATGAGTAAATCTCTTTCACCAGTCACTTACCATAACAGTTACTATATTCTCTCTCACACAGACACTCACACTCCTTCCTTTTACTCATGTGGCTCTCCTGAGAAAGAGAAATTAAGACCTCCTTCATAATTCTTCTTAATTTTGATTGTTTGCAACCAAAATTGAATTGAATGCACAAAATCCATTCAGATTTCAAAACTGAAGTCATCTGCCCCATCTCAGTCCCAGCTACCTGTGTGTTACCAGTGAATACCCAGCAGGCTACACAGAATTCCTAGGAAGAGAGAGCAATGTCTGAAGCACCATGTTAGGTACCAGGAGCATTCTCTACTCAAAAAATAACCACGAAAATTATCTTATTGCTGCAAAGAACTTGCAGAAGCAGAACTCCTTAAACTGATGTAAATCACCATGGTGTTTCCATAGCAAGAAAGGTATTTCCCTGTAGTTCCTCCATTTATCAGAAAGCACTTCTTAGGGATATTAAGGAACAGCAAAACTAACCAAGAATGTCATTATTCTAGAACCTCTATGAAAATAAATAAATAAAAAGCATCCAGCTCAAGCATCTGCTCTGTTCTTTCAAGGATATCCATTCACATGTGATTCCCTATCTTCAGCTCCTCTTTGCAGCTCCTTTTCCCAGCCCTCTTCCCACCTTTGGAACAGAAGGAAACTTTCTCACTCAGAAAAGCCTAATCTCATAGCCATTTGAAATCAGCAGATGAAACCAGCTCCTGGTCTAGGAGAGCAGAGTCTTTCTTCCCTGTGCCCTACATTACCCTGACAAATTCTCTCAAGGAGGACAAGCAGCCTTTCCTTTGAACAGGATATTCAGGAGTTTGAGAAGTGTTTTTTTCCCATCTGGGGACTTAGAGTATCTCTGCATAAATCTGTTTGAAGGCTGAAGTCCAACCCTCCCTCATAGGGGCCTTTTCATGACAGTTTTCGTCCATCTGGGAGGGCAGGAAGCGGCATTTTCTCTGCAGCTGCTCCCCATGAATCAGCTGGCAGCCACAGTGCCCATATTCTTCCTCCAGGACGTTCAGGACATGGCATCCACAGCACTGCAAATTTCTAATCACTCAGAGAAATCTGAAGCTTTGTTCCCAGTCAACAGCCTGTCCCCTGGCAGCAAGAAGCTGGGTTTCTGCACTTTTGTTGCATACTTACTGTAGGTCGCTGCTTGTAATTTCCTGGTCCCAGTGCTTGGGCTTTGGTCCTCTACAATGTCTTGCTTTTCTCACACTTCACTGGCCTTCTGTGTTTTACATTAGGCAATCAGCAGGATGACAAATATGTCAGCAGTCTCCAGTTCAGCCTCCTGAGTGTTCTCAGCCAATATGCCAAAAATAAAATGGTTTTTCCTTGGTTTTTTTTGTTTTTAATAATGTTATCTGGGTGGCAGCTATAGGCATCTGTTGAGCTTGCCATATGCTCCACATTTCCATATAGAAGGATGATGATGCTAATACAATAATTATTTCAATAGCACTTGTTCATGGTTTAAAGGGAGTGTTTGATGTGCATGTACGTAAGTCGAGACCTGGAGCTATTACACCCAATTAAAGCATCCTGTACTTGGGCACACAGGACAGTTAGCTCACAGGAGCAGAAGATTTATTTGTGTTTTCAGACTGGTCATAAAATTGAATCACTGTTTGTCTCCAGCTTAACCCCCTTACAATTGAGTGGCTGGAGCAAAACTACAGATGAATCTAATAGACTCAATCTCTTCATTGAAGAGATTGTACATGTCCCAGCTAAATTAGATAGTGCAATTTTCTGTCTCTGGCAGTTTTCTGCTTTGCAGTATCATGCACTGCTGAGTGTCTCAGGGAAATCAGATCACTGGTAGCCTTGTGCCTGCTCCATAAAACTGCAAATATAAACACTGGCCCCCACTTGAGGTCTCTGAGGCAAGAGCATCTCTTTGGCCCGTGCTACCGTTGTGACTAGCACAGCTTAACTCAGGACTCTCAAGCAATGCCATGGTGAAAGCCGGATACACCAATGTTGAACAAATACAGCATTAACTTTTCAAATAGTACTGGCTGTTTCCTCATATAATTTTAAAATCTACAATTCATAACAGCTCTAATATGTAGCCTTGAATATGTCTTTGCCTGCCATCCCTGCCCAAAGAACTCTTTCCATGTTGACTGTGCCAGTTTGGGCAAATTTGGAAATATATCCTCTGAGAGAAGGCAGGTTAGAACCACCCCTCACCCACCAGGTTCAGGAAAAAATAAATCTTCCTTGAAGGAAAGTGAAAGAGATAAAAACTATTTGTTTAACAAACACACCGGAAGAGGATAGTAATGCTAAATAATAATAAAACCTCTTGCTCTGCTGAGAGAAACCTGGGAAAATTTCAGAGTCCTTCCATAGTCTCTTTCCCCTCATTGGAGCTGGGACAGGGTGGTGGGCCCACCTCCAGGGCCACGGCCTCAGTGGAAAGTTCTCCCAATATATTCTGATGTTGAAACAGTCCATCACAGAAAAAGGAAAAAAAATGAAGTCCCAGGCAAACAAAAGTTCAATTCTCCATCTCCGAAAGCTGGCTGCAAAGAAAGCAAGCTGGGTGCTTCCTCCCGCTCCTCTTGCCAACCAAACGCTGAGAGGAGTCTGTGTGTGTATCTGTGTGTCCTTCAAACATGAAAACAAGCTGCAAACTGCTTTGAAAAAGTACACTCAGTTTTCCTCTCCCCCCTCTCAGGCTCAGTTTAAAGGCATAGAAAGGCACAAAATTAATTTCTGGGCATAGAACAACGATATGGGATACACATCATAAAGTCACCCCAAGACATTGACCTAGGCCCTCTGCTGTCTTTGTGGACCTGCCTAACATTCACAGGATCTGACCTGTGGATTTACCTCCTGGTTTCACATCAACCCTGCCCTATCACAACAGCCTTGCATGGTGACCTGGAAACTTGGTTGAACCTGTGATCTCATGACCTCCTCTGCTTCCTTGCAGGGGGTGGTGAGTTGGGCCCTGGCTGGTGAGACCCTGTGGACCCCTATGGAGACCCCTGTGGTTTTCTGCTTCCAGAAAGCTGCTGGCCCTTGCTTCACACAAACACCAATCCCTTTCTGAAGCAGTGCTCCAGTACTTCCTTGGCTAGTAAATAAAAAGCAGAATTCCTTTTGGGGTTGAATGAAGTCACAGAGAACCTTTAACTAATGAGAATGAAAAAAGCCACAAACTGGAAGTTAAAAGGGGAATGCTGCCAAGCATGGAATTCATCTACAAGCTTCCCAAGAGCATTGACTTGCAGAGTAGATGACTTCACCTCATTAGCAAAAGTGTCCAAGTCAAGCTTCTTCAGAGTCAATCATCAAAAACGGAAAATATTTGTCATTTGGTATTTGCACTTTTTCATGAATCTTCCTGGCTCTGAAATTGGGCAGCACTTAAAGGAATAAGGCAGAAATGCGGGAGAATGGAGCCCCTTGTTGTGTGCCTTAATCCCATTAGGCAGAATGATGAAATCTGTAGCAGAACTGCAGCAGGATTTTAGCTGAATAAAGAGTTAGTTTGTTTTGATTTTCTTATGTTACCGCTGTGTAATCCCCTGTATTCCCTGTAGAATGATTTGAAGTCTGTTGTTTCCTCTCCAGCATTTGGGACCAAGAGTTACATTAATGAAAAATGTAGCTCATATCTTTAGCCATGAAAGGTCACTGCCACCTGATGCTTCCTGTGATTTCTTTGAAATAAAATGGTTAAGGCTGCATTTCAGCCACCTCTAGTGTAGACAACAGGGGGAAAGTTAAATTTTAAGAGAACGCTTTATTTTCACACCTCAAAAAGGGAATACTGGGAACCAGTAACAGGTTGTCCTTTTAAACTAAAGAAGCTTTGCAGGATTATCAATCAGACATATTGTAATAGAGCATAGGCAGACCTGTAGGCATATTTAGGTGTTGACTGGTTGGTTTTTGCATTCACATGAGTAACTAGGACTCTGCTGCTAATAATATGAAAGGTTACACGGAAAAATACACTAACTTTGAGTTGTTCAGTAATTTGAAGATTCTCTGTCTGGTCAATGCATTGATTTGGATGTAAATTGTTCATAGTTTGGTGTCCTTATTAGAGTTGCAGTGTTTAGAACAAAAATACCAATATTTTCACTAAATATTGTAAGTTAAGTTACTGTGCACTCTGTTCGTTTTTATCTTTTCTTAGTATGTTGCATTTAAAATTGCTCAGTACTTGAGGTTACAAAGTGGGCATTTTTACATATTTTTGGTTCTGTATATTAAGGCATGGCTCAGTTTTATAATGCTCAGCTTCCAAAGGTACTGCTGTCTCACAATGGCTTCAAAGGCTTTTATGAATTCTCAGCACGTCTGAAAATCTGGTCATCCTGAAGGTCTGCAACTATATTTTAATCAGCTATTTAGGCCTTTATGGTCAGTGCACACACCACCTTATCCCTCCCCCAGGGGAACCACTTAGAGGTATCTCCTGACTCCCTGTCCCTGAGGCAAGGAGGGATTACAATGAGATTGCCTACCCTCGCTTTTTCCTCCTAATATTTCAATGTTTTGCAGAAAAAGGAAAAGATCTTCAATACCAAGTTTTCCTGCAGGTCCTGCTGCCAGAGAGAATGCATTTTTTTCCTCTGGGATAGGATGAATTCTCTTCTCCTGTTCCTCGCTTGTGCTTCCAGGCATGCAGTAACCATCTGCCCAAGTGCAGCCCTACAGCAGCAAACCTGTACAATGCAAATTGGAAATGCAGCAAAGCCTCCCAGAGATGGGAGTAAAAGCCTTCTCCCTTGGCACAGTCTGTCACAGTAGCCAGTGTAATTTGTCTCCTCATATCCTCATGTATAAAGTGGGTATAAAACCCCAGTCTCAAGATCTCAATTACACACACACATTCGGATTTCCACAAAGCAGTCCATTCTTTGCTTCCCCAGGCAGGGTGCATTTCTCAGCTGTTGATATTGAGTATAAAGGTATTCCTTAAGAGCTGAAAACATTTTATGAACATGTCTCTACCAACCTCTTTCTGTAGATATTGACATGGATCTGTGCTCTTTTTACTTCAACTAGTTTTAATCAGAGGATTATGTACTGTATTTCTAAAATGTTCACATAGTACTAGATGATGAAACAGCAAAGATAGAGGAAGAAAAATAGAGAGATCCAAGAGCTGACATAGAGGTAATTCTGCTGCAGATACACTAGACACAGTTTTGGTTAGATAAAGCAAAATCTGATCTCCAAGATGACCAAACAGTCCTCTGGAGAGGGATAAGACTGGGCTGTTTAAATGATTTTGCCAGTACATAGGTTCAATGGTAAAGTGAAATATTAAAAGTATGCAAGTTAAGCCACAGTTGGTTTATAAAGTGCATTGGTGGGATTCTGTAATAGGATCAATTTTCTGAAAATAACTCCAGCTGCAGCTCTGGACTACAGACACTCACCTGGCTGGGAAGAGCATTTCCCTCAAAAGCAGAGTTCTGGCTGGGCTAGAGGCACACAGCACACATGAGAACTTGGGCACACCACTGGGAAGCTGCTAGAGAAGATTGGTTTGAAAGACTTGCTTCATCCAGATTGACCTAGAAAATCAGGGAAATCATGTAAAGCAGTTGTTTTCCCATCTAAGCATCCTTTTAACCTCCCTGTTGTCTCTTAGCTCTGCAAAAGGCATGCCTGCACTGGCATTGACTCAAGGAAGGAGAAGGCAGACCTTCATTAAAAGATAACTTAGATTCACTTTAAATTCAACTCATACTTCCAGAGTGAAGTCCTGAGTTGGAAATACAGAATCAGCACTTGTGACACAAAATCAAGGAGATTTATTTTACATGATGAGCAGAGATGATGCTGTATTTTCACTTCTTCCCTGTGTCTATCAATCTCGAATTGTCTGAGGCTCCCCAGTCCAGTAACTGATCAAGCTCAGAAGTGGCTCATTTTTCTGTAGGCTCATAGGTACATACAGAGCAGCACTCTCAATTTCACATGAGGGTTTTTTTAAGCAGCATTGGAAGAAATTCATGAGTCACTAGGTGACACCCTTTGAACAATGAGAGCTTTATTCAGCAGTAATGTAAAAATGTGGCCAAAGCTCATAAAACACACTCCACAGAAATCATCTGAAAAGGCAATAAAACACCTCTGCAATACATTTTTTCTTGACTGTCTTTGTCTTTACATGCTTCAAAACAAAGGAGTCTTTTTTCATGCAGGTTACAATATTTTGGTCTCTGTGTCTCATTAACCTCTTAACTGATGGACCTTGAGCTTTTTGGGTTTGGTTCAATCCTTTACAGAGAGATATGTTGACATGATGTCTGATATGGGCCTGAACTCCCAACTCCCACTGTACTTCATGCTGTGTTGAAGTCAAGGTTTTGATTCAAGTCCATCTCTAATAAGAGCCTATTAAAGTTTGCAAGCACAGTGCATTTTTTAGTTGTTAGTCCTGTTTGGTTTTTTATTATTCTTCCCTCTCCCCAAGTTCCCAAATATGGTTTGCTGTTATATCTGCTAAAAAATTCAGCCAGTGTATATAATTCTTTCCCAAGTCATGGACACCAGAAGTGGGAGTTGTGCTGTAACCACTAAAGGGGTTATGGGACACTATTAAAATACATGTTTTCATTGTGACAACAAGGAGAAACCATGGTTTAGTGATTTCACAATCTTGCAGTGATGTCAGACAGATAGATTACCATGCAAAATATCCCGCAAAATATCCCACAAAATCCTGAAAGTTCAGACTCAGTTCAAATTTCAACTCGATGAGCCAGATGGAAAAATCAAAGAAGATAAAAAAGGGAGGCTGGGAGTCAGGAGAGGGAGCAGAGGGACAGGATGCCAGTATATTTCCTCCTAAATTGTTTCAGTTTGATTTCTGGCAGACAAAAGTTGAGTTTGTTATTGCATTTTCTAATATTCCAAGATTTGGAACATTTATCTTTGCTATTTCTCTGCACTCTTCATCACACTATCAGCAGACTTACCCCAATAGCCTGTGTCTGGAAGCCAGCTGGCTCTGCTCCTGAGAGGAGACCCATTCCTCACATCTCCAGGCACTCCCAAGACACTGCAATCTTTCTTAACATTGGGGAGTATTTTTGCCCATTAGGGTCATACATATATCTCATTTTGGTTGAGCAAACATCCTCTCCAGGATGAAGAGGCTCAGAATAGAAGGATAAAGGACAAGACCCTGGCACCTTTAAAGTCTGTGGGAATGATGCCACCCAATCCAGTGGGGCAGTATTTTAGTGAGAGCTTTCCTCCAAAATCAGCATTTATGTCGCATCTTTAACATGGGCATTATGGGTAAAAATCAAAAGGAGGGACATGCTCTTCCCTCAGCAGTTGTCCCTTCTTGAGCAAATGACAGGAGGGAAATTCCTGCTTATCCAAGGTTGTTATCCATGGAGGCCCCTGACCCCAGAGCTGACTGAAGCACAGCTCAGAAAAGCAGAGTTACCAGCACTGATCTGTGGTGGGGCCAGCATGAGTTGTTTCAGAGCCTGGGACAGGGACAGCACTGCAGCCCTCCCCATCCCTGGCAGCCTCCAGCCAGCGCCTCACATCACCCCTGCCCCTCTTCTTGCAGGGCAGAACTTCCCTCATGGCTCTGGCTCTGAGGGATCACGGCAGCAGGGAATACCTATAGGTCCCAGGAGCCATTGCAATTGAGCACAATCTTCCTCATGGCCCTCACCATGAAGATGCAGCAGAGGTTTTCATCCTGGATGTAACCACTGACTGTCACAAACCACCCAAAGTGCTTTAAGCTCTTAAGCACCTGTACAGTTGGGCAGAATGAAATTCTCAAAAACCAGAGAACTTTTAACTTTAGGAGATGTTTGATTTTGCTTCAAAACCTCTAGCCCATCTTCAGCTTCACTCAGCAAGCTTTTGAATGTTCCCACAGAGCAAAGCCACGAGCCAGGGAACCAAACCAGTCAAGTGCATTAACTTAGGAGCAGCAGCAAGTGCCATTAGAGAATGTGTAGGTGTTAATCAACAAGCACCACTAAATCCACAAATAGCTTTTATCCTATTTGCTGTATCTCATGCACACAAAGAAGCGTCTGCTTATTTGTTTCCTGGCTTAGATTCTGCTTGGTTTTGTTTTTATAAAGGATTAAAAACAAATTCTCAATTTAGCTTGCTGAAAAAATAGGGTCAGTATCTTCGTTAATCACCATTGACGGCCCATTCCAGCTTTGATCACAGCCACGGGACTCAGAAGTTTCGCTACAACACACCTGCCAATGACACTGCATTTCAGATTAGCAATCTAGTGTAAAGAAAAATGTACCCCGAATTCAAAGCTGCTCTCAAGACTCACAACATAATGGACATGGCATTTTAAAGTTCATGACATATTGAAAACAGATATTTTAATTCATCAAACTAATCATGATCAGTATGGTTTCAAACCTTACTAACATTATAGAGGCCTTCTCTTCACTCCTCCTTTCAGTGTCTTTGCAATTTGAGTTGGTTCTTGGAAAAGATGTCGGTGTCCAACTCCGGCTCCTCTGAAGTCTCCTGATCACCATATAATACCTGACTATAGGATTGGCCCTACAGATAATCAAGCATTTCCCCTAGAACATTACTCCCATTAATCTCATGGCAAAGGTCTATCTCCAGCAGAGCACTCAATTTGAATTGACGGATCTTTTGCAAACATTTTTTGTGAATAGGCAGGAACAAGAAAGGGAGAAGAGAATGATTGCCACTGTCTCCTCTAACACCAGCTAGGGCACCAAGTGAAACTTGCAGATAGCAAGTTCATACAGGAAAGCAGAGCTGGTAGTTCACAGAATTAAGCTTTGGAGTACTTTTTAATGGGACACTGAGAGTGCCTAAAACTTACATGAGCTTTACAAAAAGGAATTAGATATATTCATTGAAAAAAAAAAAAAAATCCATGAAGAAATGTCAAACAAGATGCTCTTTTCACAGAGTGCACTGGTACCCTGAGTATGCTAATTCTAAGGGAAAAAAGAGAAGCCTATGTTAATAGCAAGTTATCCTTCCTGTGAATCTTAGTAAGTATTAGGGAAAAAATACCCAGAATGTATTCCTATTTAACAGTATTTCCTGCAGGTCTGGGCAAAAAGTAAAAAAAAAGAATGGAATCTATGTGATTAAGTATATTTGCTCTAGGAATAATTTAAGAGGTTAGGGCTCACCTTATTTCTTGCATTTTTATATCTGAACACTTTAATTGCCCTTTTATTATATTTGTTCAATAATTTTTACATTCACCTTTAATTATATTTTTTTATTGCACGGGACTGGGATCAGATTCAGATGAACTGCTTTAAATGGGAAGGATTATAAATTCTGGCATATGGCTGGAACATTAAACTGAACACTGTTCCTTTAAAATAGAAAAATTCTGCCTGGAAATACTATAAAATGCCAAGAGAACCCTTTCTCAAGACAATCAGTCTGTGAGTGCTTATAGGAGTCACCAAGAAGGAGGACAGTGGGAGCTAATCAACACATCACCAAGTATTTTGACCACTTCATCTTAACTGCCCAGGTTTGCAGCATATTTCCCTGCTCCTCTTAGGAGAAAGCAAAACCCAAGATGAATTCCAGTCTTTTTAACAAGATGGATGGTACAACTCCTTCTAATACAATTTTTGCTTTTGTGGTTTGCTGATAAACACGTGCTGCCTGTATCCAGTGAAGCTGCCCCATCAGAGTGTGATGTCTCAGAGAGGAAAAACTTTGTAGCACTCTGGATGTAAACTACAACAATTTCACTGCTCTTAAAAGTTTCATGACTAGTTAGGAGTCTTATTAATTAGACATGAACCATATTATTACAGCTCTTGTACCAATTAAGCACTGAATTGGTGCCCTGCTATACAGAGTGACAATGCTCTTGTTCTTTGGATCTTAACATCAATGTTTTGACTTATTAGCTTGGGTGTTTAATCCAGATTTTCAAACATGGAATTAATAAAAACTGAAGGCTTCCATAATGTAGCCATAGCAGTGGCCATAATTATTAATTCAATCACTTCTCATGGGCTTGTACTAATTATATCAATTCAGTTTTATTTAAATTACTTTGAAAGATTTTTATTCAGAAGGGGGGAAAAAAAAAACCCACAACAAAAGAACTTTATATTCACCTTGGTGATGCATTAAGCTCTCAATTTGACCAGCATTTTAACTGCCCTCATTGAAATCAGCAACTTTTCATTATCAACTTTACCCCAGATTCTTCAGCAAGGCATTTAACATTTCCTTCCTCCCAGAGGAGGTAGTGGGTTGGACATAAGATATTTGATCATTAATACAATAAAAGCATTTATTTCAGCTGAATATAAAAATTTGGGGGAAAAAAAAGAAAAATGCAATTATTATTGTGTGGGTGCATATGATTAAAATTCCACAAGTAGCTCCTGTGCTCTAGGTATGAGTAGCTTCCATAGACCTGATCTGGTATTTACTCCCTGCAGTTATGACAATTTTTTTATTTAGGTAGAAAATAATTTCTTTTCTGGTGAATTTCCTTTCAATATCTTTCACTGCTCCCACAACCGAGCCACCTGCTTTTTCTGTGTGAGATAGGAGAGGCGTGGCAGGCAGTGCTAGAGGGATGCTCAGGAAAGCTGTAGTGGTATGGAGGACCCACGACAGTCACACACTGACAAACTTTTCTGAGTGACCCTGAGAACAGGGAAGAGTCAAAGTTAAACAATTAAGGTTGGTAGGTTGTGTGCACCTAACTCAGCACAACACGCTGCATGGTGACAGACAGGGACAATAAAGGGAAATAAAAAAAAATTTAAAGAGCCAGAAACAGTCCCTGGGGTGTCTGTCACAGCCACTCATGCTTTATCTGGTGGTGTGTGGAACCAGGTTTCATGGGCAATCTGTGCTTTCTGTCTGCCAAAATATTTTCCCTTTGCTCCATAGAGGAGACAAATGCGCAAAGCCTATTTCCCTTGTGCCACTCCACCTAGAGGGGGCAAGTCTTCTACTTGGAAAGAGCAGAGGAGACATCCTGCAGTGCTACCAGCCAAGGATGGCACACCACTTACGTCCACAGCAGAAGCACTGGGGTTTTCCCCTTCTCCCACTTCAGACATTCTTGCCCTTCATGGTTTCCCTGCACAGGGCAGAGACAAAAGGAGACTCTGAAGCAGTTTTGTTTCCACAGAGGCCAGGAAACAGCAAGAACATCCCTCTGCTTCTGCAAGCAGAATACAGTCCTGTTTGGCCCCTTTTCCCACTCTTTTCTTCACAGTTGCTGGGACCTAACTGTGTTCTCAGCCCTAAAACAAAAAGAACTTTTGCTTATCAGATGAATAATTTTAAGGACTGTGCAAGGAATTACTGAGTGCCTATTCCCAGAGTTTCCACAGGAGCACCAAGTGCTATCATTTGACAAGGGGTTCACAAGAGACATAAGGACTGATTCTTTTTAATCATATTTTTTGGTACAAAGCCAGGACTAAAGACACCTATTCTTGTTTGGACAGGAAACTGCCCATGCAATCTAAAGAGATACCCACTGATATAAAGTCCTATTTCCTTCCCACTCCCCTGCTCCCATGAGGGGTACAGCTCAACCAGAGCATAGACATGACTTTTCTCTTAGGCTGAGCTGGAAATCCGCCTCAGGAAAGACTCATAAATATCAAATTACCTACTGCCAGCAACTGGGCTGGACTAAATTTTACCTGCCACTTACATGTGTGCACCTCTGGTCAAGCAAAAGGAACCCCTTCCATGGAACAGTCATACCAAGCCTGTCACAGCTACTGATCTAGTCCTCAGAAAAGTTTCTAACTATTGACTATATTACATACCTGTCTTGATTTGAAAGACAGGTGTCTGCTAAGGAAGGCAGGAGCCTCCCTTGGAATGGCAGATGCAACCCCCCCCTTCCCTCTGAGTTATTATAATTTCAAAATCAAGGGCTTTTAGGCAAAGATGTGGGAAACAGGAATAACAGTTCTTTACTATTATATATCTATATGTGTATAACCAGTCAAACAAACAACAACAACTATGGCAGTAACAGCAATCACAAACCCAGTGCCAGCCTTCTCGGCTGTCAGGCCCTTTCCCCTCGGGTGCAGTTCCGCTCGCAGCCGGCAGGGGCGCTGGCGGCTCCCGGTGAGCAGGGCAGGTGCGATGGTTCCCCCGCGGCTGCAGGGGGCGCTCCGGAGCGAGCTCGGGGAGCACGCGGCAATGGCGGCCTGGGATCCCGGGAAGGGATGGGACAAAGGCTTCATAAACCCCTGGGCAGCCAATCCCAGTGTCCAGCCGGACCCTCGGGAACAGCAGGCTGGAACGGCAGGGATGAGCACAAATCCGGAGTGGCAGACGCGATGTATCCAAACGGGGAACCCCCTGGAGGCCTGGGCAGGCAGGGCGAGCAGGGCTACAACGCAGCAAAGGCTCGAAGCAGCGGCGGGGACAGGGCAGCCACAGCCCGGCCTCCAGTGGGGCAGGCAAGGCGGGCTTGGGATCCCGGGGCTTCTCCAGCAGAAGGAAAAGCAGCCTCCCTCTCTGTCCGACCGACAGAGACCCACTGACCACACACCCAGGTGAAACAAAAGAGTAGCCAGCTCTTTTGTTTTTCTTAAGCACCCAGCCATTTGTCCCCCTAGCAACATGTATGGGAAAAATTCCTTTAACAGAAAAAAAAAAAACCAGGAGAGCTCCTAAAACCCCAACAATACCATAAAAATTGTTATCTCTTTAGGAGAAGCAGCAATTCCCATCCTTATACTGGCATTTATAATGGCCAGGATAATCTGCAGCCATCCAATTGCCTTTGTCCATGAGAGGTGACATGTCCTAAATATGCACAAGATTCCCTGCTTGACAGGGCAATTTGAGCAATAGAAGGACACAGTGGGAGAAGAAGCAGCAAGGATCACGTATTTCCTCAGACTTCTACAAACACCAGGCCTGAACACCAAGTAGGAATCAAGATTTTCAGAGGTTCAACAGATGGGCTAGTCCAGTGTTTCTTCACTGCTTCAAACCTGAGAATCCTCTCCTGAAACTAATTAACAGGCCATCTTGCACAGGGCTGTCACAGCAGCTCATCAATCTATAACCAATCAAGATCAACTGAATCTTTGAATACGTATGTTGCAGTGGGGATCCTGCAACACGCATATATCAAACCAGGAGTCCCGTGGAAAGGAAATATATATATGGACAGACAGATTCTTGCTAGATGTTTCAGAGATGTTTATTTCTCCAGCCGCATGGCCAGAGCTCTGCCCAGGAACTGTTCCAGTCACGGGACCAAGGGTCCTTCTGCCCGCGCAGGGAACACAAACCAACCCATGGGAACGAGGCTGAGCAGGGACAGGAAACCCCGTGTCTGTGCCCTCAGGGCCCCTCTCCCAGGGCTACACGGCGGGGGAGGGACCCCAACACCTCACCCGTTTTATTTTAATAAAAGGAGAATGAAAACAACTGGATAAACATAACAAGAACAGTTTCAAAACAAAACAAGCCACCCTCCTGAGTCTTTAAATGTCCAAAGAGATTCTGTGGAACATCTTAGGGCTGACAGAAGGGAGACAGAATTCTCTGAGCATGCTTTGTGGGGAAACTGAGGCAGGAGAGGGTTTAACTTCTTCCCTCCCCCTTTTCATCCCCCACTCGGCATTGGAAAGGGATTTTTGGGGAAACAATTGGCAAAAGCATGGTTTTGTGAGGGAAACCATGGATGAAAAAACGGATTGGGAATACACTGGGGGTAATAGGACATAGGGTAAAAGGGAAAGGTGGGATTAGGAAAGGGAAACTGTAGGGGGGGCTTACAATGGAGATACTGTCTAACATGACTACGATTTTTTGCATATATACTGCCTTTTACAGAAACACCATCAGGCCCAGTGACCTGCGATGCTTGTAACCCTTTTCTCCCTAGTACAATATTAAATTCCACCACCTCTCCATCTCCCAAGCTTGGGATGCATTTTTCAGGGTTATTCTTTTTAATAGCAGTTCTATGCACGAATATGTCTTGCTGGTTGTCACACCTTGTTATAAAACCATAATTTTGCTTAACATTATACCATTTTACTATCCCTAAGGTCTTAGTTGCTATGATCTTTTCCTTTTTCCGAGTGGCTGCTGTTTTCTGTCTCGCTGCGTCTTTGCTCTCTCCTTCGGTTGCTCCCGTGTTGGAATTGTCGGGGCTGCTGGTGCCTGCGCGCTCTTCCCGGGGTCGCGTTCGGGGCTGCACGGGCCGGGCCGGGCCGCGCCGCTCAGTTCTCCGTGCGTCGCCTCCTCTGGTCGCAGCTTCGCTGCCGCTGCCGGGCGCTGCACCCACATCTCGGCCGGGCCCCTGAGCGACGACCCCCCCCGCGCTCCGCTCCAGCGCGCATCTCGGCTGGGCACGGCTCCGTTCCACCGCCATGGCCGCCCGCCGCCGCCCGCGCACCGCCCCTCTCGGTCGGGCGTTCACGGGGTTCGCTCCACCACGCCCTGCGCGAGACCATTCGGGCACCGCCGGGTCCCGCCGCTCCCGCCGCGCCTCGCTCCGCCACCGACACTGCGGCTCGCGTGGCTCCGCCCGCGCGCGGGAACTGCCTCGCTGCTGCTCGCAGAGCGCTCGGTGCACGTGGCCTGGGCCGCACGGTCCCTGCGCCAGGTTTCCCTTCGCCAGGACACAGCTGACATTGCTCAACAGTCTCGATAACTAAATAATATTCACGAAAATATTCTTCCATCGGCATATATTTTGACTCCAGTATTAACTGTGTCCAAACGGTTTTCCAAAAGCCCTTGGTAAGAATTAAATCCCAAGAAACATAGAAAAAGTTCTTAAACAACCATGCCAGGAAGTGTTTCAGTTCTTTTTGAGCTTGAATCAAGCTAAAATTTACAAATCGTTGTTCAAGAATCATTTTAAGTTTAAGATAAATGTCCATATGCGGCTCTGAGAGCCAAGAGTCTTCCCACCGTTCCTCCATAGTTTAGATATGGAATAGCAAAGCAAAACCAAGAAGAGGAATCCAAAGTTTCCAGGGTTTACTCACACAAATCAGTCGCTTAGGGATCGGGGATCGTTCTGCTCTCAAATCTCCACCATTTGTTGCAGTGGGGATCCTGCAACACGCATATATCAAACCAAGAGTCCCGTGGAAAGGAAATATATATGGACAGACAGATTCTTGGTAGATGTTTCAGAGATGTTTATTTCTCCAGCCGCATGGCCGGAGCTCTGCCGAGGAACTGTTCCAGTCACCGGCCCAAGGGTCCTTCTGCCCGCGCAGGGAACACAAACCAACCAATGGGAACGAGGCTGAGCAGGGGCAGGGAAACCCCGTGTCTGTGCCCTCAGGGCCCCTCTCCCAGGGCTACACGGCAGGGGAGGGACCCCAACATACGTATTAATTACTTTTCTGTGATGTGTTCAATTGACATGTCTGTGGAAATGTCCACATATGTCTTCCCTTGTCCAGTCTGCAGCCATTCCCACAGGACACAGGTGAAGAAGCTCTGGTCCAATGCAGCTGAGCTGCAGAGAGTCAGCTGCACCTGCATGATCCCTGACAGCTGTTTTCCTGCAGCACCAAAAACCTGCTGGGAGTAACAGTGTGAGCTGTCAGACTAGAAAGACTCAGGGCATCTCTACTGAGGAGATGAGAAGTTTTAATTGTATTTTTTGGAAAGAGATCCCATTGTCCAATAAGGTACTCCAGGTACAATAACCAGGCGATTTTAATTTAAAGAAATAAAAGGAGGAAGACTGTTCCCTACCACACAGATATAAAAAAGACAATTTCACGTCTGGATGATTGACTCCAATTTACAACAATCTTGTAACAATAATCATTTCAATAATGTGGCTTGCCAAGGGTTTTAGGGCAGCTAACTGAATTATAGCAAATCTTTACAATTACAACGTTTGTAATGAACGCAGTTAGTGAAGCCTCAGCAGCCTTCCCTTATCATTTACCAGTGAGTGATAGCTCATTGGAGGAGGCTGCCCTTCAGCAAAGAGCAGTGGAGCAGCACACAAACCAGCCAAGTCTCAGCTTGACAGCTTCGAGGAGGCAGGGCTGCAGGGACAGAGGGCACATGTGATGTGCAGAGGCTCCCCGTGCCACTCCTCATCGTTCCTGCTAAGGACTGTCAGGAAACTGAAAGAGAAGAAATTTATATCAGATATTAGGAGGAAATTCTTTACTCTGAGGGTGGTGAGGCACTGGAACAGATTGTCCAGAGGAGCTGTGGGTGCTCCATCCCTGGAAGTGTTTAGGGCCTGGCTGAGACCCTTGAGAGTATCCAAGTTGTGTTCTTTGGATATGACATAATTTCTCCCCTTTGTGGAAACCAGCATCCCCCAGCAAGTCCAGTGATTTTTCAATCTCAGTCAATTACAGTTTATGAGTATAACAGAAAAACTAAATAGCAACGAGAAATACATTGTGTCCACAACAAGAGTCATCACAAGAGACTCAGGTGGTTCTTCCTTCCTGATGTCCACTATCACAACAAGCTGGGGAGCCAATGACCCTGTCCTGAGGCCAAGCTTTCTCTGTGAGAGAGCCCAGCACTTGTGGATGGATGACTTTGGCCAGCCCTCCTCACTCAGGCTGCTCACCAAGGCTTTTCTGAGCACACAGGCAAGACCTAATCATCAAACCAAGTATGTAAATGTACATGTACATTGCTGATATCCACACTGGAGCTTGTTAGTGAGGTTCCTTCACAGTCCACAGAGACAAATAACAGCTTTGCCTTGTTCAGAGGTGACTTCTAAAAACTTGAAAGGTCTTGTCACCAAGAGCTGCTTCTGTCTCCAGGTTGCTTTAAAGCGAGGGTGGTTGAGGCTGAGGCCAATAAAACAGTGTGACACAGTCAAATGATGTGAAAGCCAACCCAGCAACCAAAATAAGTTCCTTGTCTGGCTCATGAATGTCTGCTCAATGCACCCTTAAGTTCATGTCTGGCACCTTCAGCTGCCCTGGCTGCCTCTTCCAGGTGTGGAATGTGCTTGGCTACAAATGGACCACATGGATTTACTTTTAAATTTACTTATTTGCAGTAGTAAATTACACTCTGGACTTCTGTCTGGAGTGCACGTGTTAATGCTGACTTCTGTAAGCAACCAGTGGGAGCACAGGTTGATAGAGCCCCAGATTCACACTACAAAGGTCAACCGTCTTTTGGTTTGACACAACCTTCAGCAGTTCCAGCAGCAGCTGTAAATGCACACAGCTCTCAGCTGGTTTCCTTCATTGGCCATGGGTGACGTGTGACTGTGTCTGAGACTTCTAAAACTGACAGTTGTCATTATATAAGTAAATAAAAAATAAAAAAAACAAGTAGCAACTTCAGTGGGCTTTAGGGAGCTCTCTGTAGCAGTTCTGCACCTGATCATCTCTGTGCACTTGTGCTTAACAGCACAAGTTATCTTCTGAAGTCAATGAAATTTTGTAACCTAGCAGTGAAAAATTGTCTTTCTCATCACCAGCAATGAAAGTCAATGGTTCAAAAATTCCTGGTATGCTGAGACCACCCTTTGTCCAGTTGATAAATAGTCTTTTTCTTTGTGTTTCTTTATCTCCTGACTGCCTCTGACAGCTACCTCTGATTCTGAAACCAAACATTTCCTGGGAAAGCAGGCAACTTTTTCTGCTAGGTTTCTGCAGCACCTGACAGGGCAATGTTGATAATAATAAGGATTCATATCTTTCCAAAGGAGGTTCATTGTGACACAGAGATACCAGTGTCTTCCTATAAGGAGCAAGGCTGAAAGACCTGAGTGCTCCCAGCTTCCAGCTCCAGGACTTGCTTTGTCACTTTACAGTATTGATCATTATAAGCCTGGGATATTTATTGTGCTGCTCTGGTTTCTTTGCCAACTATAACTAATTCAGTCAGAAAAACCAATAGCCCACCTTAAAACTTTACTTTTCTACCCTCATGACTTGACTCTGATGGTTCTTGGCAGACAACACTCCTCACACTCAGTCTGCAGACAAAGCTTGGTTTTCTTAATGTCAGTACAGCGAGCCAAGGTAGTTCTGCATTGCGCAGACGTACAGCACCCAAGAGGGAGAGAACAAAAGAGCTCCCTCACATTTATGTGTGTTATACAACCACTGAAAGAAACAAAAATACATCTCAAATAAAAATTAGGAAGTCTTTTGTATCTGAATTATTCAAATGGGAGTTTGCTTTTAAGCCTCAAGCTTGAGGTAGTTTTCTTCCACAGCATGGCCTACATTCAGGATATTGAATATATAACTGTATATACAGCTGGATACATGACTATGCTGAACAAAGGGGAGGACTGGCAAAGCCCTGCCACTGAATCTCCTGCCCCAATTAACCTCTCTCCTGCGTGGTGCTATAATTGCATTCTGCTCTTTATTAAATGCAGAAGCACTTAGTCCATTGCTCCTGAGCTTAGCAAGCTACCAGCTGAGCCTTTTCTTTACCCCCTCAGAGGAACAATGAGGCAGCAGGAGAGCTGCAGCTCAGCCCACGTCCTCCTCTCCCCCATGGTGTACCCACATTTGGAAGAGAACAGCAAAGCCTAGGTGGGGTGTGATCTCAGAAGCAGAACCAACACTCCTAGCTGCCTTGTCCTAGTCACAAATCCATTTTGTTTTACTAAATTCTTGTGGAGAGTATCTCAGTTGCCAGAAGAGAAGCTGTGTATTTCTCCATTAGGAAAAATCAAAACTCCAGTTCGAACTCTGAAGGAAAAATATTATTCTTCCCTCCCCTCTCCCCATTAAAAACAGCTTCACTCTTCCAACCATTTCTGCTAAGAGAATCAGACTTCCTACTCCAGTGGGCAGAACCCTCACCAGGCTTTGCTTGCTGGCAAATCCTCTGCAAACTGAGAAAAACAAAATTTCATTAATTTCAGAAGTCAAAGCATGCACTCAGGGCTCACAAACACTGGGTGGGGGTACCTGTTGTGAAGAAGGGTACAAGCTATCAGTGCCAGATGAACCATTAAGGGCACTCACTGCAGGCCAGAGAGCAGAGAGCAGGCCCTGAAATTGCTTCATCTTTTGCTGTCCATGTCAAAACAAGGGTGTTATCTACTCCAGGGAAAATGGGAGGAAATTCTAGCATCTTCCCCAGCCTGGTCTCGTACAGAAGCAGGGGTTAGCCCAATCCTACACTTAAAACACCAAGCTGGGCCAGCAGAAAGTTGCAGTCTCTGATCTCCCTATAGAAAACACAAGCTGACAACCACTCAGCTACACAGAGGTTAACAGGAAGCAATGCCAGAGAGTTCAGAGGTAGAGAAACAATCGAGGAAGGGATCTATTTCTCCAATGCCTTGGGGACTGTTTTTGGATTAGAAACTCAGAGCTGAGGGGTTTTTGTTGAACTGAGTTATTTTTTGATATTAGCCATGATTTTGTGACTGAGCTGTGACATCCTGTCTGGGAAAAAGGGACAAGGTTGTCCTGTCTTGAGGCTTTGTTTTCCAGCTCTTCTGGCCATTCTACATGAATGTTCAGTCAAAGCAAATGGAGGTTGTATTTCTAAGACAAATATGCTTGGAGATCTGAAAAGTAAGCCAGTTTTTTCCAACTAAGGGTTGTTAAAGTCCAGTCCATCAATCCAGTAATGGAGTTTGGTTCTTCACCAGCCCTCCCTCATATGTGTCAAAATCACCCAAAATATTTTGGAAAAGGATCACTGTCCTTCTTTCCTTGAATGGATTTTTCTTTTTTACTGCAAGGATATTGCTAATTGACAGAGTAGAAAAGGAATTCAAAGGCAAAGAAAAAAAAGCAAGTTTCATTTTTAAAACGATGCCATCAAATATTACAAGCTTTGCCACTTTCCTCTCCCTTGGTGAATACTGCTTCAGAAAGACAACTTCCCACATATCTGGCTAAGAAGTAACTGTGGTAGCTCCACACAATTCATTTCAAGCACTTCTCTTCCCCTCATTGACAGTGTTACCTATTTGTTCACTGTGTTCAGAGGAAAGGTCTTAACATGTCCAAACTACATGCAAAAAGATCTTCAGAAGTTCTGTACATGTCAGAAGGGTGTTTTTACTCAGCAGGCTGCATTTTGGATACCAGGAGTATTTTAATAAAAGAATTTCTGTTCAGATCTCCTATACATTAAAAAGAGCATTTCAGGGTGAAACACAATTAAACACCTCAAGTATCACTTTTCTAACATTATAGTTTTTCTAGGCATATTTTTCTAAATCTCATACTGAAACAACTTGAAGAAAATACAAAAGTACTATTTATTCTTTTGTCAAAGAGAAATTTCCGATCTTCAAAGCATGAAAAGATTCTTCTACATTTAGTCTACTAACTTGCATGTCTATCAGACTTTTAAAACCTTTATACCACTTGATTTTCTTTTTTCTATAAGAGATGCATTTGAGGAAAAAGTTCCCAATAGTCATGTTCAAAACCTGCTCCTACCCATTCTGTCAACATACTGGTTTTCAAAATTTGCTTATGACCAGTAACACTGAGAACAGAGAACACAGAGAGTAACTCCTCAGAGGCCTTTCTTTTTTCTAGTGCAATAGAAGACACCAAAGGATTTGACTTTATCCCATTCTCCATTTTAAAAAAATCAGTAAAATGAGTCTCACAATGTTTTTCCACGAGACCTCCTAAGAAAAAATTTTCACAGCCTTATAGAATATTTTGGCCATTTTTTGCACTATTTCAAGCGACCCATAAGAAGTTTGTCTTTCCCAAACTGTTTATCACATGCTGTTTGTGGCTCTTCTTTACCTCCTTGCGCAGTCTCCTGGAAGATGTGGAGCCTCTCTCAAACCCTCAGCTCTCCAGCCTGTGCCTCTTCAGGGGTTAGAAGTGAATAATGTTGGTGCCTAATCCCAGATTGGGCAGCCAGATGTCCTACAACCACTGTAAAATATTGATATATGTCACAGAGACTGACAGGCAGCTGTATGGCCATGAGTGATGACTCCGGAACAGAGGGAGGTTTTGCATTCAGCACCCACAGCTCCTGCTCTGGAATGGTTGTTAAGACTCCCAACATGGACGCCAGCTAGGACAGGCAGCCAAACCTCTACAGCTCTAAATTTTGTAGCTGGTCACAGAGCAGCTGAATGGGTGATGACTTTTGGTCACATCAGCCTGGTCTGAATGTAAGGCCTCAAGGCAGGCTTGAGAACAGAAGGACCATTTTCCATTACCAAAGCCATAAGGCTTGTTTGAAAATGCACTGACATTTAGAAGGTAGGCTAAAACCAGCATTTTATCTTTATGTTTTTATTAATAACTCAGAATTTCTTATCTAGAGCTTACAATATAAATGTTTAGTCTTACAATTCAGGTCTAAGTTTTATAGATTAGATCTAGGAGTAGCTAAGTTTTAGATATTCTTAAAAATAATTTCCTGTAAGACAAATAAATGCTACATGATTAATTTTTGTGCGATTAAAAAAAAAAAAAATACAAGAAATGGTCAAATCAACATTATCAATAGCCAAATGGATTCATCCCATTTAAATGACATCTCTGTTTAAGCCTCGAAAGAGGAGGCATGGATTGATATATACCCCTTGTGTAAAATAGCTTTATATTTATCCATACAAGTGTCTCTAACCCAAAGGTTAATACCAGAGGGAAAAGAGAACAGTTTAAAGAACACTCCTGATAGATATGAAGGAAATGGGCACTATTGCAAAATTTCCAGGTGGGCAGACAAAGGAAGCAGAAGCTAGAAACAGGAATGTGTCAAGATGCATCTTCGGGACATCATTTATCCTGTTCACAGCAACCTGCAGTAGTGAAAAGCTCATTACTTTTCACTGGCTATGAAATGCAAAACAAAGTTGAGGAATGAAACACAGCAGTTTTAAGGCCACATTTCTTGAAAATGCTCATGAAGTTATTTGCTCTGTATGTTTTAAGTGAGACACTTAAAGTGATCACTTAAGGTGCTGCTGTTTTGTGAGTACAGCAAATCTGGATTTCTGTCCTATATCCATCCCTAGATCTGCAGTGCCTTTGATAGACAGGTACCTGGCAGAGGCTGGGGTCATAAAATCCTAAATACACAAAGTGAGTATACCTTCGGAGAAACTCGGTCCTAAAGTAAATCATTGTGCCTAAATTTTTATCCCCAGTTACAAGGATTACTATTTCAAATATTTTCCAGAACGTGGATTCTGGAATCTATGTGATAACAGAAGTAAAGGCCCAAATGTCCATGAAATACACATTCAATGTCACTGAAGTGGTAGCATGATGTTAATAATGTGAGGGAACCTTGTCATTCTACAAAGTTCAGCAAGGCTGGCAGGACAGTACAGTCATGTTGAATTCCAGAAACCAGGGGCTTACAACTGAAAGACAGAAGAAAATGCACTCCCAAGAGCATATATTGAATTTTAAGCACATCTTTGTAGGAAGTGTTTGTACAAACAAGTGTGAGGAGCTTAGGCTTTTAAATGTAAAAGAATATCGTAACAGACGTTAACTTAAGAAGCACAGATTCCTGAAAAGTAAAAGTTCTTTTTCTCTCAGATGCAGAAACATTTGCTGAATAAATAAGCAGGAAAGAGAAGCTGATGGTATTTTTAAGGAAAACCATGTAATACAGTATGATATATGAAAAATCAAAGTAAGGGTTTTTATTTGGCAAAGTTATGTACCCATTCTGCTGCCCAAGAGCATAAAGGCAGTGGCTGTGTCCCAGCATTCAGCTCCCCTCTGCCAGCCTCAGGACTAAATTCATCATGTAGTTCTGCAAAGTCAGTGGGTGGTTTTACTGGTTGTTTTTCCAAAAGAAGAAAAAATTAAAAAAAAAAAAAATTAATAAGAGTATCTCACAGAAACAAGAACCCATTTAGGATCTCTGCTAAGAATGCCAGCTCTTCCCCTGAGGTGTGGAAAACTGTGGCAATGGTAGACAGGAGAAATTATATAAAGGTGATGCTGTTAAAGTAGATTGCTCTTTAATTGTCTGCCCTGGGCAAATAATATCAACTTTTCCCATTCTTCATTCCGCTTTTCCCCCCCATCCCTGACACTAATGTAAAGTTTCGTGTTCTGACTATTAATAAACTGGTGATGTTATAAAAATCTTACATCTAGTTGAATAATACCGAATTAACAGCCCAGCCACTGATCAAATTTATTTCTGTATAAAGGAAGAATATCTGCTTTGATATCAGTGGCACTGTATTAGCTTAAACTTGAAGATCAGAGTCACTCTTAAGATTCCTGTCTAGGATAAAGCTTTTTTCCTCCCCTGTTAATTTCTCTGCAGTTTGAGGCCAGTTTAATTTTCAAGAACCATATTGCTTAAAGAGCAGACTGCAGGCAAATTCCCACCAATTTGATTGAAAGGTGAATTTTAAGGTGATGCAATCAAGCAACAGGAAAATATAAGATGTTTTGAAACTTCTTCCCTAGGAGCTATTTCAATTGGATTAAGAGTAGCTCACACTGATTTAGCCTGAGAGGCAAAGACCTGTTGCACACCTGTTACAAGGTTTGTCCTCAGCTCGAGGTCACAGCCCACCAGCTGAGGTGCAGGAATTGACTCAGCGCCCACACTCAGTCCTTTGAGCACAAAGGGGAAGCAGCTCCACAAACAAGTCCAGCCCGAATGTGAGCACCTGTCTGGTCTTAGCTGAAGTCAATTCCTGCCTCGTTTGACCTAACCCAGAATAATCCATTATCCCTCTGAAATACAAATACCTATACAAGCTTTGGGCTTGTTGACCAGATCAAATACAAATTGATTGAAGTTGCATCAATACCATTCCTTTAAGTTTTCTCACTCGTACCACGCTCTATATCCTAAGCTCAGGTGTTTTGCCCATGATCTCAATGCAGATTTATATAGCCTCTTGTTAACCAGTGTAAATGTTCTCAAAGTGAGGCTCCCAGAAAACTTTATCACTACTTTTGTTGTGCCTGATCCTGGACCTGCTATACATTTTTCTTAGCTCTCATGGCTGTGACATAAGAGCACTGAGAACTGTGGGTGTGGAGAACTGGGAGCACTGATCAGCTTGCAGGATCAGCCTCCAGAGCCCTGATTATGGTGGATACAGAGAGATCCACACTCCCATCAACAACACCACAGTCCCATGCTGACCAGTGCTTCTCCTGGCCTCAGAGGGAAGACCTCTAAGAAAATATGGTTCATATTTTCAGTGTGTCCCTACAGCTCATTCCCTACAGTTACACTTTTCCCTTGCTGTATGCCTAAAATCAAAGTTTCACATGCCTGCTGGGATCCAGCACACAGCAATGTCTTATTACTCCTCCTTTGAATATCCTCCACTTGGTTCTCTGACATTTTTATTCAAACTCTTCATTTTTCAGACTGTAGCACCTTGATATCAACATTGTTTTGCATCCTCACTCTGGCCTCTGATTTTCTCGTCACAGCAACTTTATTTTCTGTGCAGCACACTCTGGTAACAGCTGCTGCTATTCCACCAGGATATTCCTTCCTCCCTCAGCCTGGCTGTTGGGAGGCTGCAGGTGTTCTCCAGCCTCACAGTTTCTGTCTGTGCTGATGGATGATCCAAAACTTCCTGGATATTCCCTGCATTCAGGTGTGCCCAGGGGAGTGTTTCTGCAGCCCACACCAGCCACAGGAGCACCTAAGAAAGGCTATTTGCACTACAGAGTTTCTAGGAAGCCTTCCTTTCTTTAAATTTTGGGGATCTCAACCTCTGCAGCGATGCTGCTGCTATAGTACCCCAGGTCTAAGTCTGCTTGGCTTTTACTACACGTCCTGCCTTGCTCCCAGCTGTTAAGTATTTGAGGAGAGCCTGTGTAAAGCCCACCCAGTGCCCCACCAATTCACAGGGTGTGCTGGCTGGAGCTTGTCTCCAGGGGATGAGCTGGTCTGTGTGCCTCTCAAAGAGGACATCCCCCATCTCCTCAGCACCCCAGCCTTATATTTAGCTGCTGGACTTCACGGGAGCAGGCAGGAATTTGAGATCAGCATTTCCTCACAAGTGAAAGGGTTTGCCAGTCAGCCTAAAACTCTTTTGAAAACTAGACCAGTGTTCTGCTAAGAAAGAACAAGCTTAATAAAACAGTTTTGGAACAAATTTATAGAAATGAAAAGGAAGCGCTCTCTCTCTCTCAGCTAACTGCATCCTGGCTGGGCTCCAGTTGCTGCTCTCTTTATTTCATCCAGCTGAAGTGCTGTTGGGGCCTGTCTCAGCTCCAAGAGCCACAGTCAGAGCCCAGAAAGCCTGAGCAGTTAATGTTGAACTCAAACACCTTCATTACTTCCAGCTCCGTAGGGAAGGCACAGAACAGGGAAGCTGCCCTGGGCATGCTCCCATTCCAGCAGACCCCTTCTCTCTTTGCAGGCTGTGCAGATGCAGACTTCAAACAGAGTGTTACCTGCAGCTGATAAACTCAATCTTTAACCAGGAGATGATTTTTACCATGCAAACTGTGGGATTGTTACCTCTTACAACCTGCCTTTAGGAATGCGGATATCCCCTGGCATAGGCCAGACACATCCTGCCATCTCTATTTGTGTGGCCAGTGAACTCCAGCCTTTCCTGACCATAAACACAGCGAATAACAACTGGGTTAGCAATTTTCCCTGCAAGCAGCCCATGTACTCTCTGTGGATGAGATGCTATCTGCACCCCAGCAGGGTGACATTTAATCCTAAATCCACTATGATGAAACACCTCTGCTGCCAAAAAAGGGTGTGATTACCCTCCCTCTCCCCAGCAACACTTCTCCACCCCTTTCTCTACAACCAGCATTGCTCTGACGCTGTGAGCCACCAGCTGAGGCCAAGCAGGTCTGCAATCCGTGCTTTGCTTGCTGCAGTCTCTGAGCCAGCACATCGAGGGGTTGAACACACAGCAGTACCTGTGCAAAGGCAGAAGCTGGAGTCAGAGGTCTCTGTGGACAAGGGGAAGGGGAGTGGGGCCACTGATTTCAGCAGCAGCCCATGGTCAAGTCGGCTGAACCACCCACTTCCTGCCCAGTCCTGAAAGCTGCATTTTGTACAAACACATAAAATTGCTGCCACATGCTGTATGAACAAAGGATATGACTAAAGACACAACTAGCAGTGGGGGCTAACAGGAGGAGAGTGGAGGGCAAGTTCCAGATTTGACTGACCAAGTTCTGATGGCAGGCTTCACACCTTCATTGCTGAGTCCAAGGACATGTGGCATGCCAGCGCTAAACTTTTAACAATGCAAATCTTTATAATGTGCACAGGTTAGACATTTATTCATTTCCCATACTAAATGTTGAGTTGGGCAATTCTACAGCTCCTTTGAGGCTCATCTTTCCATCACACCATGAAGTCACATCACCATTCAATGCACCTCGAAGTTGCAGCCTCCAAGGCTCAGCTCCACACCCAGTCAGAAGCAACACTCAAATGTATTTCAGAGTACAGGCTTGTACACTCGCACGTGGCATTGTTGCAATAGGTCATAAAACCACTCCCATGCCTGACTTCAGCAGTTTCATGTTTGGTTTTGGGGAGAATGGGGAGGGCTTTCTCGAGGAGCTTTTCTATCATCTCTGTTACCAGCGTAGTGGCATATGTCACTTGAGTCTTCGCTTACCAGACAGCTGAAACTCAGCTTGATACTTGTTGACTTGCACTTTAAAGTGCTCGTTGCTCGACTGTCTCAACAATTTAGATAAGCTGGAAAAATGCATCAAAGACACATACCAGCCTTCTGGTAATGAATTTGTTTCAAGCCACTTGATGAAATACAGAGAGGAGCAGCTAAATCTAGCAATGACCGATGCCAAAAGCCACCACCAGTGGTGAACACTTGTACTCAGCACAGTGTATTAAGTTTAGAAGTGAGCCTGAAACGTGCTGGGGAGACAGTGAGTAAAACACTGGCATTTTACTTTAAGAACCATGATTAGAGTGGAAGATATTGCCTTAATAAAATATATTTTGTACCTACTCTTAGTAAATCACAGCGAAATCGACAGCCTATACAGGGAGAGGAAGACTAGAGCTCAGCTTGCAAGCAGACTGAATTATTTCTCACTACAGATTTGAGGTTATTGGCAGACAGCCCATGTTGCCATTTACTCCTCATAGCAAGCATGTTTTAAAAATTATTTTCCATATAGACAGACACACTGTAGCCACTGGGACTCCAGAGAGCTGCATGTAGGCCCTCCTGCTCTTTGGAGGCTCCGGTTTGATTTCCAGGTAATACAAATCAGAACTGAAGTTGCAATTATATCTGTAGCAGAAAACTGCTGGTTCGTTCTCCACATGGCAAATAAACAAGTGAAGGGCAAAATGTTCCCAAGGAATGAAGAGATGCACACTGCTTTCTTTCCTCCCATGAGCTACAAACGGTGCCTCTCACAGCCGTGAAATTTCCTTTGAATAGATGCTACTGTGTCTTTTTCAGAATAACATCTTCATTTGTGACTGGGGAAATGTTAGGCAGAAAAATTTATAATTGTAGTGTTGGCTTGTACTTGATTATTATTCTTCTTGTTGTTGTCCTTCTCCCTTTTATATTTTAGACAAGAATATCCCCATATTTAAATGCTTCTTTGGTTTTTATTAAAATAATCAATGAAATATTTCCTCTCTACCACCCCAAAAAAATTTTACTCATTAAGACACCTTTTTACCATTTTCCTCAGGGAGAAGGAGTGCTCTGTGGCCTATGCAGATGTATCACCTATGAGGTATTCTCAGCAATACATCATGGCTGTGTGTCAGTCCCTCTTTAGAGAGACCCTTAGGCTATTGCTTTTTTGCATGACCAAAATAGAATTGCACCCACTTCTGGGTTACTAATTGATGCAAATTATACTGACATAGCTGGTGAATTTCTTGCTTTAAATTAGCAATCATTTCAATGGAAAAATCGTTTAAAAAGAAAAGGACTAAGTAAATAAAAACGCTGTTTGTTGTGTTGTTGGCTAGGCTGAATCTGCTAATGCTTTTAAAGTACTTTTTAAGTTATTTTCTTTTAATCAGCACAGCTGAAATTCAGAGGCCACTGTTTTAACATTACTGTGCGATCTGGTTGGGTTTGCTTGAAACTGTTGCAGGACAAGAATTTCCACAGTTACAAAAACTATGGATATATCAGTGCTCAGGATGGAGGGAGAGAGGAAAAGGGGAGGGAAGAGGGGAGACAGGGAGGGAAGGAGACAAGGTGTTTTATTACAGACGGCCAACATATCCACATTCAACACTAGGATTAGTCAGAACTTCCTTCTCTTCTTGCATTTTTTCATGTAATTAGCAAGCTGCTTTTCAGAAGCCAAAAACTCAGAGAGAAGATCCAGAAAAACGTGTCTGTTTTAATAACTATTTTCTTCTGACTCTCCCAAAATATCCTCCTTTCCTTTTTCCAAACAGACTTCTAGCAATAGCCTCCCTCTCCCGCTCTTCCTCACACTAACCCCATTATTTCCAAAGCCATTTTAGCAAAGCACTGGGTTGAATTTTTGTAAATGGAGAGCCTTGAGCATCCCTAGACCTCTTCAGAACACCAGCATGAACTGTAGGTCAGCTCTGAGCAGTAACCAAAATTCACTGCACAAAAGGGAAGTGCTGAGGAAACCTGTAACCAAAGCATTTAAAATGATGAATAGCTCCTCATCCAGTCTTTTGTAGGAAGAATGTGCAGTCAGGACAGGTACAGCCCGGAGCAAGAAGCTGCACCACTACCAGAGATGAAAGGCTTTGGGTGAAAGATCTGCTTCCTGCCAGTTCCAGGGCTGATGGTGAGTGTGGCCTCAGGGAGGGAAAGCAGCAAGGATTGCTGTCCCAGGGAGTCTGCAGGAGCTGTGGAGCATGAGGTACCACATTGAGGAACACTGCTGTTTGTCTCTCACTCCAATCCACAGCCTAGAGAAGCACAGAATCATGTAGGCTGCAAAAGCCCTCTAAGATCAAGTCCAACCATCAACCCAGCATTGTCAAGTCCACCACGAAACCATGTCCCTAAGCACCACATCTTCACTTTTTCTTAAATACCTCCAGGGATGGTGCCTCAGCCACTTCCCTGGGCAGCCTGTTAGAAGCTGGCAAGTGCTCCAGTGTTGCCTAAAAATAGATTAAATGTGTAAATGTCTCCTTCAAAAAAAAAAAAGTGCCTACTGTGCTGATGGGATGGGCACTTCTCTTGGAAAACTCTTGTCACTCTTTCCTTACTCAAAACACTTTCCCTTTGAAGTTCACACATTGCATGCCAGCATAGGAGTGTCTTCTAATCTAATGTTAGCAGGAGAAAAAAAAAAAAGATCCTAAATCTCATGATGCAATTGTGATTCCCCTGGGAAAACAGGCAATCTTGTACCTGTAAACTTACTCTTCACCATACTCATGTTGTGCCCTTTACTCTCTTGGTTCTTTAATCTCAGCAATAGACAAGTGACTACCATAACATTTTAAGAGCTTTGGAGCAGGGATCACAGCAATTTCCTGGAGCTAGGATGAGATTACAACATTCAAAGATGTGATACATTAATAAAAACAAATTAATCTGCAACAACACAAGGAATATCTTGAAGCATATTTATTAATTCCACTGGGATTATATGAACTGCTCAGATCCTTAGGAATTTCTTGTGTTGTGCTCTAATTTATGCTGGAGAGACTAGACCTGGTACCAGCCTGCTTATCTGTCTCTGAACAGGTCAAGGATTAAGTGTTATCAGTGCATTAATAGATTTGCCTGGAGAGAACAAGGGTAAAATGCATCATCAATAAAGGCAACCTCGCTCAAGTTGAAAACTGCTGAGTTTCTAAAATCTGTTGCAGAGTATGTTGAGTACATTGGCTCTCAGCATCATGTACGTCTGAAGAGAGAAAATGTAGCTCTACAGTGGCTTCCCAAGTGGAATTCTCTGTGGAATGAGAGCACAGGACACCTGGAGTAAACCTGCTCAGCTGGTGAGTCCATGGGCAGCTGGGCTGGAGCATCCCCCCTCCATGGGAGGGTGTGAGAGGGAGCCTATGCCTGATAGGGGCAGCAGAGAGGCCAGGCTGGTGTGCAGCGTCAGACTCTGTTTACCCCTGGGCTGTTCCTGGGGTTGGTGGCAAAAAAATCAAACAGGACTGCTCTGTGAATGTCCTACAAGGGGATTTCCACCAGAGTTGTGCAGATATAAAGATCTCCACGGCTTAAAAAAACATTTACATTGTCTTAAGTCTTTCGTGCTCTGTTGTCTGACCCCTCAAGATGCTGCTTGGCCTCTTGTGACCACACCTCCACGAGCACCTGTGACCACTCTTGCTCGGATTCCAGATCCCAGGGGGATGGCTGTGATTAGCACTTCCTTAGGCTGTTGCACTTTTTACCCCGTTTATCTCTGACAATAGTGTGTGCCTGGTCTATATACTCTGCATTTTGTGCTTTTATAACTGCCCTATAAATTGATTGATGCCTGCAACCAGCTAAACCTGGGGTGCTGGGGATGGATAATATTCAAGCATGCTGATGAGCCGCATGGCTTTGTATCCATCTACTCATGCCTTGCTCACCAAGTGCAAAAAAGCTTTATTCACACAGAAAAAAGGGTTGTTTAACCTGAATAGTGTCACTTAATGCTGACACCAGGAAGTCAGAAACCTGCTCATCAGCAGGTTTATTTTATAATCTCTTGAGGTTCTACTTCAGCTGTTCTCTGCCCAGCTCGAATGTCTATTTGCTTCATCACAAATGATGGCCAATTTATTGTCAAGGGTAAAATTACCTACTCTAAATCCTTGCTAACTACTTCACTTACAAAAATGATGGAGAGAAAAACTAGGCGGGGTTTTTTTGTTCCTTCAGGATTTTACTGGGCTAATATCCTCAACCTCTAATTGAGGCTAAGGGAAATTAGATCACAAAAACCTATATTAAAGTAACATTAAGAATCTGAAGTTGCAAAAGTGATGAATTTCAAAGATGGAGCTGAAATTCCCACCAAGCAGCCTCTCCTTACTGCACCCTTAAGCATGGAGACTTCACAAAATAGAAGTCTACTGCCTGCAGATTGGAGAACCGTGGGCTCTGTCAGTACTGGGAAACCAAACTGGGTCCTGGGCTGGGCTCAAACACCACCTGTGAGTGTCCACAGTGTTTACAGCTTAGTGCACCTTAGTATGGTTTAGATTCATGTCCATGACTCTGCCGCATGGGGTCTGTGCATGGTCCAGAAGCAGCACTGAGCTGCCCTCGTTTGGCTACATGGGCGAGGACTCCCACTCCCTGGAAGAAGAAAACACTGCAGTGTGGGAGCAGGTCATGGGAAAGAGCTTGCTCCTGTCTGTTTTCTCTCTTAAAACAGACATATCTATTTAGTAGTTTCATATTGATAAGAATGAAAGGCCCATTAGGTGACAGTTAGCACCTGACACTTTGAATTTTGCATCTGAAATTCCTTTCATTTTTCTCCCTCCTGTCCTTTCTGCTTTGGATTGAGCTGTGTCCTCAGTGTATCCTTCCACTTCTCTTGGCCTGTCAAGAAACTTAACTGAGTCTGACTGTGCTCAGATCAAGCACAGCTCCTCAAGGGAACTGAGCAACCCAAATAAAATTAAATGTAGGGATGAGTAGGGGAGGATGTGATTAACACAATCAATTAACCCAAGTTCTCCTGTATGGAATGAGACCTACCGCATCCATGGTAAATTCTCATTAAGTTACTAATTTTGTCATGGATGAGCATAGAGATAACCCAATGTCTCGGTTTTGAAAGACAGGCGTCTGCTAAGGAAGGCAGAGGCCCCCCTTGAAGTGGCAGATATAACCCCTTTTCCCTCCAAGTTATTATATTTTGAAATCAAGGGCCTTTAGGCAAAGATGTGGGAAATAGGAATAACAGTTCTTTACTATATATATATATGTATATAACCAGTCAAACAAAACAACAACAACTATGGCAGTAACAGCAATCACAAACCCAGTGCCAGCCTTCTCGGCTGTCAGGCCCTTTCCCCTCGGGTGCAGTTCCGCTCGCAGCCGGCAGGGGCGCTGGCGGCTCCCGGTGAGCAGGGCAGGTGCGATGGTTCCCCCGCGGCTGCAGGGGGCGCTCCGGAGCGAGCTCGGGGAGCACGCGGCACCGGTGCCCTGGGATCCCGGGAAGGGATGGAACAAAGGCTTCACAAACCCCTGGGCAGCTGATCCCGGGCTCTCAGGAGCAGCAGGCTGGAACGGCAGGGACGAACGCAAATCCCGGGTGGCAGGCGAGATGTATCCAGATGGGAGAACCCCACGGAGGCCCAGGCAGGCAGGGCGAGCAGGGCTACAGCATAGCGAAAGCTCGAAGCAGCAGCGGGGCAGGGCAGCCACAGCTCGGTCTCCAGCAGGGCAGGGAAAGCGGCTTTTGGGGTCCCGGCGTTGCTTCCAGCAGGAAGAAAGAACGGCCAAAAAGAAAGAAGCAGCAGCTCCTTTCTCTGCAGCTTCTCTCTCCGGACGCTCAGAGCGAACTGTCCCCACACCCAGGTGTAGACAAAAGAGTAGCCAGGCCTGCCCCACTCCCCTTTTTGTCTTTCTTAAGTACAGCTATTTGTCCCCTAGCAACATGCATATGGGAGAAAATTCCTTTAACAGGAAAACCTAAGACTAAACTAAAACCCCAACACCCAACTTTTTTCAGTTCCTTTTTGTAGTGGATGTTCATGAGACATCAGTGAAAACGTGCACAGCCACGCTGAGCTTGGTGCTCCTGTACTTGGCCAAGTGCTCTGGCAGACAAGGGAGCTGATTTGTCCTGTGACAGGACCAGCAGCTGAGTTCAGGTACTCACATTCCCACACTGGAGAAGTCTGTCTGTGGAGATTGAGCATCCTGCATGTTTTTGGGGGGAAAAGGGAGGATGGGGAGCAAGAAACATGCTATTTCCTATTTTAAATATACATCGGTCCCAGCATGGGGAGTTGGTTCAACAAACACTGAGTGTGGAGCACCCAGAGCCATCCTCAGGACAGAGCTCTGCCTCTGGGGGTGGCCTGCAGGGACAGTAAATGCTGTTTACTTCAACATTCATGTATTCTAGAGAGGACTGAAAAAAACACTTCAATAAGCCATTCACTGACCTTCTCTGGCACAGGGGAACATGGAAGCAGAGGAATTTAGGAATGACAAGAGGCAGACACCCCAGACACTTTCCTGGGTCCTCTGTGGCCCCTTGCATTTTCCCATTGTTCCATCCTTCCTTGCCATCTATTCCTTCAAACCCCTGGTTTTCCTGTTGCCCCTGCTCTCAGCACCGGTTCTGCTCCTCTCTTCCCAATCCTGGTTGTCCTTTTGGTCTCATCCAGCCACTGCTGGATTCCAAAATAGACAAAATGAGTTCCTCCCTCTCTGACAAAACCTAGAGAATTTTATTTCTTTCCTCATCTACTCTTTCAAAAAGACACAGAGGTGGTGCTCTGGGGCTTTTAAAATTATATGACAGTTAGCAGCTTAATAAGTAACATTTACTGTAATTGCAGGTTCCTGAGGAGCCTCCTCACATCCAGCATCCAGCAGACCCCAAACGAGCAAGGTCCTGCTTGCCTGAGCAAGGGTTGCTCCAGAGGCTGCCCTCACAGAGCTGAGGAACCAGCAGGTGCTGCACCAGCACGACGTGGGGTTTCAGCCCTGATTAACTTTACAAAGGGCCATTTCTGAGCCACGACAGTACCTGCCCAGCCAGCTGCTTTCCATCCCACAGTATTTCAGCTATGCCAAATATGTGATAACACTTAAAATTAACACCAGTTCCAGGGTCATTCACAGGGTTAGGCATATTTATTTCTGTAAATTGAGATCTTATTAAAACCAGAGCGTGTTAGGAAACACTTTGAGCACATGGTGTAAAAGAGCCAGTCTCTCTAGAAGGACTGAAGGGAGGTTAAAAGCCAGACACATATTCTTTCATAGAAGCATGGAGATGCATCAAAGCAGGACAAGGCTGTTTTTCTGCTCTTTTTGTTTGTATAAAAGCTGTTTGGCATCTATATTGTATGTGTTTGTTTGTTTGGCAGTAGTCTGCCATATGGCTTTTCTCTTTTCTTCCAACTGCAGCTCTATGTTTTCTAAGAAACATAAATCAGAATGACAGGTAAAATAACTGAACTTTTGTCAAAAATAGATGCACCTCTAGTATTTTAAGAGCATGTGGATATAGCATGCACACATTGTGTTTTGGAGAGGATCTGGAGAGGGACAAATTCACTTCCACCCCTCCTCCCTCCATGAAACATCCTGTTTCTGTGCTCAGGATGCAGGTTTCCTTCTTTCTTCCACTTCCTTTCCTCCCAAAACATCAGTCTTTTAGGTAAGTGTCCAAAACACCAACCTTCTAATCTGCTCCAAAAAAAAGGAGTTAAAAGCTTTTATCAAAATCTCTCTTCCTTCCTTTCTTGTGTTTGTTTTGATTTGTTCCATTTCCCTCAAGATACGCCAGCTTCACTGTTCCAGACAGTCCTGCTTATGAAAACAGCTTAAAATATTTTCCTCAATGAAACCTGGACACCTGCCTTATTTCAATAATCTCTCAGTGCTTTCAGGTAAGCAGATGCTGTTGAGTCAGACCTGCAGATATTGTACTCTTCCCAGTCATTTTTGTTATTTAGAGTCTCTCTTAAAAAAATAATACCCTTCATCTGTATATCACCTAGTTCTCTAAGAAGGTTGGAAAAGGCCACTGAAAAGAAAATAGTGCACAACATCTGGAGGCTGCTGAGCCTGCTCTGCCCAGCCTCCTCCCCAGGCTGGAGTCAGCTGTGCATCCTGCTGACTCAGGCCCGCCACGTTTTCAGAGGAGTAAAATATGACTTAAAAAGTGCTAAAGTGTTCATCTATAATTAAAATTTGCCAGCTATGCCTAAACGAGTTCAAAATACCTTTTCCAGAAATCACTATTCCTATAAAATGAATTTTTTTCTTCTCAGGTCTAAGAATAGTTTTAATAAACGAGGGCATTTCTTACTAAGTTCTTACTTAGTTAGGAAGCAGTTCTTACTAAAGACATTGATTAAATTGCTTCATTTTCTAACCTGATCCCTCTGACTTTTGAGAAACCTTTCCTGGGCAAGTGCTGGCAGCAGCCCTCCCCTCGTGGGGCTTCCCTGCTATGCAGGAACCCCCGGTCAGATCCCACTAGCACCACCCAGCAGCACTGAGGGGGTGACCAGGGTTGTGATCACCTGAAAAAGCATCAGATGAAGTCAGTGCCTGCTTTGTACCTGCCCGTTGAATTATTAATATCAAAGGTCATGCAGCTTCAGAAAACGCCAAAATGTGGCATCCTTGCTCCTTCAGAGCTCTCTCAGCCAATTCCTCTCATTTTTCTCCATCACAATGGAGGCTCTTCCCCCAGCCACCGAGCTCCTGGAGCTGCTGGGGGAAGCACACAGCAGCAGTTTTGCTTCACAGCTGTATGCAATGCCTGTGCTGCAAACGCCAGAGCCCAGGCTTCAAGCTGGGAGATATTTCTGGGGAGATTTCAAAGAGAGTGCTGGCTGCTATGCAAAGTGACCAAGGTGTCTCTGGTGCAATTATCTCAGCCAGCTGTTTTCCCAGACATGTTTTGTAAAATTATTGAGATTTCTACTGACCTCCAGCAACACAAATAAATTTCCTCTGTTTTATCATATTTACCATGTGAATATGAATGACATTAACAACATGCAAATGATTATACAGGGAGTTGTAAGGACTTAAGCAATGCAGTTACCTGTCTCAAAACACTGTCAAGGCCACAGAAGGCACTTGCCATAAGACAAGCCACCACAGAGAGGACTTGAAATAAGCACAGAAGGAAGGAATTTGCAAAGGAGGGCACCGATTCCAGGCCTGGTGAGGCAAATCTGCGTGACCTGCTGGTTACTGCACGTGGACAAAAATTCCCACTATGGCAAAATGTGGGAAAGGAAACAACTGCTTACACCCATGCTGTCCCAAGTTACAGGAGCAGCACCTACACCTGTGGATACCCAGAATTTGGACTGTATAAAGGTGATAACCCAGAAGAACAACTCTGGGACCCCCAACACCAAAAACCAGGGTGAAGAAGGACCAGTGGGACACCACGGAATCCACAGGGTAGTGATATCTTTCTGCTTAATCTGTCTCTCTCACTTTCTGACCCCTTTCCTATTTCTTTCTCTTTCTCTGCCTCATACTTACTGTTAAATAAAATCTCTACTATTGACTTCAGCATATGTACTCATTTGCACCTCAATTTGGGCAGAAGCACCTCTTAAAAGCTGGATCATAACAGAAATCTCTGTCCTATTGGCATCACTTCAACAGAGTCAGAAGAAAATCTCAATGTAAGCATTTTCTCAGGTGTCCAAAAAGCTATATTAGGAATAAGGCCTCAGAGGAACAAAATAAATAATTCTGTTTTATTTCAAGTGTGACAAATATTTTTATAATTGTTCCTACTGCTTATTACTGACCCAAAACTCAGGGCAGATTAAAATATCAAGAGACAGGCCCATATGGCAAACATTCATGGTTATGCTAAGCATTTAATGGATGGATGAGCAGAGGGGGAAAAGAAGAGCTGCAGATTCTAACACTGAAAAGGACATTGGGCATATTCTCTGGGTTGTGAGGAGGGAGGAATATGATGAAAAGGGTGAATTGAGAATCATAGAATCATAGGATGGCCTAGGTTGGAAGGGAGATCAAAGGTCATCAGCTTCCCTGCCATGGGCAGGGACATCTTGCACTGGAATGGGAGGAAATAGCTGAGTTGAGATCTTCTCTTCTACCTTCTGTATTTCAATGAAGATGGAGTGTCTGGGAGAGGGGATGTCCAAAGAGACAGGGCAGCTGAATCCCATGTGTGCCCCAAAACACAAAGTTGGAGAAGCAAGTGTCCAGTGCCAGAAAGCAAACTAATAGGTTTTTAGGACACAGAAATCTATGAGGCAGGCTCTTGGGAGCTGAGTAGGGTTCCAGCCTCAGCTCCTTGAAGGCTGAAACCCCCAGTTCCTCCATCCAGTGCTCCTGTGCCCACCCTGGGTTGGGTGGGAACACCTCAGCAGAGGAAGCTCCACCTTGCACAGCTGCAACCCATCTGGACAGCAGGCTCCTCAAAGCATGCTTAACTTTGTTTACCTACAGCAAAAGCCCTAAAGGGGCTTTTAAGATGGTTAAGCTGCATTTTTTCTCATGTTTGAATCATGCTTTATTTCTCCATGCCATATGTTAATGTTGAGGTGGCTGGCCAGCAACACAACCCTGCCCAGGCAAACTCTTAAAAACCATGTTCGTGTTGCCTACAGTTTGGCTTGCAGAGATAAAATAATGTAATAATAAATCCTCCTCCCCCACCACTGGGGAGCTTTGGTTTTCCAAAATTAAATAACTTAGTGGATTGTGGCAGTGCACAATTTACCCTTTCAGCATGTGAGTCACAATCCACTTTAATTACTTAAGTAATTCAGTCCCCAAGCCTCGTTTACAGTGGGCACACAGTGCTTGGCATCCAGCCCGTGATTTGTAGACGCATCTGAATCTCCCACATGCGTGCAGTGCTCCCCTACATAAAACCTTATATATTCCTATGCTCCTTCCAGGAGTTATATATTATTTACATCATCATTGCAAACATGCCAGAAGAGCACTGGAGTTTTCTCTGGAGTTCAGCAGCCTTTTCATGTTCCCTGTGCCTGAAAGTATATTAAACATTCCTGCTTCATCCTGTACCTCTGCTTTACTGACTACACATCCTGTTTTATGCAGGGCAGTGCTCCCGCTCTATGTAGGTGAAGTTTTGTTTTCTCACATAATGCAGCTGAAAAGGCAGCTGTAAAGACTGAGAAAAAACAGAAGGAACCAGGCAATAGTAATATTTCCTCCTCTGAGCATTTGAAAGGGTTCAGCTAGAAGTGAAGAAGAATTGAAAACCAAAAAGTTAGATGGGATCACCAGCATGGAAACAAGCTGGGATTGCCTCTGCAGTAGTGGTAACTGATAGGATGGAACATGGAGAAAGATGAGGAAGGCAGCCCTGCAGAGTTCCCGTGTGCATGGCTGCTCTGCAAAGTACCTCTCCTCAACTGCCTTGAGTTCTGGGAAATTGTTTATGTGGCTTTTGGAGCCTTTGTTCTCAAATGGATCCTTTGCTGCTTCAGATATTGATCAGCTTACAAGATTCTCTGGGCAAACACAAGAGGAAAAAATTGTTTGGGAGACAAATGGAATATTGCAGAAAGTAACATTTCTAGAGCACACATTAGAACCAGATGTTCCACTCAAAAGTATTTGTGGTCAGGGACTATGCCGAGAAACTAACTGCTATAAAGAGAAAAACCCAGAACTGCAGCACACTGGATACAAGAAAAAGTTACACCAAGAGCAAAAATGTCGGCGACTGAATCTCAGACCCAGACTGGCAGGGAATCTGAATCGTTTATTCAAAGGACTGAGTTGGTTTTACACACTTTTCTAAGGCACACTATTTCCTTATATGGTGTGAGCTATCTCGTGTTGCCACATCAGCATCACACTTCGTAGGGGTCTGCCCTGTGACACCTCTTCCCCCAGGGCCCGGTGGAGACAGAGCCTGTCTGTGCCGCCATGTGCTCCTTTGTTCTGCCATGTGCCTCTGCAGGCAGGTTTTACAGCTCACAGCTCAATTCTACCTTATAATTCCCCATAAAAAAATATTGCAGAAGGATATATTAGGTGTCTTACCATCTGACAAGTCTAATTACAGGTTACTATCCAAGCCAGAAAAGGGTTGGATCCAGCTCCCACCTTTCCACAGATGTACTGCTGGATTTTGACCAAACCACGTAGGCTTCACTTCAGTGTTGACTAAGGACTTGAGGGCTTTGCTGCACTGAGGAGTTTTATTTTCCTCTCTCTCTGTGCCTTACTCATAAGCACTGGATGCAGCCGAGGGGCGGCAAGTCCTGGGAGGGCTGGCGGGAGAAGTGCTGGCATGGCAAGGTCTGCACGGCCCTTTCTCCAGGGCACCACACAGAGTGTGGGGAGGAGGAAGGTGGCTGTGAGTCCCTCAGGGCCTTTTCCATCCCAGCAGACTCTTCCTGGGGCAACAATCCCTTTGTAAATGGGGACTGGGCTGTTTCTCTGACATTTTGAAGAGCTGAGAGGGACAAACACATTGATACATTCGGGTCTCTCACTTGAGACAGTGATGGAAGATGCAGAAAAGCACACAAATAAAAATAAATACGTCAGCCATAAATTTTAAAAGCTTTACAGAAGAACACAGTTGTCACGCCAAAGAGCAAAGCTTCACCTGGCTCCATGCCCCGAGTGTGGTCAGAAGGGAACGCTCAGGTGAAGCACACGAGAAGCAATGCAGGCACTGAGTGACCCTCCCCTCTCTCACAGCTTCTGGTGACATAGGGACTTCTGAGCTTTCATCCTGGACACAATTTTGAGCAGAAACTGATGGCCCTATCCTCTGCCTAATTTCCCCATCAGCTTTTGAGCCCATTTGTTATTTTGGTCTCCCTAATATCCCATGGCCATGACTTGCACAACTTCACCACATGCTGGGTGGTGAAGTGTTCCCTTTTTAAACGCCCAGCTGATTTCATCAGCCCTTATTCTTATATTGTCAGGAATGGTAATTAATCTCTTTCCTCAACTACCCATTACCATTCATGACGTTATCAGGCTTCATCTCTTCCCCAAGCTGAAAATACCCAATGTATTTTGCTTTTCCTCAAACAAAAGTCACTCCATTCACTGAGCCTGCTTCTCCCTTTTTCTGGGGCGCTTTCAGCTCTCCATTCCAAGCTGTGGTGATGAGTTCACTGCATAATATTCAGGATAAAGATACATCATGAATTTATGTGGTAGCATTACTAATTTTTTCTGTTTGTTCTCTATTCTTTCCCTAACAATTCCTAACAATCTTTTTGACCACCGCTGAGCAATGAAGTGATTTGCACAGGGACTTGTCAGTAACAACTCCCAAATCTCCTTCCTGAACATCAGAAGCTAATTTAGAAACTGTCATTCTGGAGTGCTTTTTTCCCCCATATGCATCACTTTGCATCTATTGACATTGAATTTCTTCTGTCATTTTATTGCCCAATCACTAAGCATTGTAAGATCCTTCTCTAAAGGCGAAAATCAGAAAATTGATAGTGAAATTAGGCCAATTTCATGTTAAATGTATTTGTAATTTCATGGGAAGCACAGTCAATATGTGAAGAATGCAACTCAGAGAAAAACATACCTCTTGCTGCCAAAAAGTCCTGGGAAGTTCATTCATGGAGGATCTGACCTTTAGAGGAAATAAATTCTTTTCCTCAGTTGTGTGTGGCTGAAGGAATTACAGCTTTCCAGTCTAAACCTCGATTCTGAGATATCTATGATGCAGGGAACGCTGAATTTGCCAACCAGGCAATGTCTCAGGGGGACTAACTAAGCCTGTGCAATTCAGAAAGTATTGACATCCCAGCCAGGATAGCAACACCCTGACAAGGCTCTGTCAGGTCTGACAAGGCTGTGGGTTGGTGTCCTGACACCCCGGTGCAGGTACACCTCCTGCTTTGTTGTTTGCAGCCCCCTGGAAGTATGCTTTGAGAATTATTTTCATTAATAGCTTCCTCTAATGATTTTCAAGTCACCTGCATAGGCCATCTACACCTCCCAGCTGTTATCTATGTCACCAAAGGGCACATCCCCCTTGGAGAAGAACAAAACTGTTCTCTCTGCACAAGGAGAGAGATGAAGAGAACTTGTTTTCACTGTAACAAGCGAGTTTAATTGTGCACAAGGTAAGCCAGACCTGACACCTGCATGTGGGCGCCGGCATAAGCCATGAGGTAGCTCTGGTTGTAGACTTGCATGAATAAATCCTGCCCATGAAAAAGGTGACAGGACTTTGGAGAGGTTTGATGCCACCTCCTGTCCTTCTCAGGTGAAATGTTTTGAGCTGCCAAAGCCAAAGGTTTCCTTCCTTCCTCCCTTCCTCCCTTCCTTCCTTCCTCCCTTCCTCCCTTCCTTCCTCCCTCCCTCCTTCCTTCCCTCCTTCCTCCCCTCCTCCCTTCCTCCCTCCCTCCCTCCCTTCTCCCCCTCCACCATCCCTCCCCATTGCCTTGACTCCAGGAACCTTAATTAAGCGAATGAACAGACCTCTGCTTTAGCACACACAGTCTTTTACCCATGTTAAATGAGAGTTTGCTGCATCCAGTGTCATCACAACTCTGAAATTCCACATGGAGCACTTTTCACTAAGCTGCATGCAATTATTTGTTCAGGCTCTGGTTCTGTCTCCACTGAATGCAAGAGCACTGACTTCAACACAAGGAGTAGCAGGCGCACAGCTGGAAAGAGAAAAAATGTGAATTAAAAGTCATTTAATCTCATTTAATCACATTTCCTCTCCTCCTTGACCAACATATTTAGAAAATAAATAAACTCTCTGAAAAGGAAAACTATTAAGTTAGTTTCAAAGTCAAGTTCATGCCAACTAATATTATCTATTTCAGGACTTCCTGCCCTGCTTATCTCATTTTAATTAACCTATTTCTGACCTGGACCATGTGTTTGCCTGGCAGACACAGTCCCATTTCTGAAATTGCTCTTGGCTCAATAAAAGAGTCTGTAGTGGTGTTTGTGACCAACATTGCTGCTACGTATTTCCTGTAGCAGAGCTAAGGGCAGCATGAGAGGGAGGCTGGGAAGCAGATGTGGAACAGGAGTATTGTGGAGTGAAGACAGGGATTTTTGCTCTAAATGCTGCACATTGAAGCAGTTGATAAAACAACGTGGTTGACCTGCTCTGTCTCCCTGTTCCTACAGCTCAGATGTCTGGACACAGTCCTGGAGCCAAAGAAGGCACAATCAGCAGAATTTCTATTCATTTTTATCTTCTAAAGTGCAGATTTAACATCCTCCTGTGCACAGTGACAAACAGGCCATTGAGGGTGATAATAAACTTGCTTCCCAAATGGAGTCCATCCTTTTATTTAAAATCTGAAAATAAAGCCAATAAAATTCTCAGACTGCAGATACCACCTGGAGGTCTCAAATGCGTGTTGTGAAGAAGGCAACAGTGCTGAAAATATGTAGTTTTAACTGCCAAAGATTCTATCTCATGATTTTAGTAGCAATTTGATGCAGCCCTGGACAGCAAAAAGAAAGACATTAATCCACTTATCCAACAAATCCTATCCTCCAAAAAGTACAGAGGCTCAGACTAGGGCAAAACAGAGCTTGAACAGCTCCTCTTCCAGTGCAGAAAACTGCAATGAGAAGGAAAGGAAAGGGAAAGGGAAAGGGAAAGGGAAAGGGAAAGGGAAAGGGAAAGGGAAAGGGAAAGGGAAAGGGAAAGGGAAAGGGAAAGGAAAGGGAAGGGAAGGGAAGGGAAGGGAAGGAAAGGAAAGGAAAGGAAAGGAAAGGAAAGGTAAAATACCTTTATCTGGGCAAGTGAAAAACTGGTCAGTAAATACAGGAAACCAATGCTCTGAATCATCGCTCGGGGGCCCGGCCGAGACGTGGGTACAGCGCCTGGCAGCGGCAGCGAAGCTGCGACCAGAGGAGGCGACGCACGGAGAACTGAGCGGCGCGGCCCGGCCCGGCCCGCGCGGCCCCGAACGCGACCCCGGGAAGAGCGCGCAGGCACCAGCAGCCCCGACAATTCCAACACGGGAGCGACCGAAAGAGACAGCAAAGACGCAGCGAGACAGAAAACAGCAGCCACTCGGAAAAAGGAAAAGATCATAGCAACTAAGACCTTAGGGATAGTAAAATGGTATAATGTTAAGCAAAATTATGGTTTTATAACAAGGTGTGACAACCAGCAAGACATATTCGTGCATAGAACTGCTATTAAAAAGAATAACCCTGAAAAATGCATCCCAAGCTTGGGAGATGGAGAGGTGGTGGAATTTAATATTGTACTAGGGAGAAAAGGGTTACAAGCATCGCAGGTCACTGGGCCTGATGGTGTTCCTGTAAAAGGCAGTATATATGCAAAAAACCGTAGTCATGTTAGACAGTATCTCCATTGTAAGCCCCCCCTACAGTTTCCCTTTCCTAATCCCACCTTTCCCTTTTACCCTATGTCCTATTACCCCCAGTGTATTCCCAATCCGTTTTTTCATCCATGGTTTCCCTCACAAAACCATGCTTTTGCCAATTGTTTCCCCAAAAATCCCTTTCCAATGCCGAGTGGGGGATGAAAAGGGGGAGGGAAGAAGTTAAACCCTCTCCTGCCTCAGTTTCCCCACAAAGCATGCTCAGAGAATTCTGTCTCCCTTCTGTCAGCCCTAAGATGTTCCAGAGAATCTGTTTGGACATTTAAAGACTCAGGAGGGTGGCTTGTTTTGTTTTGAAACGTTCTTGTTATGTTTATCCAGTTGTTTTCATTCTCCTTTTATTAAAATAAAACGGGTGAGGTGTTGGGGTCCCTCCCCTGCCGTGTAGCCCTGGGAGAGGGGCCCTGAGGGCACAGACACGGGGTTTCCCTGCCCCTGCTCAGCCTCGTTCCCATTGGTTGGTTTGTGTTCCCTGCGCGGGCAGAAGGACCCTTGGTCCCGTGACTGGAACAGTTCCTGGGCAGAGCTCCGGCCATGCGGCTGGAGAAATAAACATCTCTCTGAAACAGCTATCAAGAATCTGTCTGTCCATATATATTTCCTTTCCACGGGACTCCTGGTTTGATATATGCGTGTTGCAGGATCCCCACTGCAACACTGAATAGATAATTCCACAGCTGATTCCTTTTCTCCCAACTCTTTTTCTTATTGTGTTCCAATAATTAAAATAAAACGGTGGCTATTCAGTGCAGGAGAGCTGTGTAAATACAAACTAAACACAGCCAGCTATGAACAGTCATTTAGAAAGAGAAAAGCAGGTAACAGGCAGTTTAGAAGAAATTCCTGCTGGGAAGGCAAATGATGGCAGGATCTAACCAGATGTTCTGGAAAAAGGGTGTGTCTGAGCTGCCTTGGAGTTGGTGATCTCACACTGTGGCACCGTGTCTGTGTGGCCTCACTGCAATGTGACTCCCCTGAAGTCCTTTGCTGGACCCCAACACCTTCCAGCCTGGACCAGCCACAGACACTGCAGTGCCTTGGAACACAGACAGCTATGAACATGAAAGCTGAAGATAAAAATAAACACAAGTCCTTCTCTTCCATCCTAAGCTCAACTGAAACATAACACAGTCCCAAGCAGAGAGGAGATAATCTTAGATGTTGCTGCCAGCCTGTTTACTTGCTTATTGTCAGATGATAAATGCTGGCAAGTCCTCATCTTCTGTTTTACCCCTGAAAATGTTGTTTCCCACAGTTTCTCCAGTCAAAGGCATGCTAAGGTGGACATCAGCTAGGGTGGAAGCACAAAGCCAAGCTGTGCACTGCTAGTGGTGGCAAGGCTGCTCCAGCATCATGCCCCCGGGCTGCTGTGAGGCTCAGCATGATTTCCTCACACTTCCCTTTCTTGTTCAGGGTAATTATATTTCCCATGGATGGGAAAATATACTCTGGCAGCCAAGGTGAGTCTTCAGCATCGTGAACAGGCTGGGCTTGAACACAGACATCACAGCTTTCACCTCTAGACAGGGCAGCCACAAATGAAATTGAAACATTAGAACCCTTAAATGCAAAGTGTGTGTCTCTGGCAACAAATTACTATATGCCAGCTGCTGTACCAATTAGCAACACAGGTCTTTTGTGCCTCTCCTCAGATCTGAAAGATAAGAAATACCAGTTCCTGGGAGTAGGATGTAGAAGAGCATCATCCAGCATCACTAAAGGTGATCAACTGCTTAATCAACTGCTTCCCTCCAGCACTGGTCAAGGAAGAAGAATTTGCTTTTCGAAATACTCTTTTGTCTCTCTTTTAGGAAGAATTTTCTGCTCGTTGTCCTTGACTGACTCAGACCAGCCCAATCCTCAACTGGGCAAAACATCTCTGGGAACTAAAAAGTTTGTTGTGAAACAGAGCTGGGAATATTACACCAAAACACAGTGTTTGGATGCTGTTTAATCAATGTTTCATCTCAGAAATATGAACATGTTCTGTCTGACAACAAAGCAAACAATTTCTCTGCAAGAATGCTATTTATCTAAATAAAATCTAAAGCAGAAAAAGGTTAAAAGGATTAAATAGTCCCAAAATGAAAAATCACTTTTTAGTTTAAATAAAGCATTTGAGTTTCAGTAAAGAATCCTTAAAAATACCATTCTTGGCTCAGCATCAGAGGAACATTTTTCCATTCTTTTACTTCAATTGCCATTCTGACAAAACTAATATTCACCTCTCTCTCCCACGGCGTAAATTCAAAGCAGTAGTATCCCTATCTTCCCAGACAATACTGCATGCTTTCCTAAGAAGGATTTCTTCTGAAGTTGAGATGTCTTGAGCACAAAACCTATAAACAGATACTGAGGAAGGTGACTTGGGACAGCTGTGAGTTGTATAAAGGGCAATTTCCTTACTCAATGAGAGCAGCAAAACTGGGTTCAACTCATACCCACTTATCCAGCTGTCTGTAATTTTTTTGTCTGTAAAATTACCTTCCCACAATAAGTAGGGAAGGTCCTGTAGGTCAAGGCTTAGAGATATTCATAGAAAGCAGAAGGCAAATGTTTTTGCCACTCTAGTAGCTGTAGCTTTGCCACTGAGTTTTTTGTCATAAGTCTATCTGAACATCCAGGTATGACAGAAGATGACAGATCTTAAATCAATCCTCTCACTTATTACCAACTGCAAAAGCAGCTTTATTTTATATATGTAAAGAGCTTCCACTTAGACATCATACACGCACTGTAATTTCAAATAAGCAACGTTTTAAACTTCAGCTAACAAGACCTAGAGTTAAAAGCCTGATGATTAATCCATCACTTCACCTGTCTTCCCAAATTATACATGTTTAGCCAAATAAAGTATTAACATTCTGCATTTTACATACAGGAGCACAAGATAAAATAATCTACTGTGACAAATGTTTCCAGAGGGGGAAAAAAAAGATTTGCAAACTGTTGACAAAACTGACGTAAGGCACCAGAAGCTCTCAGAGATTTCATAAGCAAAAGGCTGAGCTTTTTGAATGCCTCACTCCTATTTTCTGAATGCACTTGTGGTGAATTACACCACTGGGGGTTTGCTGCTGTTGTTCCTGATGAGGGAGCAGGAGGAGAGCAACTGGGATGGTTCCTGGGCCTTTCCCCATTGCCATCAGTCTCACATCACGCTGAAAAAAAACATAGCTGGAGACGGGAGAGGTAAGAACTAAGGAGCAGGAGAGCTGCAGACCAGGCTCCATCCAGCAGCATGCTGGGGATGGCAGGAGCTGCCCGGCGGCTCCTCACAAAAGCAGCCTGAGATTGTGCAGGGACTGACTCAGAGCAGACCAGGAGCGAGCACATTAAAGAAGCAATGCCAGCTTGAGAAACACAACCAGAATAGCACAGAGTGCTGTGACACATAGGCAGGGAAACAGGCTCATTACCTCATGCATATGTTTGGAAACTGTTTTCGAGGGAGCTTTTCTGGTGGTAGGTACAGTTTGTTCCTCATACTCATTTAGCTAGGTAACATTTTCACTCATTAGGGAGAAACACAAACCAGCTAGAGCAAGGCTGTGACACATCCTGGCTCATGTCTAGGCTTGAGCTGGGAGGCTGAAACTATGTCACCAAACCTGTGAACTCTTTGTGGGATGTTGGATGTGACAGAGCCAGGCTGCTCGCTGAGGAGGACCTGAAATGACAGGAAAATCAAGACATATTTTTAGCACATTTATACAGCACGTCTTGCACTTCTGTATCAATATAAAATCTTTATCCTAGGAGGGATGCTGCACAAGCATGTAACAGAAAGGCATCAAGGGAAAGCGTTTGTTGAGGGAAGGCTGCTTCTTGGGCTGTAAGTCATTCCTTGGACCTGCTTATGCTTTTTGCTTACTGCCATGATGTAATGCTTAAGAGCCCAAGTTTTTACTGATTTTCCTCCAATGATGCCATCTACTAATGTCTTGTTAGCAAGCACTGTCACCAGCATATTATGGCAGTATTAGACACTATTTAAGGAAAAGAGTGGAGAGTGCCTTGTTCTGGCTGCTCCTCAGCACAGTCCTTCTCCTCAGATGGGGCTACTGCCACCTTGGTGGAATCTTTAACTGAACACAGCAATCCCAGAGGCAAGAGGTCTGGTAGAATTTCAGCCTATGAATGGCCAAGGCACCAGTAATCCAGTTTTCCAGTTTATTCTGGCATCAGTCTTTTGAGTCTGTTATAAGGCTTAGCGATTTCAGATCCCCAGTTTTAGTGCCAGCAACATGCAGAGTTTACACTGCAGAATGAGCTGGAGATGCTGCCATTGTGTTTTAGTTCTCTTGATGGAAATTTTTTTCCATTCATTTATTCAAGCACCTTTCAAGTCCCAGATAAGATTTCAGCATCCTACAGCAAGTCTCACCACTCGGGGAGGTGCTGAATATCTCCTCAGCCTTTCTGAACCTGACAGTTGTCCCTTTTCCTTTATTGCTCCCGTCTGTGCCTTGGACACCAAGTGTCTTGGGGTGACTTTATGATGTTGTATCCCCTATCGCTGCTCTATGCCCAGAAACTAATTTTGTGCCTTTCTGTGCCTTTAAACTGAGCCTGAGAGGGGGGAGAGGAAAAAAATCCAAGCAAACTTTTCAAAGCAGTTGTTCAAGGACACAGATACACACTCCTCTGCGTTCTCCTGCTGTGGGGAGAAGAGCAGAGGAAGCACCCTTCTTGCTTTTCAGCCAGCTTTCAGCTCCTTTTCTCCAGAGGGAGATGGAGAGTTGAATTTTGTTTTCCTGGATCTTCAGGGCTTTTTTCCCTTCTTCTCTTCTGGACTGTTTCAACATCAGAACACATCGGGAGAATTTTCCACCCAGGCCCTGGAGGTGGGCCCACACTAACCCAGCTCCAAGGAGGAGGAGAGAGACAACACCTACAGAAGGACTCTGAAATCTTCCCAGGTTTCACTGCACAGAGAGAGGTTTTATTAATTAGCATTATTATCCTTTTTCTGTGTGTTTGTTAACTAAATAGTTTTTATCTCTTTCACTTTCCTCCGAGGAAAATTTCTTTTTTTTCCCCGAACCTGGTGGGGGAGGGCTGGTTGTAACCTGCCTTCTATCAGAGGATATTTTCCTCCAAATTTGTGCAAATCGGCACACTGAGGAATCCCTGGCTCACTGCCAGATTTGCATGGGTTGTCACTTGGCACGTCCTTGCCCCAGAACCACATGTTTCAATGGAAACCGAGAGTGGCAGTGGCTTTCCCACCAGACCCCTTCAAAAACTTCAGCCTTTCTCAGGCATGTTTGTTTTGGCTGTTCCAAAGTTTCCTCTCCCTTTAATAGATGGCAAATGCATTATCCAGCACAAACAGGGAGCGCATATGATGTGGTGGAGGGACAAAACAGATGGCACATGAGTCACTCCCATTCGCAAAGTCGGCGATGAAGACATGCTCTGCTTTAGCATCCTGCTGGAGGCTTCGTGCAAAAGACAATTGAGGAGCAATGCTTGGCACTGAGTGCCTGCAGCCTTCCAGGTGAGAAAGGGACTGCTGCTGAAGTCCTTTCTTTGTGCATCCAGAGCAATCTAGGAAAGGGCTTGGGACTGTGGCAAGCCCCTGGTAAAAGTGCTGCCGAACAACAGCCGACTCCCCTGCATGATGTGAGGGCACTGAACCATCCCCAGGGCCACGAGCTCCCTGTACTTCTTCAGAGTATTAAACTTCCTTGTCACATTTTTTCCACCTTCTTTGCTATTTGCTTTAATTCCCTGTGCCTGGCAGCACTAGGAATGTTCCCTGTGTTCTTTTCTCTTTTTTCTCCCCCCCACTCCCACAATCTTTCCATGGGTAATGGATTTTATATGCTAACTCACATCACTGAAATACCATGAATGACACAAGTAGGAGTAGAAGGCATTGGTTATGCTCTTGCCAGGAAAGATCCTCAACCTATTGGAAATAATGATTATTTGCACTGTATAAATTGGATTTCTGCCATGAACAATATTAGAAGCAAAAGGCAGTGAGCAGTATTACTCTGCTGTTGAGTATTCATTGTGTTAAAACAAAAATAGACATAGTATCAGATAGCTACCACCTGGAAACTGCATTATATATTTGGGTGAGAATACAGTTCCAGTCTGCAAACACATTTGCACATGATTACTTTTACATATTGCAAGAAATTTCCTTGAAATTCAGTGCATGTAACATTAATAGTCTTTATTCATATTTGCAGAAGACATTCTTAGCTTACAGGAAGAGGCACAAAATAGCTCTTTCTAGCAAGTGGGTTTAATTAATTTTCTCTCATAATTCAGTAAAGGAGGATTGTTGGATTCAAAGACATATAATCAATGAGCATATTATTAGTTATTTCTAACTTAACTGTCCAAATGTAGCATTCCTTAGATATCAAAAGACATTTCACTTCATATCTAGAAGAGATTCTTTTTTCCTAAAAACAAGCCAGACTTATTCTCAAAACTATCTGAAAACTAAAATTTGGATTTCAAAGAAGAATTGCTTTTATTGTTAATCAGAATCTTCCACAAAAAACCAAAAAATAAAAAACAAACAAACAAAAAAAACCCAAAAAAAACCAAACAAAAAAATAACAAACAAAAAAAACCCTTCAAATGTGAAACCTGATAAATTCAAGATACATACACAGAGAGAGACTTTCTCCTTTTTTCCCTGTTTCCTTTTCACACTGGCACTGTAAAATCAATAACATCAAAATTGTTCTGGTTTTGCTTTTCATTTTCCTTTTTATTGCCTTCAATAATTTTGAAATTTCCTCGTCTTTGAAAATGAAAAATGAAACAGTCCCATCTTTGTGCCACACTGCAAGCACTAGAAAGACTTTCCAAAGTTCCAATAGCAACCAGCAGCAGAAACATTTGAAAATGCAAAAAAAATTGTTTGTGTGGGCAGAGGTGGCTGTTAAGCTTTCATTTTACTGTCCCCAGTTTTGAAGAAATATTTGACACTTAAAATTTCAAAGCAGTCAGACTTTGGTGTTTCAAATGTTTACAAGAATTCCTTTTGAAAAACTGTGTAATGTCAGACAGAACAATGTTCAGAAAAAAACCCTAATGGTGGCAGATGCTGGTTATTTGCACTGGAGTCCCAACAGCAAAGAGCACCAGTAGAAGCAACCCTTCCCAAATACTCAGAGTAGCAGTGCTCTAATAAAGGAAAATAACTTAAACAAAACCCATAATTTGTCTCTTACAATGTCTCCTCCTAATTGAGGAGATCTGGTAAGGAGAAATACATTTCTTAGTGGTCACTGGTCCTGCATGAACTCATCTTAGGCATCTAACATGTGGAACTTTACAGGGATCTGATTTTCACACGTTGTGCAAAATCAGACCCTTCAAATGTGTTTCAAGTTCAAAGCCTTGAACACAGCACATTTCTTGGCCCATGCACCACCATACATGCAAATTACACCATGATAGAGACATTTCTGCACACAATTCCACAGACCAGTACACAGAATAAAAAAAATACAAAAATTCATAAATTGAGAGAAGAAATAGTATAAATCCGATGTCATAGATTAAAAAAAAAGGCCTAAAACCAAAGCATCCTATTTTTTTATTGCTAATGATGCAATCTGATTTTGCACCAGTTAATTGGCTTTGATCTTTGTCTGTGTCAGCCTCCTGTGCAGACAAATACAATAGCTGATTTCTGCAGCAGTGTTTCCCACTACAAGAGGGAGAGGGAAGGATTCACAGCTTCTCAGGCTTGGGCTGGTGTCTGATCGTGGATCTGCTGCCAGACTCTGCCTGGGAGAGTCACACACAGCCCCTGCACAAGGACTGTACCTGCACAATTCAGGGAACTCAGGTGGAACTAAATGTACTTTCTCAGCATCCACATACTTTGTACACAGTCAAGAGATGGCCTGAGCCTCACAAGCTATGCTGAATAAGCAAAACAGTGCAATTTTAGAGTGGAAAATGTAAAAGAAAGTCCTCCTTTATGTCACATGTGGGCAGGTGAAGGTGCATCCTTCAGTCAGCCTGTAGCTCACATTCTGTAGGACAGAAAGGTTACCAAAATCAGAAAATATCCCAAATTTAAGCAGACCTGGTTCATCTCAGAATGGCACTATAATTGCTGAATCTAAGCAAAGCTTTTAAAAAAAATGGAAACTGGACAAAAGTGTAACTGGGAAGCTTACACATAATGCCAGCATAGGTGTACCCTAAACCCACCATGTCTTTCTGCAAGTAGCACGAAATAACACTCTAAGAGACACAAATAACTTTAATATATCCTCTTCAATACTCAGCTAAGGCATTGACACCATATTAGACTTAAGGAGATGACAATGCTTTAGCTGCATATATTGATCTGCCCACCAGACCACAAAAAAAAGGACATGTGACCACATGGTGAACATCTGCCACTGGCTTTTTGGTTGACTTTTCCACCTTGACTCTGGCATGGGGAAAACTTGATATTCATAGCATCATTAACATTTCCTCCATCTGATCTATGTATTAAGGAATTACAAGCTGTCACATTATTAATTTTTTACTTGGGCATTGTTTTTTGGACAATAAATCTTACTTTCCTTTTCATGTTGTTTCACACGAAGGACACTTTCTAATCAAAAATTGCATGGCTTTTTAAATGAATTTGAAGCAATGAAGTGTCTGCACATGTAATCCCTGGGTCCTGAGACTTTAGCACCTCAATTTGAACATGAAGAAATACAAGCTGCATGTCCGGGAGAGTGGAGACTTCCTGTTAAAGTCCAAATAAATCTCAGATGCAAAAATTAAGTCCCTATTCCGAAAGCATCTCTCACCAATAGGTTAACACAGCATTCAATTTGCATGTCCAGTGCTTGGCTTGGCTTTACAACTCCTTTTCAGTGCATGGTCAAAACCCATATGGAAGATTTTAACTCAGTCAAATGTTCTGCTGTCATCAGGATTTACTCAGCTCTCTTCAGCTGTACAGGCAGGAACAGAGCAAAGGATCACCAAAGTTAGGACAAGTCTCTCACTGACTCAAACCACCTGGCAAAAGTGATTTCCTTGAGTCTAGGGCACTCATCCCACAAATGCCTATAAACTAATAAAAATGTACAGCCTGCAGGAATGCAATGAAATACAGTACTGAACTCAAGCTGTTGAATGAGCAGCACAGCCAACCACTCCCCAGGATGGTTCGTTGATTAGTCAACACCAATGCAGAAAGCTCCACATGGATAATTTATGGTTCACATACATATCACGTTATTATAACATTTTCCTGTTCACTCAGAGATAATAAGAGACGTACTCCAAATCAATATTTATTATTTTAGCTTTCCTTCCTCCCTGCTGTTAAGCTTGACATCCTTCTCCTCCCCCATTTATAGCCTGCCATTGCTAACTGAACCCCTCCACAACCTCTGAGATAAGTATCTGGAGGAGATCCATATATCATGATAGCAATAAACCAATCCCTCCAGACACATTTAACCACAATGCAATACTGTCAAGCTCTGAAGACAAGTTGTTCCCTGAGGAGCAGAACTACTAAACCTTGATTTCCTGCAGCTCAATGTCCTAGAGCTTTCCTTTTTAACCCCAAACAACGCCTCTCTGCTTCCAGCACTGTAAGTTCACCACATGTCCCCTCTGTGCTGTACATGTCCCTGTAATATTTTGCCTTGCAGTTATCCCCAGTTGCCTTCACATCTCCCAGGCTTTCTGGTGACTCCATTTCTCCTTCATGCCCTTGCTGCTCTTTTCTGTCTTGACACCTGGGCAGGGGACAGTGGGACTAGGGTGGAAAAACAGATTGGAGAGTTGGTCTGCCACCTGGGCGGCTCTGGGGCTGCCAAACCCAACACAGAGCACTAATTTGTTCAGACAAGTCATGAAGAAGACCTCTGTCCTTTACCCACCTGGTGGAATTGATTAATTAGGATGGCTGGAGAAACTCCCCCTTCTCAGGTTTGGTTTGAAGTGCCCAAGAGGATCACAAGTTGCCAGAGGGCCATTAGACAGGAGACAGAAAACCTTCACCTTCTTCTCCCAGTACCACAAAGCCAAAAACTTGCTGCCCCACCCCACACTCTGCTTTTCAGTCAGTAGTCAACTGACTCACACAAATGCACATGATCTTCACCAGACTGACCAAACTCTTCTCGAGGCAACTTTACATGACACCAATCACCAATTTTTTTGATGTCTAGTGCTAAATTTACATGAAATAGATCTGTTGCTTATTGCTGTAGATGTTGCCAAGCCAAATCTATGAGAATGTCAAACTTGGTTACACTGCCGATGTTTTGCTGTCTCTGAGGCGGAACATTTCTTTCATTTTTGTGTTATTTACACAATTTCCTTGTTCAAAAAGAAGGAAAAAAACCACTAAATATTAGTTGGTGTATAGGTAGAGCTTCAAATTGCCCAGCTAAGAAAAGCAAGGCTGCAGTATACACATTTACTTGTGCAGCTCTTATAAACAAAATTTAGCTGCCTGAATCCTGGTGATTTATACACTTTGGGCAAATATTGAGCTAATATGTGATTCATATCCCCAGGCACACTCGAAAGCCACTCTGTGTTCCCTCCACTGTGTTTTAGATGTGTGCAACAGAATGTTACTGTTTGATCCAAAACATGTGTTATGACTTGCTTCCTTTTCCTTCGGTGTATTAGCAGAGGTTTTTGGCAAGCCTAACTCCTTTTCAAAGGTTATCAGAATAAAACGGTCAGATTATAATTTCATTGACTTGGAGGAAACTGAGAAGGTGGAAAAATACATTTTATGTTCCTCTGTGAGCCAGTAGCTGTCCCTGTGGGCAGTCTCTGGCCATGTCTTTTCTTCCATGACTGAAGTTTTACCTTCAAGTCTTGGCTTTCACCAGGAAGAAGTGAGAACATATCCTGAAAGACACTCTGACACCAATTGATCATTTTGCTCACCTAAGACTACAATTTATATGCAAACAGCATGTTCAAGGCTGCCATTCAGCTGCCAGTGAGTGCCCAAACCTGAAGTTTTCTTGGGTCACCTCAGACTTAGCAATGACTCAAGACTGATAGATGAGTCAGGGCTCCTGCTGCAGTTGGGCTTCTGGGAGGTGAAATGCAGGCTGGGCTCACTGGAAAGCAGCAACCAAGCTTGGAGCCTGACAAAGAGCATCTTTCTGCCACCACAGCATGAGGGACACCCTGCACAGGGTAGCCCTTCCCTGAAAGGGGCAGCCTGATTCTGCTTTTCCTTCTGCTTCCCAATTCCCAGCAGAGTCTCTGTGGATATCAAAAGCTGCTCAAGAATGACAGGAGACACGGTGCCAGTAGCTGATGAGTTAATTGCTGGAGTGAGATCAAGGAGAAAAATGGTAAAAAATGGCTGAGGCCATGGTCTCACGGGTGGTGACAGATCGACTTCGCCCAGCTAAAATCATTCCCACTGCTACACCCACGGCGGCACAGCTGCATGTGGTCACACTGGGAGACACGTCACGGAACAGATCCAGATGGAAACAGCCAGTTCAGATCATTTTTCAGATCATTAGACATTTTTGTTGGCAGCGAAACAGCCAGTGACAGGGAGACAGAAGGGACAAAGGAGGGTCAGCGGGGAGGAGTGAAAATGATGCTTAAATGGCATCATGCTCAGACAAGGGCAAGCAGGCCAGCAAAGCCTAAATGTTATCTTTAAGTCACTTGGCATTCCCCAGATATCACTGGAAAAGGGGATCTGGATTTCACAGCACACAGGACTTTTCTTTAATATTGCCCAGAGTCCATATCCCTACATGAATGTCATTTCATTTCAGCTTTTGGCCTGGAAGCACATAGAATGTATTTATATATATATGTATGTATGTATATGCATGTACAAAATGAGCAATGAAGGCAGAAAACAGGGTCAAACTGAAGTTTGCATCTTCTGTGGGTTTTTCCAATAAATCTATCAATTCAATTTTTCTGGTAGGGACAATCCTTAGTTGACTGCAGTTCACATCACAGCATTACTGTATGGCAGATGTTTGACTAATGTTTGAGCAAGCTATAAAATACATGTGATTGTCACTTACTCTTTGTTTAAAAATATTCCTACATCACTGTGAAGAGGGAAAGAGGAGAAGGAGGAATCCACACTTCTCTTGACATTGTGTGGTGCATTCGAACTGTGGGCCCTCCTCATGCCTTGTGAGGTGAATTTTTAAGCATTCCAGTTATTGAACAGCATAGAAAATCCTTTCTTTAGCTTTAAATAAAAATAAATCCAAGCCCCACTCTCTGCAGAACAAAATGTAAGAGAACACATATTGTGCAGACACATATTGTACAATGCTGCCAACAGCTGTTGCCATAATTAAAGGGAGTAGTATTTGAAACAGTAATAAAAATGAGAAAAAAATATTGAAAATATGACTTTTCACTGGTTTTATTCTAGCAGGCAGCTTCATGTAACACATCTGAAGATAAGAGGCTGTTGCTTATCTTGCAGCACTGATGTTCTGGCATTCTGAGCTTCAGAAACTCTCATTATCTTCATCTTCAGATTTTCACTATCCTTTATATGTTTTAGAAGTAGATGAAATTGCTATCACACCAATATGCCTTTATTTTCTGATAAAACAGCATTACCTCCATGCTAGATAATATGTATTGCTGATGCATCCTAGTAAGCACTTATTCATTTACATAAGATTAGGAAAAATAATATTTTTTTAGTTGTTGGATTAATATGTTGATTAGGTTTGTCAGAATAAAATAACAGCACATGCTTACATAAAAAAACGAAATATCCAGCAAGTCCTCAGAGGCTTTTAATTTAGACTGATTGTGGATATTTTGCTGGCAGGAGATCACATGAAATTTTTGCTGCTTTAATGATAATCACCACATAAAATCTCAGATAACTGTGCCTAGAAAGCAAAATTACAGACTGACTTTCTTATTCATTCTATAATCTGAAATTAACTGACATTCTGTTGTTGTTTATGGACTACACTGTCCCATTGGTCTGAATGGCAGATTACAAATATAAACATAAAAGTATTTGTCTCAGGGAATTTGCAGTCTGCTAGAGGAGTTATCTTAGAAATGATGAAATAACACAACCAGCAAGTCGGGGGTTTTTTTCTTATTCTTGTTTTTTTAGCAATAAAACATCACCATATCACTAATAGGAATTTGCTAAATTTGCATCACTACTAAGAAAACACCTCACTAGAGCATCTGAGAAATGGCTACCATTAAAAAAAGGATAGCTGGTAATTTAAGGCAATGATTAGCTCAACAAGTTGAATATGGCATTGCCAGCCAGCACTGGCTGGATTTAAGATTACTCATTTTAGATGCCAGAGTTTTCATATGTAATGTTCCCAGTTACCAAGGGATAATAGAGTCTTCTTTGAAAACCAACTCAAATTTTCCCACCTGGGAGTCCTAAATGAATCCTGACACAGTTTGTACCTTGTTTATGTCAGCCAATATGTGTTATTCAACTAGAACCAAGGGCAATTCTGCAGTGCCTGAGAGTTAAGGAGACTTAACATGTCAGTTTTTCTAACTCAGTGCTTTACAATACAATCCCATTGCCATATAAATCACCAAGAAATTATAACCTCCTTAACACTATCTTCACTTTCCATTAACCAAAATGTTCTTAACTTGAAATTGCAAAATTAAATAAAGGAATATTGCTCTATCTCGCATTACCTGCACTGTTCATCATTTTACTATTCAAGAAAATAGAATGTAACAACAGGATTCAACCTCTAGGTTCACTGTTAGAGAATTCTAATCAACTTCTATGTTGCACTAATTCAGCTAGAAACAGGAAAGTCTACAGACAAAATTTGTATTTAAAAATATTTCTAGGTACAACCACATTTTCATTTGGCTAATCATTTGTTAAATGCAATTACTCTTTAGAAGTGTAAATCAGAAGTAGCTGTCTTTTTACACAATTGCTGTTGACATTTCTGTTACTTTTAGTACCTCTGCATCTATTTCACATATGCCAATTATATATAATGTGGGCATATTTGCAATGAATTCCAACAAAAGTGTCATGTAACAGCCTAGCAAAAATAAGGCAAATAACACAACTCCAACAACAAAAATACACATCAAAACCTTCAAATAGGCCCACCACAAAAAAAATACTACTGGCTAAAGAGCACGTGTTCTGGCCTCCCTCAAAGGCCAGAAAGCTCAGCTCCTTTGATGACAGAAATGATGCACTATTTAGTTGTGAAGCAAGGTGAGAAACTTCAGCCATTGTCACTGTTTGTCATGAAAAATAATAAAGATGTGTTTTGGTGGCAAGTTTCTTCATAGGTTTCATCTAGATATGACCTTTTCTAAGTGATGGCTTACTCATGGTGAGAATATGCCTAATGGCAGCAGCCCTTCATTTGGTAATTTTTTTTTTTTTTTTTTACTTTTCAAATGTATAGCTCAAAAGAAATTCTTAAAAAACATGAGTACCACATAAAATTCACTGCTTACATATACACAAAAGCCCCATGTATTTTACTTAATTTCCACTGTCTATTTTTTTCCCCTCTACATCTTCAGTGAAGTTATTCTGAGCTCCATCTCGCTCTTGATGATTTGTATTTCAATTGCAACCTCCAGTTTGCAGCTTCTGCACTTTTTTTTTTACTTCAGTTCATAATGAAGGTACAAAAAGTCCTTGCCTTGGCAGCCAAGGATGCACCTGTATTTGTTAAGAGTCACAGTAGCTGTGGATGCTGTAGCCCAGGCATTCCCCAACTGCAATTCTCTTTGGCATCATTTATGCAGCCATTCATTGTTCAGACAGGTGAGAGTAGCTCACCTGTTGCAAGGACCATTTCCAGCCTCGTGCATGGTGGAGCATTATCAGTGCAAGCCACAGTAAATACCCTTCATATGGCAGAAGATAACCAGAGCCTGCTTCACCCCATTTGTCACAGCAGAGTAGCAAACAGCAGTCATTGGTATCTGCTGGTGCAGTTTCAGGGGTGCACAGGTGACTCAAGAATCCCTGCAGATTTTGAAAGCTGTGGTGAAAGCTCCTGCTTTCGCTCGAGATCAGCAAAATTCTATTGAATATAATCCCTTTGCCTACGTCCTAAATTCCCAGAATTCCTCTGTCTTCGAAAGTATCAACAGTGTTGCCTCTCTAAAAGGCACTCAGACAACTGGTGGCTTGCCTATATGCAAGTACCAAGACAAAATATACTTTGTTGTTCTAAGTGAATCTTTCCCAGGTCCGCATTCCAGTTTTCTGGAATTTCTTGCACTGGCAAGAAATAGATTTGCTGAACTCCAAAAAAAACCACTGTTTTCAGCAGTGTCTATAATGTTTTAATCCACCATCCCAGAGCTGGAGGACAAGCACAGTAATTGTCTCACCTGCCTCCTCATTGCAAAGTTTGAGGAGTTGAGTTCGTCACAGTGATTGCTGCTTGGCTGGGAGCAGAGACATGTGCCTGAGCTCTAGAGAGTAATGTCATCTCTTTTATCTGCCAAATGCATTTCCCTCTGTATTTGAAAAAGAATTGGACAAGGAGTGACTTATTCAACTTTTCTCCACTGCTGAGTCTTGCAACCCATATCTACAGCTACTGTAGACTGTGTGTTTGTACTGGATGCACCAAGGTATTCCTCACCAGCCTCCGTGCTCCTGATACCATCAGTCATTTTTAAAATGGCATTGGTAACTCACTGGCTAACAAGTAGACCTGTCTTCCAAAATAGTTTATTATACAAAAGAGCCCAGATAATCAAACTAGTGATGGAATTTTAAAATCACATCTGGCCTGCTTCTCTAGACAACTTCATTCATTCCAATATAAAGTCTATGAAATGAATGTAAGAAATGCAAAAAGCTACTGGGTTTTGGTTTTCAACACCTTTTCGTTATCTGCATTATACTCAAAACTGATGCATGATTTATAAAAATGAGTAAAAATGAGTAAAAGACTCAAACAAAATGCTCTTGGCAAATATTATCATAAGCATTGTTGATCCATTCAAGCATCATTTCCAAGCAGGCAAAATCAAATATAACTATTCTGTAGCCAAGAAAGGAATTAATTCTATACTAATCTAAAGAAGTGCTTCATCTCTAACTGTGTCAAGCCTGGCAACACAGGTATTGTGCCATCCCTTCAGCAGCTGCTGGATAAAGCCTCAAGCTCTGGTGCCAAATTCTACACATACTCCTCACAAACAAGTCTCCTGGAAATGTTTGCCAATAGTGAACAGAAGATTGCAAATGGTTTTGAAGTCACCACCCTGGGAATGTTTCCGTGTATCCCGTGAGTTTATGCACATGGCCTTTGCACAGAGTTTAATCAAAACATTTATATTGGCAGATTCAATATTTCCAGAGCTGTTGGTACCTAACATCCCTGCCTGTTCTGGGGGAGATGGCAGAGGGCAGGTGGTCTGCACAATGGTGATTTATTGCTGGATTGCTTTTAATATGACAACAAATTACTGTTTTGCCAGGTCCTCTCCTGCATGCACTGCATCCCTGGTGTGTTCTGCTGGTCTGTAACCTGAAGGATCCATCCCATCCCTAACCCTGCAGGTTGTCTCTGATATTGAGTGTCCCCTGTTTACATCTTACAGCAACAAATTGCAAGTTTTCTGCATAGAGTCTTAAATTTTCTGGATATAGTCTTTCAAAGAGCAACAGAAAAACAACTCCGCTTACACAGTATCAGGTATTGTCCCAGTCACCTCCTGAAGGCAAACAGCATTCTCACACACACTGCTCAGGTGCAGAAGGAAGCAGCAGCACAATGCCTTACCAAGAAAGTCAAAGGTAGAAGTTGCCTTCCTCTCCTGTTACTGAATGGGGCATGAGATGGTCCAGACTGTTTAGCCTTTAAATGCTGTTCACATTCCTCATTAACCTCGTAATGTGACTTCCTAAAAAGCAGCAGTGAATGTGCTTCAGGAGATGACTTTTTCCATGTGTGACTGTAAAAACTGTAGTGGCTGAAGAAGTCGAAGTCTATCAAATGAGCACAGAAGACTCAGGAGTCACATGATTTCTGAAGATCAAACTTCAGATCTGCTGGCAATGGTGTAAATTCAGGGATTACTCTTCTGAGAGCCACTCACATTTACAGTGATAGGAACTGTTAGTTGATGTGATGAAGGGCTAATCACCACAAGCACGAAGGCCTGGAGATGGGCAGAGCACAGTACCAAGCAGAGCAAACCCTGTAGCACCTGGTCCTGAGTACTGCCAGGGACCTCAGCACACAACAGCCCAGCCATGGTTTGGGGGTTGGAGCAGTCTTCAGGAGCTGCTGTCAGCAGACAGCCTTGTAGAATGAGCAGGGTTATTGCCTCCAGGTGTTCAGGACTCATTGTGGCAAGGGCATTTGGGAAATGGTGTAAAGTTTACTGCAGGATGTCTTAAAGGAGTTAGTGGGAATGTGTGAGACTTACGGGGTTTTAAGGGTAAAGACCAAAGGCAAGAACAGGAGGTTGAAGGTTGCTTGTGAAGGAAGAAGCATGGAAAATACAGAGATCAGTGGATAAAAAGAGCTAGTTGCATGTGACCGTGCTGCTGGTCATTATGGTTGTTTTGTGATGCCCTGATTTTCTTTTTAAATTGCATTTCTTACTGCTTTCCTGAGTGAGGGAGCATGTTCTGTGTGCATGTGTCTGTGTGCAGCAGCTGGAGTGAAGCCATGGAGCAGAGGGCCTGCGTGTCTGGGTGCCAGTAGCTGGAGAAACCAGTGTGTGTTTGTGTGCTTTTCCCTAGGGAACACCAGTCCTGGGAGAGTGCATGTAGGATAAGAGGTGTGGGAGCCAGCTATGGGGAAGGCTGGATACCAGAGAGACACCAGGGGTCTGGCAGTCAGATACTGGCGTGACAATAGGCCTGCACAAGCTCCCAGAGGGATGTGTGTGTATGTTTACATGTGTGTGTGAGTGTCTGGCTGCAGCAACCAGACGGGAGCTGCAGACCCATCCCTGTAATCACATGAACATCCTGGTCTCCAAGAGATCAGCCAAGAATAAATGGATGGCAGAGAGGCAGAGGTCAGGCAGAGCATGGAACAGTGCCGTGTGTGACCCGAGGATTCACATGCACCCGTTCCCAACCATCAGCTCAAACAACCCTGCTGAGCTGGACACAGAAGGCTGCAGGCAGGTGGCTTGAGGTTGTCACAGCTCCAGGTCACATGGAGCACAGTCACTGCCTGTGCAATTCATGCCTCTCCCAAGACAAAAGGAGCAAGATCCTGAAGCAGAGGTGGCCACGCAAGAGCAGCCGTGTGGTGGAAGACACAGATGGGGGCTCAAGTGCTTTGCAGTATTGCACTGCCCACAGACAGCCTGTGCCCACAGGGCACCCATGGGACAGCCAGAACCTGCCTGTCAGACAGTCTGATGGAAAGTCTGGAAGTGGCACAGCTCCCTCCAGGTGGACTAAGCTGTGTCCCAAGGGTGTGGGTTGCAGCGGTGTTTCAGCTCCTGACTCACAGGACAGCGCACAGCTATGGACTGAGGCCATCCTTCCATCTCTGGCTGTAGTGGCACATCTGTCTCCTGATTCAGGGGGCCAGTAGGGCCACCCCTCCTCACCCCACAGGTTGTTGGTACAAAACAGGACAGTGGGGACACAGCCCCTCAGGCTGCTCCCTGCAGCTGCTCCCGTGCCACTATAGCAAAGCCATGTACTTGCATTCACTTGTAGCTGGAGCACCGGTGCTGAATTCTTAACAAAACAGACTCTGATAGGTTGCGACTAAGATGCAAACAGATGGCAGAAGGCTTTGAGCTCAGCTGATGTGAAGAGCTGTCAGAAGGAACTGGGAAGTGCTTTCCCTTTTCAGGGTGGTGGAAAGGGGTGGCTCCAGGCGACGCCACACATCCTTGCCAAAGGCATCGCACCTTCCCACTGGTGCATCTGCAGCTCTGGGTTCCCAGGGAGCTTTCTTGGAAGCCAGCAAGGGGTATCTTTTAATGCATGGAAGGTGAGGGGCAGAAGAATCGCTGCCTTTAGCAATTGGCCTCAGTCCAGAAGTGCAATCCGATCCAGAATCTGTTTCTAGCTCAAGAGTAGAGGAGGATTATAACTGCCCTGAATTTTGTATTAAATGGACGATGTTAGAAAATCCTGTACACATCTGAGAAACCACAAGTCTAGGCATTAAAAAGACATGCTTCCTTAAAACTTATGAAAGTAAGAATGTTCACCTTTCTGCTCAATTACAAGTGTTCAGGGGACAATAGAGCTGTGCAAGGAACAGGCAATTTGTAATTGATGTGATTTATTAGGTTGTTTTTCTGCTCTTTGAATATCTATAAACCTGCTGCAACTGTTACATGCATTTGTTTATTCAAATACATTTGACTAACAGTATTCAGAAGCTTTGACAAGGTGGATTGATCATAAGTAATCAAAACCTGAATAGTGTTGCATAGCTGTAATTTGCTAGGGGAAAAAATAAATGGTTTAACAAACCTGGAAAGCACAGAAGTACTTGTAGGTAGTAGAAGTTGCTTTCAGTGTTTGTTTTTTGTGGTTTCAAAACTGACTCCCAAAACTCTTGCCAGGATGACAATTGTTCCTATAGGCACAGCATGCAAACTTTGAAGTTGGTAAGCATGTTCATTCAAATGGAATTCATTTAAAAACTCAGCCACTGTTTGCATACTTTTAATTACATACAAAGAACTGGCAGTGCAAGTAACAGAAAATAAAAAAATGCAAAGAGAAAAGTCATGCCTTAAAAATTAAGCTCCTTCTTCAAGCCCCAGTAGACAACATCAGAGCTGGCCCTGAAGAATAAAGAGCAGAAAAAAGAAAACCAGAAAACAGTTCTCATTTTTCCCAACTTCCCAAGTTGCATCCAGTGAACACTCTTTTCTTTGCTCTCGCTTTGTGCAGACCACTACTGTGATAGCAAAGCCATGTTCTTTGCCTGGAAAATGTGAATATTCCCTCTGAAGAGCACTTGAAGCATAGCAGGAGGAAATACTGCGGGGAAGAGAGGTTTCTCTGAAACCAACCATAATGGATTCCTTTTCATTCCTGTGCTGAGGGACTTGCTTCAGAGCAGAAGAGTAGTCTGGCTCCTTCAGAGATAATGTTCGTTGTATCAAATGGAGACTGAAAGGGGAAATATTTTTTCCTTGGGGTACCCGTCTCTGGTCCTCAAGGGCTCTGCATTGTATAGGGCCAGGGCAGGTGAAGGATTTGTGGTCCAAGAGTTAAAGCAAGAGGAACGAGAGATAGGACCCCTGGATTACAGCCTTTGCTCTGGCATAGAGGTAAATAGTCACTTACATTCAAATAACAACTTCCCCTTTGAATTATTTTTTTCTATTCCCTACCAATCTCAGCTTATCTCCCCAAAATGGTCTTCACTTCTAAAATCAATTTATAACCGATCAGACAGCTAAAATAGCTTCTTACAGTAGGTGTCTCTAGTCAATGACTGATTTACATTAAGAAAGATATGACAGCAAAGTGTGAAGAGAAAAGAATGATAGTTTAATTTTAGAAAAATTCCACATTCATCTGAGAAATGATTACTAAGCACTGTGTATGTTCATACATAAATTACTTCTAAAAATGTGAAAAAGATATTAAAATGCTAAGTATTTTCTTGCAGTGGGAGCAGGAAGGCTCCAGATCAGATGCTGTGGCCTTTTGCAGGAAGGGACAGAGCAGACTCACATCCAGTGGCACTGACTGTGGCACTGAGCAAGGACAAGGGGAACAGCTCTGGGGGATAGGAGCAGAGGGATGCGGGAGGAGAGGGAGGCTGAGAGAGAGAGGCCAAAGCACCTTCCAGCCCCTCTGGGGAAGGGTGAGAAGCCTGGTGTGTGTGTGAGCTCTGGGACACCCCTCCTGCCAGCTCTGTTCAGCCTTAGACAGCCCAGGGGACAGCAAGCACGTGTAATTATGGGAATAAAGAGCGAGGTTCCCACCCAGGCAGGCTGGGAGTGGCAGGCCCCCTCCAGCTCCAACCTCTGTGCAGCCAAAGGCAGCTCTGAGGAGCGTGACACAGGCATCAGGGGGACGTGCCAGGAGCCAGGTGCCAGCTCCCAAAATAAGTCCTACAGCTTGTCAACAGAGCTCTGTCATCTCTATCCAGAAAAAGACTAATAGTGGGCTGACGCTTGGCACTGACAAATTACCAGGTTGCTCAAACTGGGATTTGGATTGGCTGCTGAGGTTTGTTTCGATTTTTTAAGTGTCTTTATTTTACCAGGAAAAGCTTTTTGCTTTGTCTGCTCGTGGTCCAAGCTGGCAAAAAACAGCCTGGGATCTCCCACAGAGGAAGCCCAGACCCTGCCAAGGCCTGTGCACAGGCATTCAGAGGCAGCAGAGACCTCACTGCAAGATAAATTGTAGGCTCAGAGCCTATAAGGGAAGGGAGGGAAAGAGTCGAGAGGTGAGAAAGGTGTGTGAGGAGGCAGAAAGACAAGAAGAAGGTCACTGCAAGACCATTAGTGCATAAATTATGTTTTTTACTCTATGTGTCTCATTTTTCAGTGTCAAGAAGAGAATGCATATGCAGTGTTTGTCCCACGCCAACACACCCTGGGAGAACAGACATCAGTCACTGGCTGTGTCACATTTTTATTAGCTAAGTTTTACAGAATCATCCCTCCAAGTAGGGAATGCATCACAGCTCAGGTTTGACAGGAATATTAAAGGCAATATGTACTTTGATATATCAATCCAAATTTGTAGGCAGCAGAGGCCAGACTTGATGTAAAAAATTATTATTTCTTATTAAAAAGTTAAGTTTGTGGCCCTCTAATGAAGATCTCACTATCTCACATAAAGGTCTGCTCCAAACAACCCAAACTTGTGTTATCTGACATTTTAATTAGTTTCATTTCATTGCCTTGGATTCATCCTGTCTTCTTGCATTATAAGTCCTAGAGCATTTGACACTCTAATGTATAAGATCATTTTAGAAAGACAGCAAATTTTATTAATGTTGACTTGGTTTCTACACACTAGAACTCCATTATTTGACATATCTGCTCTGCACATCACTTTACTTCCCTGAAATGTAATGGGAAACTCTTTCCTGGCTTCATTCAGGAGAAGAAAATTACTGTATAAGCAAATCACACGGAGGGCGAGATCTTTTAAGGATTTTTGCTATTAGGAGACAACACAGAACAGGAACTTCTCCTCTCAGAACTGCATAGCCATGAGTACCAGCAGAATGGCTCCAAGTTCCCTCACACAGACTTCCCAATGCATTTCCTACCAGAGGTGGGAATAAAGTAATTTTTTCATATATGGACTGATCCAAAGACTGAAAGGCAGTGGGAATCTCCTCAGCAGACTTGAGAGCTCAGCTCATTGAGAGCAGCATGATTCCATCATCCCAGTACAACTGAGCACACTTTTTTGTGTTCTTTTGCAGCTATAGCACTGTGTAAGGGATTTCTTTGTCCCATGAAAATAATTTAACTAGCCCTTAAAAACCTTACACCATTGTATCATGACACTGAACATTCAAAAGCACTTTGAAACTAAGCAGAACTCAAGCATTTCCCACCCAAGAGACTAAAGAGTAAGTTGCTTTATTTTGCATAATTTTCTTTCAAAAATTTTAACAGATTTGTCCAAAACAGGCAAATACCAGCGTTAAGCAATGCATTTTAGACAACAATTTCACACACTCACAGAGCGGTCAAAATGCTATATAACAGAATGATTCCATGGTAAAAGGATTATGCTGGCTTACACCAAAAGCTCTATGTCTAATTTAGGACTTAGGCATTCCGAGCAATAAAATCAAAAAATGGTGGAAAATTAAATTTTTTAATCACCAGTGCCAGAGGTTTACAGATGAGCTTGAGTCAATTGACTGAAATTTGAGTTGAAAAGTGCCATTCCCCACCCAGCAATGGGGATGTCTCCAATTTTCCATTGTTCAGGGCAGAGCCAGGTTGCCAGAATTCAGCTCTCTAGATTCACTTTTGTTAAATTTGTGTTCTTAGACACAATGCATGGATTTTCACCCAGGACTTCTGTGTAACAGAACATCCTCACTGCCTCTGTTGATTGACTATTGCTGAAATTACATTCCAGTGCTTCTGAAAACAGCGCAGCTGGCTGAAACCTAACAGGAGCCACGTGCCAGAAAATTCCTCAAAGACTTTTTTCCTCTCTGGATGAAGCTAACAAAAAGAATACTTTCCCTTTCTTCCCCAGGTAGAAGCTTCTTCATTCACCGCATGGAAAGGAAATTTAATGATGCTTTTGCTTTTTAGATGGTTTGCTCTTTTTTCAGGGCTTCAGGAGGAGTAGTTTGCTCTGAACCCTGGCCCCATTTTCTGCAGCAGGTTGGCAGTGTTAATTTGATGGGCTACACGTCTCTGTGGGAAACAAAGGAGCATCCCTGGGATGGATTCTCCCCACCAGGAGTCTCAGAGGAGGGCTCCCAGGCAGGAGAACTAATCCATTTGTGTCCATGTAAGTGTCCCAGGATGTTAAAATGCTTTCACTCTTCAGTCTTCTGCTGCTGGTCAGAAGGGTCTGTGTTAAAAATACAGAATCTGCCTTAAAGATCTGGGTGATTAATTTTTGTTCTTCATCTGAGAACACAGAAACAAAGCAAGACAAGCTGAGGTCTAAACCCCACCAAAGAGTCCCCAGAGGTTTCTACAGGACACACACACAGAGCAGGGCTGGCTGCAGGCTCAGGGAGGACATCTCCACCATCTGCAAGGACGTGGAAATATAACACATTCCTTGCTCTACTCCATGTGTTCATATCTGGGGACAGGAAAACTCCCCTGCCATGGTGTAGGTCTCTGCTTGGAGCCCAGTGGAGTCCCTGCTTTGGAAGCCTCCTTGTCTCCTCCCTGGGGCTGCACTGTCACAGTCAGTGTAGAGGCTGAAAATCCAGCCCTGAACACCACGATCACCTTAAATGACTGTCTGGCACAAATAAACTTTTCCTTTCCAGGCACCTCCAAGCTAAGCTCTGGACTTTTCCAATGCAAGATGACATTCTGCTATTAGTATGTGACTCCAGGAGCCAAAGCCCTGCAGGGCCCCACCATGGCCATGAGTGGCACCTGACTGCACGAAAGTAGCACTGCTCTCCCATTTACCCAGCTAAAACCCAAATATTTACTTGCAAATTGAGCTGAGCTGCAGCTCATCTGTACCAGCTGGTTATCCCATTGAGCAAAGAAAGGAGGGAAATGGATTTCTTCCTGTTTTCCTTGCTGGTCAAAAGATTAAAAGCAATATAGTTGTGTTGGTCCCTAGGTATTGTCTGATTAATAGCCTGCTAGCCTGCTGGCAATTTGCCAGAATTACTTCTCCTTAAATGAAAGACTGTTCCGTGAGCTTAAATGGATTTTATTAGCATAACACTAATAATTCAGCACTTAAAACCCAGTGAAAATATTTTAAGTAAATATAGGCATGTAGTGCCTACTAAGGTTCCTTCCTGCTTTCTTTCCAGGTGAGCAAAGAACTCCAGTGTATCAGATATTTCGCCACTACAGTCAGGTCAGAAGAGTGTAACTTTTACAGGAAAGGGGTTAGGAAGCCAAAAGGAGAGCAGCCCTGAGAAAATTCCTTTTCCCAGCAGCATCTGGAAATTTGTCTCTACTGATTTTAAATGGTGTTGATCAGGTAAGATGTAACAGAGAAATCTTCTTCCCTACCTTCAGGTTTCTTGGCCACTACCTGGACTTTCCCAGCTGAATCTTCTCTGCTGACCCATATATCATCTCTTTCTCTTGCCTGACTCTTCTAGCACGTTTCACATTAATGACCATTCTGAATTCTCCAGCATGTCATTTCCTTTAGTCTTCTTTGCAGCAGAGGTTTGTAGCCAAGTTCAGTTTAGAAAGCACCAGCACGAGGCTGGAGTCAACAGCCCATAGGGTGCCTGAGATTGCTGCATTTATTCAGTGTTATTCATATGTCTGGGAATGCAGCTATGGCAAGCCTACCTTTTGCCTACTGTCTGCATCAGCCACTCATGTCAACAGGGATTTCAGAGGCGATAACTCCTCCCTGTCACCTCTAGCAGTGGTTGCTTCCCAAATAGTGCTCCCTGAGGGACTGACATGCCATAGAAGAAGATAAATGTTCTGAGGACACTCACTAAAAATACCGTGTGTTAATCCCCCAATTAAAAGTCTCTGGAGGAGAATAATGAGTGATCTGCTAGCAGTTCTGTAGGTTTGCAGTTGTCTAATATCCCACATCTGGGAGCTACTGCCCTCGGGTAGCAGCTAATTGGCCCCAGTTACCACAGTGCCTCACAGTCCTTAATGTATGTATCATCACTCCTGCTCAGTAAAGCAAAAAAGGACTGATTTCAGCTCGACAGACTTGGAGCTGCATTTCAGAGAAAGCAGGGAACTGACTTTACAGTATTATACTCCATGTATAAATCACAGACCGAGGCAAAATCCAGGTCCTGACAAGTATTTTCTACCCAAGGGAGAAACTGGCTACAGAAGATGTTTCTTTGGGTCAAATACATTTATTTACGAGGACTGCAAAAGTGCTGCTTCCCTGTCAAAATCCAACAACCAGCATGCTCTTCACCTATCCCCTCTTGGCCAACTCTGTAACCAGAAAAAAGCTGTTGCAAGGCCTTTTTTTGATCGAAGATCCACTGATTGCTCTGTCTCCTCGGTTTTGTCTTACTTTCTGCCTCTGTCTCTGTAGAAGTCCTGCTCCTTCTCTGGCAAGCACACAAAGATCACTACCTCTCCCTCCAGGCCTTGCTCTTTTATTCCCACGGGCCTGTGTAATTCAGCCTTTGTGGGAGTTTAAGAACTTGCTCCCATGGTTTTGGAGACTTGGTACAACCAGAGAGCCCTGTTATTTGTAAGGCTTATCTCTGAGCCCACTCACCACCCCCTGCAATGCACCCAGGCTGTAACAGGGCTGAGATACCTCAAGATGTTTTTTTTCCTTTAAACTCTCCATTCACATTGATTTCAATAGGAGCTGGATGCTTAATCTGCTTATACACTTCTGAAAATCCTATTAAGTGCCTCTTTACTGCTCTAGGTGCCTAAATATACTTTTCTTAATTTGGCTCTAAGTGATTTGCATCCGTCATCAAGATTTTTGAGAGCGTGGCTCGAGGGGAGAGGCCTCCCTGTCACAGCCCCTCCATGCAGTCTGTCACTTGCTCAGATACCTAAACTGGGAGCTGAGCTCCTGCAAAGATGCTGTGGCAGTGTGAAATATGTCTATTAAACTGTGAACGCTCTTGGTGCTGCTGCATCCTTGTCTCTCCTGCGCCAAGCCCAAGTGTCCCCTCCCACCAGATCCCTCACCATGGGCTTGTCATGGCCTCATCTCCCTTTCCACCACTGCCTCAGACACAAACCGTGTCCTGCAGCAGGTCCCAGCTGCAGGTGGAGACACAGCTCTTTGGTGAAGGTGGGGAAATGCATTTGGGGAGGGGGGAAGGGATGGTTTGGCTGCTTTGGGGGCAGCAGCCAGGACAGCAGCAGTGTCTCACCTGGCCATCCTAGGGAATTCAATGCCTGTGGCTCAGAAATGTCTTTGCTCAGCTGTTTTTATCTTCCTTGGTTTGCACTTCCTAAAGTCACTGGCAAGAAAAACTGTGAGAGGGTATAGATCTGAGAGGCTCAAAGGAGCAGAAGTTCAGTTCTAGGGTTTGTGCTAATCACTTCTCAGTTTGGGGAAAGGGCAGTAAAAAAGGGTCTGTGCCTATAGAACCAGTGCTGGATGCAGTAACTGCTTCCTGCACTCACTGGAGGTTGAATTGGGGCCAAGAAGAAAGGAAACTGGCCACAGCCAGGCTGGTACCCATCTATGGACAGCTTGGGAAAGATGGGCTCTGCTGGCATCCTCAGCAGCTCTGCCCCACTGCAAGCGTCATCAGAAAGGAGAAGAGAGGAAATTAGCACCTCGAGAATTACAGTTTAAACAGTCCTCAGAGCACCTTTAGCTATTCTAAAGATGAAAAGAAACTTTGAAAGGGGGATTAAAGGTAGGATGGTCTGGTTTTGATACAGAAGAACAACTGTGTTAAAAGAGCCATGAAAAATGGGAACATATTTCAAGATCTGAGCATACTTTCAGAGAAATCTAGAAAAGTGCAAATATGGAAATGCTCTGAATCTGGTCAGATCTTTCTCCTCTTACAGGCCCTAGGCTGCAGCCCAGAAAGCCTTGATAAACTAGAGCCTAAAGGTCTATTTGGTCTTTGCTACTGATTTCTCCCAGCACTAATTCTGTTTGCTATTAATCACAGGCAGCACCTGAAGTGCACCAGCACTCACAGCAGCCCCATAAAGGACTCAGCAGTGCAGGATCCAGCCTGTGAGCTTCAGTCTGCAACTTCTGACCTCTTGGGTCTTTCCTTGCAACATGTCACCTTGGGCAGGCCTCACAACACATCTGTGCTCCAGTCCCTTGTCTGCAATACTGTAGTAATAACAACAGGGGCCCCATGCAATCTTTACAGATTGTTTAGTAACCATTTGCAGTGGACACTCACAGCTGTACTGAGGATAAATCCCCTTTCTGCAAAGAGTGAATTAAGTGTCCGTGCAAAAAATCTGACCAGTTACAACTTGCTGATACACACCGAACAGGCAGACAGTCCAAATCCAGAAAAAAAATTTTAAAAAAAGAATAAAAAATATTATTTGCTCATCCTCCCTTTGCAGCTGTGCAATGAGCAGAGAGAGGAAGAAAAGGAAAAGGTTAGCCCTGTTCTCGGCGGAAAGCGATGAGAATATTCTTGCCCTTGGATCTGCCAAGCTTTCAAGGAAGATCCCCGAGGTGGATATCCTCAAGGAGCAAATGTTAACTAACAAAGAGAGAGTTGGACAGGCTCTCTTTCTTGGGAGAGAGGAGCAGGGTTTCCCTCAGTGCCGCTTCTCATGAGACCTAGAGCCAGCGGCCAGAGTATAACCTAATTAGGCCAGAAAGGGTGATTAGCTGTTTATTTTGAGGATGTTCAAACCATGCATTCACATTATACACTGCCCTGGGAGAAGAAGGATGCTGTTTATAGTTCCAGGCCTACGGGATCAGCAAAGTTTATTTTCCCCTACAAATGAAGGCCTGTTCTACTTGCGTTCTTTCAGCTCAGATTGGATCTGTTTATTTTCACTCATCTGCAGGAAATGGGAATATTTCAGTCTATTATTTTGAGTCCAGGGAAGCAGTTTGTATCACTTAACCATGGGCAAAGGCAAATTAGTCACAGCCTTCACATGCTACCTCAAAAGGTTTGTTTCATAGCAGTAACATTAGTGGCAAAAGGATTTACAAAACCCCATAGTGCAAATTCTGCTTCTTGAACCTTTTCTGGAAGGCATGAGAAACTTTGTTAAACCCCACAGATAACTGGTACTCCACTGTGGGAAATGAAGTTGATCAAGTTGTCCCTCTTCCCAGCAGGAACTCCGTGTATTGATGTTGCACTGAGGAGCTTAATGCAATATTTTTAAAGAATCTTGCTGCTTCTTTATTGAATGTAGCTCCTGATTTGTGAGGCTGTCTTGAGGAAGAGCACTGAGAAAGGAAAATGTTGGTGGGAGAGAAGGGAGGTGCAATGATGGTCCTCACATGTGGCTTCTGGTCAGAGCAGTGGCAACAGCACAAAAACATCTTCATAATATATAAAGCACACCCTGCCAAAAGCTACAGTGGGATCCCTCTTCAGTGTTTCCAAATATTTGTTTGAGTTGGCTTCATGTTTAGTTATAAAACAATCCCCGTTTGCTAGAGTTTGTTAACAGGATTTGTTTATGTGCTTTGATCTTCTATTTTTAATCATCTCTCATGTCCATGAAGCCTTTGGTAAGATTATCCGTTGATAAAAGTGCTCAAATTATAGCAAATGGACTGTGAGGTGACAATATAAGTTAGAGAGGATTTTAATTCCTTTGAAGTCAAGCTTTTTGATGGTCAATTAAATTATATTAATTGTATCTTACTTATTTTAAACTTAAATCAAGATTATTTTTCAACTGCTGGAATTTAAAAATTCTGCAGAAGCCAGGCAACTGCAAGTGCTGTGAATGTAAATTTTATCTGTTGCCTGCATTCAGCAGAAGAAACAATCAAAAATGCACCAAATACTGTGATGAAAACAGAAATTACTGGCAACCAATTATAAAGATATGGAGCAGCAGAAGGTGCAGTGTGTTACATACATTATGGGGCTGCCAGAATAGGCTACTTAGGGATGTACAATAATAATTTAGATTGTTGATCATAATAATCTCATGCTGGTCATAACTGTCTGGCTGTTACTTTATGCTTCCCCAGCCTGCTTGCTGAATCCATTTGCTGATTTCTGCACTCGTTCATAGTTAGCAAATTGTTCAAGGCAAAGTGAATTTTGCTGTTTGTTTGTTTTACTGGCTCTTAAGAAGGGAACAGGAACCTCCATGATCTCCTTCACTGAAAATAATTAAAAAATCCCTAATGGATGCTGTAAAAATTCTTCTCTAGGAAAGACAAACTCAGCTGAACTCTAGCTAAATTAACTGATATCCCTCATGATCCACTAATTTTCATGATGGATTACGGGGAAGCTTTATGAAGTTCAGAAATAGCATCGTGTTCCTCCCTCCTCCTCCTCAGGGCAGGGTCCTGCCGGCTGCCACGGTCGATCAGCAGCGAGCAGAACTTCCCCACTGCACTGAACATAATCCTCCAGTCCACTGGTTTAAGGGAACCTAGAAGGACCAGTTTTCAGAGTAATGAGGGTTAGATGCTTCCCAAGATAGCTAGACAGCCTCCATGGGTTTTTATGATGAGCCAGTGCAGTAGAAGTTACAAAGTGCCTGTAGCCTTTACCTGGGTGTTTTTCCCTTTTCTTGCAAAAAGGCCAAGTGGTCTCAGACATCCAACTTCCTGGGAGCAGGCTTCTCATGCAGACCCCTGAAAAAAACTTCTTTGAGGTACAGATGTTTGTCTTTGTTTTCTTCCAAATCGTTTCCTTCTTGTCCTGTTCCTGTAAAAAAAATATTAAATTATATTTGTTCCATTTTCAAACATTCCCCATGATTTCTAGGACAACAAAACATACAAAAGTAGGATCTATTGATTTGCAGGGTTTTCATACAGCTTTCTTGTAGACTTTTAGTTGTTCTTTCTATATGATCAAGAAGTCCAACGCAGACAGTAATTTAACCAGAAGCTTGGTTTCAGCTCTTCTGGGGGAGGAATATTTCAATATTTCAGATTGTTCTGTTGTTCATAAGAAAAAAAGTAGTTAAAATCTGATTAGCCAGTTAATTCTCCTGAAATACATGACTGACAAGCATTCATAATATTTACTTCTGATTATTAAGTCATTTCTAGCCTTGTTAAAAATTTTTGACATTTCTATGGAATTTGCTTGTAGGTTTTCTGAGGCATTTTGAGAAAATCCATTGGAGTATGGCTGTTTTCTCCCAATACACATAGGAATTTATGCTAAATTGGATAACAAAGCTGCTTGGGTTGGAAAACAAATTAATCCACCCAGTCATATATAAAATGCCCAGAAGAAACAGAACAATAACAGCTTTTTCTACATTTTACTTCTGTCAAGACAGAATGAAACATTCTCATCTCCAGGGATCTTCGAGCCCCCACTCCCATCCTTCAAGTTTTATCTTCCCTCCCCAGATTCAGAATTTAAGAAGCAGAATTAAATGGTTTTAGAAGAGGTGATTGTGGCAAGAGGGGATCCTGTCAATCAAGGAACAAGTCCATGGCCATGTGAACATCCAGGATAAAATGCTCAGTGCAACCAGACAGGGAGTCCAGGCGCTGCTGTGGGCAAGCAGAACTGGGATCTGAAGGTCTGATAATCGATGCAAGGTGATCAATACAGTGATGGGGGGTCTCTGCTGCTGTTCATCTCAGCCAAACATAGAAACTTAAATGCAGGTGTTTCTCTCCAGTGACTTGGACCTCTTGCTCACATGAAAGCATCCACACTTAGCAAAACAAATCCCACCCTCTCCTAAGGATGCTTGCATTCCCTGAACTGCTCAGGAGGGAACACTCTTCCCTTTCTCCTGCACTTGCAGCTGCCCAAGAGGAGTGTGGGTGCTCAAAGTTTGTTTTGAAAGAGCAGTGCCCCTGATGAGGAGCACTGGGGGAAGTTCTTGCCAGGATTAAAGAAGGAAGAAATTGCATGTGTTCAAGTAAAGAGTTTCTATCAGAGTCCAACAGAGACACAAAGGCATCAGAAATTCACCTCAGGGGAAATCCTAGGCTGTATTTTCTCTGAAAAAAACACCTAAGCTCTACATCATGGATGTGTCTGGCAAAGGAATCTGACTAGCAAAGTTCATCCACATCTGCTGTCTTTTAAGAAAGGGGTAAAAGTATATTTGATGCAGCGTTCGGTTATTTGCTCTTTGGAAATCCAGTTCCCAGGGAGTTATTCTCTCATTCTGCTTTATTGGTTTTCACTGTCTCCCAAGATCTGTGCAGTTCAGCTCCATGGTAACTCAGGAACTTCCTTAGTTGCTTACATATTGATGTATACAAGGAAAGCACAGTGTTAATACACTGTTTGAGCATCTCTAAGGTATATTTAAAATATCTAAAAAGTGTGGCAGAGTAGGATTTATAGAGGATACAGAACAGTGCTGCCTTGCCTCGAGTTGTAGTGGTTGTCTCTTGGGAAGTTCTACCAAGTCACTCCAGGCTTTACAACAACTAAAGTCATGCTAAACTCCTGTCCACACTGTTAAGCAACATTTGTTCTCCCTGTCCTCTAGCACATACAATAAAAAAATATGAGGTGATTAAAAAGGGGAAGCAAAACAGAGGAAAAAGGACTTGCCCTACAGTAATTAGCTGTGTCTAGGCTTACTAGACAGGTGCTACTGATTTAACAGCCAGGATATGAGCCCTGTAATCCTCATTCTCTGCTGATCCACAGCCCACCACCACTCTGCTCAGCCTGCCAGGCCTGGGGTTTTTACAAAGAACAGAAATGCTAGAGGGGCTGGTGCATGTCCACGTTCTGCCCTGACATATACATGCATAATCAGAAAGTACTTCAGGCGTTAGGAAACAGAAAAGCCATAACAATTCCCATAACACAGATCTGAAATCAGATCCCTGGTTCCTAAGCTTTCATCCTAGTGCCCAGTCACCAGCTGGCTGCTCCTGTACATGACACAGGTTCAGTTACTTTGAATATCTGTGTGTTGATTTTTATGAATTATGATGGGGTCCAGACAACAAAATGCACTGCAACAACTGCAGTGCAAGCTGCAGCTCTGGAGGTGCTGTGGGCATTCATTAGTTAAAGCTACAAGGACCTGGTATGGAGAATTTAAAGCTTTAGCAGCATTCTGCACCCTCTCGCTGTTGTTAGCTTTGAATATCCTTGGGATTAATTTTTTAAATACTTCAGAGAAGATGGCAAGAAAAGTAGAAATTACCACCAGAGGGGGAAAAAAATCTCCCACATGTTTTGGGAGAGAAATAAAGCTGCATGTTACCCTTTAAATACTTGCATTGAGAACAGGAGAAGGATCACCTTCTATTATTTCAGTTGCTGTGAGTGACCTACGATGAGATATTTGTCCAAACACAAGGGAAAGAAGCTAAAGATCTGCATCAACGTGTCCTGAGATCCTCTGGAATGGTTAATTTTTCGAGGACTGTTCTACGTTGAAAAGCCCACCTTTGAAAACTGGTAATGAGTAACCAAAGATGTCAAACAAAAGACCATTGCAGCAGGCTACATTATTGAACATGTCAGAGTAATCACAGGATCCTCACTCCCTCCACTAACAATAGGCAAGCACCACTCACTGGCTTCAGATCTGGAGATGGAGGCCTTCCCTTGAGAGTTTCACAGAATTCTAAGGTGGTCTACATCATCCTCCTGCTCTGGAAGTGTTTCCGTCTGAAAGATGCTGCTGTACAACACCAGGGTCATTTGAGGTGAGGTTCACTTGGTGGAATGCAACTTTCTGGATGGTGTATGCTCATCTGCAATCCTACAGCTAATTTCTGAAGCTGAAACAAAGCCAAATGCAGAAAAAATTAAAATGGTTGGGTTTTTCTCCACGTTATAAAGTCCCTATGGACCATTAGCATGAAGCCCTTTATTCTTACTGATACTACTATTGTTATTACATTTTTCATTTTGAAGTGACAAACAGTAAGAAAAGAATTAGGAGTTTGTAATTAGTTTGATTAAAAGAAGGGAAACTTGCCCAAGTATATATGATATATATTTGTATAACTATACTAATGCTACAGAAAATACATTTACATGGTCAGAATCCAGATCCAGCCTATGCAGATAAAAACGGTGAAAGAAAAGCTACTTTACTTCTGGAGACATCTGTTGTCTGCTACTACATAGAGAACTAACTTCTAACTAGATAGATCTTACAGAAAATGTTTGGCAATATTTGAAGCATCCTGCATGTTCCATCTTGTTCCATCATTTTGCTTTTGCAGTTAAGTTCAGCCACACGATGCTAAGGCAAAAACAAAGAGTCATCTGACTTGTAAGTAAATAATAATACAGTCACAGGAGCTATCTATTATTTAAGGTTTCAGAAAAATTTTCTCTTTAAAGTTCATCTCATTAGAATGCTTCAGCACATTCCTCTCTGCATAGCCCCATGGTTAGATCCCAATCAGAGGAAAATATTTGAAAGTTGCAGGTTTTAGGAGGAGCTGCTCTTTCAGACCACAGAATAAGAAATTTGTGACTTTCCATACTAAAAGTTTTGTGCATTCATAATTCAAAATAGGCAAAATTGAACAGAAGTTTCTCACTGGTCATGCTGACAATGAAGACATAGAATATTTTTTCCCAAGAACCTGGGGGAGAAATTGGTTTAAAAGTGATCTCCTCACCCAGTATAACCCCATGAGAAGTTTAGTAAAAGGGTAAAGTACATCACCTGTCCTGTTTCTAATTCTATCCTACTTTGATGGTTGGAGATACATAATATATTATATGTATATCTGGGGGATTATATTAATCAAACTTACATAAAAGTCCCCTAGCTCTGCCCTTGTTGCCATCTAATGGAAAGCGAAGGCCTCAGCCTCCAAAGATCATCCTGAAATTCACTTCTAGCCTATCTCCTTTTATGAATATTCTTAGCAGATGCTGGCAATGAATGTACTCAAGCAGTCATTTAAATTCTGCTGCTTTCTCAGGAAGGGAATTCTTTACAAATTATATTTGGTAGCATCTACTAATTCATTCATTCTCTTTCAAATGCCAGCTATAGCCTGATCCTGCATGAATGTTCGTGTAAAAAACTTCCCCTTTAAACATTGAGACTCTAAGACGCAGCAGTGAAAATACTTGAATTGCTGATTTTGTTTTCTAAAAACAAAAATTATCCTGAAAACAGCACATTCCTATGTGATGTTTCCACCTTGATTAAATTACACACTTCCCATTGGAAAAAAAATTCATTTTCCACTTTATATTTATGGAAGCATCAGTCCACCTTCCTGAGGTTTCTCTGCAGTTCAGACGAGGGCAGTTTGCACTTTGTACCAATCAGCTGTTTACTGCCTCAAAAAACTGGGCTTCTGTAGGATGAGTCACCAGGCATGGGAGATTCGAAGATCAATTCCTGGGTCCCAACTAAGGAACACTTAAACTGTGCCTAATTTAATTTAAAAGTATATTTAAATGCTTCTCTGGGTTGGACTTCTGAGTTTAGACCACAACTTAACATTCAATGGGCAGCAGGTTTCAGTGAAAATGCCATTGTACAAAAAGCAAATGCGCACTCAGGAGTGACATTTCACATGACAGCTAATTAGGAACTTCAGCTGATGGATGATGGACGTGGGCTAAAACTAAGGACAATGCAGACTTTGCACTGCCTGCTTCTGGGATTTTTAGTCCTAGTTTCATCTTTATTAAACAGCCTCATTATTTTGAAGAACAATAAATTGTTACAATTAAACCTTCTTTACCGTTACCTTGTTTGGGAGCTTCTTTATGGATCACAGTCCTTCCTGAAATTATACTGACCAAATAGTATTACTTGTTGTCTTGGGGTGACTTTATGATGTGTATCCCATATCGCTGCCCTATGCCCAGAAATTAATTCTTGTGCCTTTCTATGCCTTTAAACTGAGCCTGAGAGGGGGAAGGAAAAAACCTGAGCAAAACTTTCTCAAAGCAGTTTGCAGCTTGTTCAAGGTCACACAGAGACAGCAACTTCGTTTTCCCAGCCAGCTTTCAGCCAGTTTTTTTCTTTTTCAGTTTCTTCTTCTTCTTCTCCGGAGAGAGACTGAGAGTTGAACTTTTTTTCCCTTCCCTGGAATTTCGGATTTTTCCCTTTTTCCGTGGATTGCTTCAATATCAGAACACATTGGGAGGACTTTCCACCGAGCACAGAGGGCCTGGCCCTGGGCCAAGCCCCAGCTCCGAGGAGACCAAAGGGAGGACTCGAACACTTTCACAGGTTTTTCCTCCACAGCGAAAGATTTTGTTATTTAGCATTATTATTCTTTTCCCGTGTGTTTGTTAAATAAATAGTATTTATCTCTTTCACTTTCCTTTGAGGAAATTTTTTTTCCCCCGAACCTTGTGGGGGGAGGGGTGGTTGTGCCTTCTCTCAGAGGATATATTTCTAAATTTGGCCAAACTCGAACAAATTTAGTGGCGCCCAATGTGCGGCTCAAAGGAAAGTGAAAAAAACCTGTAGTAATTACATTTTGGTTTGAATTTACTTATTCTGTGTTGGGGTAAAGTAGTCACCATGTTGGTTGAGTTCATAATGTCTCACTGGCTTGATGTACTCACATCTTTCTGGTCCTTAGGCTTCATTGAGGTACTAGTGCTTTTTTGGTCCCTAGGGTTGTTTGCCTATCCACAACTTGCTCCAATCTCGTCCCTGATATGTAAATTTTACAGAGGAGGAGACGGGGTTTCCCTTCCCTTTAAATTTGATAGGTTATCTTTTGAGAATGTTCAGTATCCCCAAGACATTTCTTTTGTTTCATCCCTACAATGCGACAAGAACCGTCAGTGAAAATTGATGAAATTAAGCTTAGTGAGTAAACCAAATAGATGCACAGATAAATAAAACAAACAGAAAGTTCTTCACTGGGCAAATTATTTCTGAATACTTTTGGACAAGTCCATTAATTTGGCCTTCTGCAGACACTGAACAATAATTTCACCATCCCAATTCTGGACACTGAGGAGCAGAAGACTTCAGTACTCCTTAGGCATCTTTTTAAAACCATCCACATTTTTAAGCAGAACATGAAATACCTTCTAAGCAAACCTCTCATCACAGTCAATGGCGTGCAATTGCTCAGAAACATCCATGTGGTTATCATCTCATAAGCACAGTGTAACAGGTAATAAAAACCATGAAAACTTACATTTTTGCATCTGCTGAATTCCTAAAATTACCCAACTGCAAAGCTAGTTACAAAATGAAGAGGACAAAGTTAAGGAAAACTACAATAAACTCTAAAGTCAACACTGGCAGAAACAAGGTGGCAGGTGTCAGATTAGATAAAATAACTTGTGATTGCATACCACAATGTGACTTCATTAAAGGCACAAACAAATTTAAGCCTGAGGTACTTTAATTTGTCTTCATAATGACATCTAAAACTTTCAGAAAATGCTGGCAGAAAAAGAAACTAAAGAAAACTGTAAAGAAGCTCTGCTTTTTGTAAATACATAATCAAAATTTAAATCAGCCTTAGGCTGAAAATCAGAAATAAGATCTAGTTTCTAATTAATTGGGTAAATTCAAGTAATTAGGTAAAAATTCATTCATGCTACTTTGAGCTTGAAAGAAAAAAAACATAACTGAGGGAAGAAATGCATTTTACCTGCTGTGCTCCGCTGAGTTCATGTTGCTTATCTGTTCAAAGATATTTATGTTTTTTACATGAACCATGTCAGTAAAGGGAAATCTCTACTTCTAATAAAGGACACCCAAGGACCCAGTGCAGTCACCGATCACTCCTGATCATTCATCCCAGTTAACTCCCAGGGCATTGCCTTGCAAGCTCCGTTTTGGGCTGTCCCAGTCAGACATTTCCAACACAGGATTGCTGTTGAGGGACTCGTTCTTAGCATTTCATACTTCAGGCCCTTCCACAGAACTCAGCTGCAGAGTCCTCTTGGTTTCCTTTCCCTGAGCCATCCAGGCATCACCTGGGTAAGCTGTTTTTACAGCCTCAGCCTCGCTGCCCTGCCCTTGGTTTTCCAGCGTAGCCCCCTCATGCATTTCACCTCTGTACTGCTGCTTTTCAAGCAGTTTTCTTCAAAGGGTTTTCTTCAAAGAGTGATCAGAGCAAGGCTTGGCTAAGACAGCCACACTGGCAGGGATCCTACAGCACAGGGGTGCTCCTACACTCTCAGCACAGGTATGGATCTGGAGGGTATGGCTCCTTTTGCTCGGGAAAGTAGAGCCACAACACACTTCCCAGCGGTTTTGTTTTGGTTTGTTTTGCTTTGTTTTAATCAAGTTAAGCTACAACAGCAAGTTTCGCAGCATAAACAGTGGGATTTCTTCAGCTCATTGCCATCCATTGCACTGTGCAATGCTTTTGCTAATGTGATTTTAAAAGCCAAAACTTTTCTCTCTGACTGGCTTCTTAGACAAATTCCACACATCTGAATACAAAGATCATGCCAGTATAGTTTCAGACATGAGTCTTCATTTTTAAACATTACCAAGGTATTTAATCTCTGTTTGACAAAGAATATTTAAAAAGATAAACTGGAGTATCCAAGCCACAAGAGGGTCTCAAAGGGTTCATTGGATAAAAAAACAACAGGAATTTAACTCCTAACCCTGAAAGGATCACAGCAAATTGCTTCTGTTGGCATTTCAGCTGGATTTTTTTTCCAGATTTCTCTACACATTAAGAAAAAAAGACTTGGAAACAGTGACTCCTAAAACAAACTGAACAAAGATTTATATCTATTTGCAGAAATATTAGTTCTCAGTGGGTCTGTCTGCATTCAGCAGTTTCTATATTATTACATAGTTTCAGTGTTGCCAGAGTCTGCTCGGTTACTCTAAATTTTTTTGCTCAAGTATATATTTTATTTCTGTTGATTGGAAAATCTGAGGCTTGTAACTTCCTGGGCTACAAATTCATAAGAGACAGTCAGACATGAATAAAATTTCTCTCTCTCTTCTGCACACTCAATAAACAGAAACATGGAAATGACATTTTAAATGTAAGCAGAGAATACTGACATTGAAGTGTTGTTTCAAAAACTGCCAGGCAGAAACAATGAAATTCACAGGTATTCAACACAGAAAACTGAGAAAGGAGACTAAATTAATCTATTTTCAGCCACAGAACATGACACACTTTAAGAGGCCAGCAAAACCAAGCTCCTGAAATAGGATTCCTCTAGATGGAACTCTTGAATTTGAAAGATGACAGTGGTGTAACAAAAGCATCAAAACTTAGGAAATTATTCTCTTCCTCCACTGATTATTTCTCCTTCTGAAACACCTCCTTAGAGGAAAATGAGTGTATCTCACCTACTCAGCTCATGGCATGATGAGATACAGCTCTCCTGTGCAGAAGACTTGAATTCAAAGAACTGAATAATGCAGTAAAATAAATAAAATTATGACTACGACAGAGGTTTTGACAGGTCCAGAGAGCTCTTTAACTGTGCAGATCTTTTCAGAGTAGCATTAAAGCTGCTAAACAAGGATTTTAGATTTTACTCAGCTCATGCCACTGAACTTCCTATTAAGACTTGCAAATGTGCTTGGACTAGAAAAAAGGAGGTTTTTTAATATTCTTTTAATTATTCTGTAAGTAAAACAATTATATAAAAATACTTGTAAAATTACTGGGCAACAAAAAATCAAATTCACTTATGAAGTACTCACAAAGCCATAGAAGAATATTCCATACCAATTTTGTACACAGCATCAGAACAGTTCGGCAATCATCTTTGAGACAACAGTCATATCTTTTAAAACAAATCATTAAAAATACATTGGAGAAAAAGGGATGTATCTACAGGTCTAAAGTGGTATCCTTCAGCTTCAGGAAAACACAAAGGTGCCAGCAGTAACACCTAGACACCACAAATATATTCAACGAGAACACAAGTGCGGATAAAGCAGAAGTGCTAAAATGACAAAGAGCTTTGCAGGATAACATGTCCTAGCTGAAGCACTTGCAAGGTAAAATAAAATACTGTGAGGCAGCTGCTCTTAAAGCCTCTGCACTCACACTGAGGGCCCAGGTATCAGCTGGATGTCAGGCCCTTGAACCCTCCATCAACACTGCAAGGAAAGGAACTGCCACAACCAAGATCTCTGCACTCCAGCACGGCACACGCCGTGGAAATAACAGAGACACATTAGAAAGCACAACGTGATAACAGGTAGTGAATGCTGACCTCTGCCAGTGACTGTGCAGTTTTTATTCTTTGCATTTTTAGCTTCACATCTTGCCTGCTGAAAAACATGTTTTCTTGAGGCTACCTTTGAAACATACAGAGAAATCTCGCCTGGCAGAAAGCATAATGTGCGTGACCTCCTGTGGGCACACGAGCATGGCTGGGCTCTCTCCTCACTGTCTGCTTGCTTCTGGCTGTTATTAGAGGTGCCAGTTACCCTCCAAACCCCCCACTGCATATGGAACACATTTATCTTCAAAAGATTGCTTCCCTCATTGAATCTCTCGCAGCAGCAGCAGCAGTGCTTTGGCTCCCTTTTCCTCTGGAGTCCTGCGACACATCTGGAAATGCCAGTAGCCAGAGAGACTCCAGCATGGGTCACAGTCCCAGAGCTGCCTTTTCTCTCTCAGGGCTCCAAAGAGGATCGCAGTTCTTGTGGTCAGTGAAACAGCCAGCTCAGATGTACCTCACAGCAAGAATTAAAAGCTTGGAATACATGCACAGAATCATTTCAGAGACACCCCTGCACAGCACACGCTGTGATCCCACCGCAGCCCAGAGGCAGCCCCGAGGACAGGTCTTGAGAGGAGCAAATTGCCACGTGTGGGATCATTGCCCCAGTGAGGAACAAAAAAAACTGCACATGGGAGAAAATGGTGCATCAGACACAAAATAGATTATCTGATTTGTTTCTATTTCTGACCTGAGCACTAGAGAGGACCAAAGCCACCTATGTGGTGTAACAGAGACCTCTGTTACTGCTGCCAGAGGAAATGGTCCCTGCCCATGGGTCCCATCATGTGCCCTGGCACAGCAACTGGTCCCAGCTCTGGTACAACTTGAACCAGAGGGTGGGGTGGGCCCTGGGTGACACTGGGTGCTCAGCAGGTGCTCCTGAGCCAGCAGGTGCCCACCCAACACACACCCTGCCAGGTCCTGCAGTGCCACAGCAGCCGCGGGGATGGCGAAGGTTTCCCAGAAGACATTTTGTAATTGCCACCGTGAGTTTCATACACAGCAGCCAGATGCTTGGGGGGGAGGGGGGGGGAAAGCTAAAAATCTATAAATAAGTAATGGAGTGTTGGGCTATGAAATTCATAGATTAACATAGGAGAGACTCTCTTGGCAGCTGCATTAACTCCAGCACAGTGTGCAGCTGTTTATCGCTCCCAAACAGCTCCTGCCTCTCGCCACAAAGGCTGCACGGGGCTTGTCTGGCCTCCTGGAGGCTCCTTTCAAGTTCACCTCTAGCCATAAAGAATTAATTAATCACTGAAATGCTATAATCAGGATCTCAGGCTCCACTAACACCCGCTTAAATAGTATGACTATGCCTCAAATAATATGACTATGCCTCATGTAACACCAACCCCCCTGGTCTCAGAGTGCAGCTTGGTCCTCACTGCCTGTCTGAGAAGTTTTGGCGGAACAAGAGACACAAGGGACCTCCTCAAACCTATTTCTGCTCTCATGCTGAGCCCACTCTTGTCATCAGACACGCCAAGGTCAGAGCAACATTACACACACTTGAGACAAGTCTGTGAGAGGATTTATTGGTCTTGAAGAACCACTTGTCTTGGATGAATCACTGATCTTGGATGAGCCACTCCTGGTTGTGAAGTAGAGACTCATCTAAACCTGCAGCCCCTCCAGATACTGCTTTTTCAGTGAGGAATTAAAAACTCCTTAAACACACCACCAGAAGGCAGCTGCAAGTTCAGGAGGTGCTGGTTCTGTGCATCCTGGGCCCCCCCAGCAGAGCCACATCCATCTTCCCAAAGATTCCTGCCCCACAGTCCCCTCTCTCCAGGGCACTACTGGGATTGCTGGCACCCCTGGGGCAGCAGCTCAGCCTGGTGGGAAGCCCCAAGCTTGTTTCTAACCCCTCTCATGTAGGGACAATGCACCCTTCTCCTTGTCCTGCTGCCCAGCTCAGCACAAGACCTTTCCCCAGGTCTCCCTACTGAGGGCAGAGCCCATGGAGTGTGGGATCCTGCACTGCACAGCAAAGGTACCTCACTGCCAAGCACCCCAATCCTACAGCTTCTCTCCATCTACATTTATCCTGTCTCTTATCCATCTTCTAGTGCTTCTCCAACTGATTATCAACTTCCATCATGAAAATATCCATGTGCTTTGTAGTTAGTCACTTTATTCCTCTGCCAAGGGTGCTCTGAAGCTCCTGTCACTGTAAGCACCATGTGTTCTCTTCATGCCACAGATCTTTAAATGCAGCAGTTATACATTACTTAGGCTGCACATATTTATCCCTAAAATAACACAGGCGTCTCTGCAGACCTCCACTGGGCCTTTGATGCACTCCAGACATCTTCTTTCCAGTCATTATTCAGTAGCACAACTAAAATAATTGGTACTTTCCAAGCCTTTGCTGTGTTTTTTGACTCCTAACAATGTGAGTGGTCAGGTGTGATACAGAGCTCAGAGGAAGCTGTGAGAAAAGAGAATAGATGAGTATGTGAGGGATTAAGCTAGTTCTTGTTGCTTGCCTCTGTAGAGGGGTGTAAGGCCTGCTGAGGAGAAAATCATAAAAAAGTACCATTCTGAAAGCAAGTGAAGAAGGTGAATGAATGACTTGGGGTTAAATGTTTATTAATAAAATAGAAGAAAGTCAATACATATATTTTTTTATGCAGTCAAGATTTGAACTTGATTCTAACTTAAAGAGACAAATCAAAGCAGTGAAGAGAAAAACCACAAAAATATACACTAAAAAATACCCAGGGTCTGAAATAGGATGTACTGGTTGCTAACATATTCCATTATTTAGCTGCACCAAGGAAGCTGCCATGGGATATGCTCCTTACATGGTTCTTCACCAGGTTTAAGGAATCGGGACTGCAAACAGAGCTGGCAGATCCAGCTTTGTCAAAGGCTGGCAGATAAATGAGGTCAGGAAGTTTTTTTGCTGAAGTTGGGTAAGGGGAGCTGGGAAAGGCCATAGGATTGCTCCTCAAGCAAAGTGTAGCACACAGTAATGTCTGAAGCAGAAAATGCTCCATCCTAAAAAGAATACAAAGGAGGGGGGAGGGGAATAACTCTAGAGGCAGGCTTTTGTTTTATTAGGTGTAAATCAGATGTGATATTAAATCCATATGGTAACGGTTAACAGGTAAGAAGGATTGCATATTGATTGCAGCACTTTAGAATTGGACCATTTTCCATTAAAATTTTCTCAGCTTCACGATAGGCAGCAACAGTGATACAGAATGCCTAAGAATTAACCACAACAGTAAATGCTAATGCAAGTTTTATAAAGATAATAATGCCCCCTTACATTTGTGATGATGACAGAGATCTCTAATAGCAGCATCAATTCCATCTCACAAACAAGGAAAAACTAACAGCAGAAAAAGAAACTATTTAGACCTACTAATAAAATCATAAAGCTGAAAATAAAATGATCCAGCAGCAGGAGAAAATGCAAGATCAATATAAAATACACTAATTAGTGCCTTTTCCATTCCACTGCATATATGTCCTACTCTGCTGCTTGCAGAAGCAGGAAAGATTGTGGTACCAGGGCTCCAGACTCTAAAGCTCATCTTTCTGTGGCTGAGCAATTGTCCCTGAAGGCCACTAAATTAAACAGAGGGAGACAGAACAGTAACACTTTTTTCCCAAGGACATTAGTGGATGGCAGGATTAGACATCTCCCTGGCACTCCCCTCACTGGAATTGTAACACCCTGCTTCCCTGTTCTCTGCACGTTAATACCCCCAAACCTTCCAAAATACCTCCCCAGTGGGTGAACTGGACTCTTCCCAAGAAGGAGGAGTTAGGTCAGACCCTGTTGTTTTGTGTGTAAAGCTTGGAAAAAATTCTCCTTTTGCCCTGCTTTGCACCCATCAGCACTGAATTTCACCTGCTGTTCCACTACGTGGTCATGCAGTGCCAGCTCTGCAGACAGCTTTCGTTTGCACTGCCCTCAGTAACTTGGTGCCATCAGCCAGAGATGAAGTTATTTTGGCAAGTTATCTGAAATGTCTTCTTCTCCCCACAAAATAAAATCATTCTGCCGAATAAACAATCCCTCTTCTGTGAGCACACCAATTAATGGAGGTTAATTGTCTATAACAAACAACCATTCAATGTATTCATTACACTAATGAGATTTCCTTTTTAGAGGATTTATGGGTTGAAAAATACAGTTCTGTTCAGTCAGCTTTTAACTGCAGGAAGGAAACATGCTTGAATTTGGGAATATCTTTCACTCCAAGAGAAAATGACAACCTGCTCTTAAGAGAAAATGGATATTCCTCCACTAGTTGACAATTGGATGTACCTGCGCAAAAGAACTGCTTTCAAACATATTCATTTATTCTATGTTTTGTAATATAAACATGTGTGTTACCACAGTTGCACCCAATTGTTACAATGACTCTAAAGATTTTTTCAAAGCATAACTGACCCTGATGAAGTAATCTGTCTTCTTGTGTCCCTATCAGATTGCCACCACAGAGCTGAAGCTACCTTCTAACAGCATGTGCTGGAAAGCCACTGGAAAGTAACAGCTATGATACTTTCAGTTCTCTTTCTTTAATGTTTCCACTGTTGAAATAATTTGCCTGATTAAACACTATCCATTAAAATTAAAAGCCCAGTATCATCAGAAACAATTACACTGGGTTTGGCACTGCTACAGCCAGACCACCACATCTTGTTAATTTACAATTAGGCTGTGGATTGCTGTTCTGCTCTCCATCCACACCCATGTTTGCAATGCAGACTATACCCCAAATCAGAATCCAGTGTTTTCAAGATTAATAAGGGAATACTGAAACTAGTCCATAAGAAAAAGGTAAGATATTTTTGTACAGGGATATTAGCAAGCCCTTAATGAAGGAAAGTAAATACATTTATTATCATCTTTGTATCAGCAGTAGTGTGGCCAGCAGGACCAGGGCAGTGACTGTCCCTCTGTACTGGGCACTGGTGAGGCCACACCTTGCATTCTGTGGCCAGTTTTGGGCCCTCAGTTCAGGAAGGACATTGATGGGCTGGGGAAGGGTCTGGAGCACAAATCTCATGAGGAGCAGCTGAGGGAGCTGGGGATGTTTAGCCTGGAGAAAATGAGGCTCAGGGGTGACCTTACAGCTCTCCACAACTCCCTGACAGGAGGGTGTAGCCAGGTGGGGGTTAGAGTTGTCTCCCAAGTAACAAGTGACAGGAGGAGAGGAAATGGCCTCAAGCTGTGCCAGGGGAGGTTTAGATTGGATATTGGAAAAAGCTTCTTCACTGGAAGGGTGGTCAAGCACTGGAACAGGCTGCCCAGGGAAGCGGTGGAATCTGTCCCTGGAACTGTTCAAAAAGACACATATGTGGGGTGCTTGGAGACAATTTAGTGGTGAACCTGACAGGTTAGTGGTTGGACTTGATGGCCTTGGAGGTTTTTTTCAACCTTAATGATTCTCTGGTTCTACAATTCTTTGCACAAATGTTTGTGCTGATCCCTCTACATCAGTGTGTGCCACATACTAAGCCACTCTCATCAACAAGGCTCCAGGCTAAGCAAGGCCAGCTGTTTGTTCTGCAAAGGCCTGTAAAGACACTTTATCCCAAGAAATTTGAAACTAAGAAATTTGAAAAGTGATCACTGTGGTAACAACTTTTAGTCTCATTCACATGACTTTATGGTATTTACCTGCCACTGGTTTAGACTGTGCTTGCCCTCACATCTGGGTCAAACTCCACCTTGAAGGGAAGTTCCACTAGTGAGGTTGTCCACATGGAAGTGGACATGCAGTCATCACTTGTTAAAGATGTGTAAAAGTTACATGATAGTTTGAGGAAGGTGCTTTACAGTACTGTAACCAATTTCAGTTTGATGATAAAAAAAGCATGGTGAACATGAAGAAAAATGGGAAAGGAAAAATAAGAGAAGCCCCACCAAAAAGACGGGGTAAAAGCCTCAGGTATTTCACCATGCCAGAAGTCAACTCATTCTAAGTCACTTCCACAGGGCCAGTTCCACTTATCTTTTCCAAATCATATGTCTTCAGCTTTCAAGAAGGGCTTGGCTGTGGAGACTGAAAAATAGCATGGGCCACAGGGCAAAGAATGGTGCATGAATGTTTATAAGCATGCCTACTTAAAAGTAAAAACTCACTTTCATTTTATTGTAGGTTCATTTCTCACTCCAGCTATGTGTGAAGAAGAGATCATTAAGAGCACAGGCATGAGAGATGAAAATATTTGACTGCAACTAATAAGATGTTAAACTGAATGAGATGTGATGGGGAATGCATCTCTGGGCATGGATTCCACCACTGCTCCATTTGGGCTGAAGAAAACACCAGCTTAAAATCAATTGTTTTAGTCCAGCAAAAATTGCTGTGGCCTTATTAATTATGTTCAATTGTCCTTCTCTTCACACCTCACAGACAGCTCCTCCTCCATGAATGGAGAGAAGAGCCAGATGCCCTCTGTCACTTGAATGATACCACAATACTTTTACCAAATAGAAGTTCCAATATGCTCTTCCAGACAATTCTGATGCAGAAATACTTCTAAATATAATCCACTTCTCTCAGCTCCCCTTTCCAAAGTCTCCCCACTAGTCCCATAAGCAGTCAGTAAAACAAATATGAAACATTACCACATCCAAACTTGTACTGACATTACATCCTGAGGGTCTGCTGTCACCCTAGACAGTTTCTTAGAGCTACCACTTCCAAACCAAACCTTTATCATGCACCTTGGATATGTGATAGCTTGCAGGTGAATGGGATTAGGAACATTTACATTTTATTAATGCCAATGAAACAGCAAGAGTAGAAAAGGCATAAGATGTTGAAAAATGAAATATTTAGTAAGAGTAAATAAAAAGAAAAAAATGTAAAAAAAAAGGACTCCTCACTATCAGTTGATGAGGAGATGCAACTTTAATCAGCACATTGCAATCTTGTTTCAGACTGAAGATTGTTGCCATGAAGAGCATAAGAACAAACTAAATCATCTAACACATATTTAAAATGCTGCAACACCAGCAAGCTTATTGCAATGTAATACAGTAGTAAAGCAATTACAATCTGAGATTAATATTTATAGAACATAATCAGGTTTTCCTTACTTAAAATTTTATTCAATAATTCGTGCGCCTTAAAAGCATCTTCAAAGCAGGGTTTGAAATAAGGCTTTAAGCAAAGGTATCAAAACCCTGGCAGGAGTCTGGAACAATGTTCACTGACCCTGGGAGGCCACATATGGCGTGGCCCCTGCAAGTCGTGCACTTCTGCAGCAATGTCCCTTTGTGACTTAAGGAATAACCACAAGAGAGATCAGGGAATGGGTTATAAAATAGCATGAGATAGGTGATGTGAAAGGAATTTGCAACATGGGACAGTGGCCATTCTGTGACAAGAAACACAAAAAAACAACAGAATTCAGATGCAGAACCTCACCAGAAGGAGGGAAAGGAGAGTATTTTTCAAATCCAAAAAACTGTGATAGTGACACACCAGCCAGAGCCTCAGAAAATTATGTGGATCTCCAGCATGACTGGCCAGTGACACAAGGACGCAGTGACACAGTTCTCCAGGTTTCTCTCCTCCTGGCTGGTTCCTTTCTCAAGAAGGAGCTGGTGGTCACTGGGTACACAGTGCACAAAGCTTTGCCAGGACAAAGGTCTCTGTGGGCTATTGCAACACAAACTGTGTGCAATAATGACCATTATTTCTGGAATACAGTTAAAACTAACATCAGAGAGTGAAAACTATTTACTTTCAGTGTGAGAAAGGCGTATGCTACAATGTCTTTATCTGAGTCAGAGCAAGAGCAGTGCCCAGATAAGAGAATGGGAGATGGAGCTACCAGGTAACAAATCCCTTACACCCACAGGACAGGGGATCAGTGTCTGCTTTCCATCAGCAGGAACTGACAGCATTTTGAGGTTCTGATTATTAGTACTGCCAATTCTGAGCTAAATGTCTTCTGCTGCAACAAGCCCTGCTTCAAATTCCAAAATGCACGTACACTTCATAACAGGGTGTGGGAGGGTTGTTAATTGCTTAACTACACTCTTCAGGAAAACATTTCTTACAGTTAAGTGTGTATAAATCCTGATCATTTTATTTTTTGTCTTGTAATTCTCACTTCTTTGTACCATATAGTAAATTCCCAAAGTGCCTTATAAACTTGGTCTCTCATGCAACTGATCAAGATATGATCTTGCTTTACAAGCATGTGGGGAGAGTCCTTCAGTTTCCTTGTCTTCAAGGTTTGTCCTTCTTACAGACATGTCAATATATCACCTGGTTCTGGGATGCTCAGCATCTAGTTTCTCTGGTATTAATGGAGATTTTCAAATCCCACTCCTGGGACATCTCAGTCACAGTCAGCACCCATGTACTGCTTGTCACTGTCCAGTGAAACATGAGTTCAGTCTAACACACCACTCAGACTAGCCTGGTGAAAACCCCCTCCTCTTGTCTCTGGAAATGGTTTGTGACAGCAGTGGAGCAGAAGGCAGACAGAGGAGCAGAAGACAGTGCAGCCAAGCATCTTCATTGGGTATAATGATAGGTCACAGCAGACACAGAAATCGAGAAAACAGAACACTTGAGATTAAATTAATTAATTTCATTGCTGACACAGATTCTGGCTTCATAAAACTTGTGGTTTCACATCTCACCAAACACACAGCTCCCAAGCCTCCCTTTTTTGTCTTAAAATTGTAAGAAGGCAAAATTTCTTGTTTGTACTATCTAGTCAGCTTCCTGGCAGTGGCTGTCAGGAGGGGACTTCTCTTGACACCAAGTGACTAATGGGGACAATTTGCAAAGTATCAGTGCAATTCAGAGCAAATTCAGATTTCATTTTAGGAATAGAATGTAGCATCCACCATGCAATTCACCTGTACAGTCTCTGTTAACTGCTCGGAGGTTCTCAGTACTTTGGAAATCGCTGAAAAGAAGGGGCATTTCCCTCCTGTGACTTGGTCCAGCCAAGCCTGGGCTGATTGGGCTTGCTGGTAGAACTGAAAACACTTTTGCCCTCTTTCTTTTTTAAAACAGCAGCCAACCACATCAATCCTACATTGTTTGTGACATGAGTGGAAGCTACAACCAAGCCACTTCTATTGTTTGAGGGTTTTTTAATTTCCCTCCATCAAACAGTACTTTATTTCCTTTCACCTTAATATCTTGCCTAACAATCCAGTGATTCACAAATGTATCTTTTTCATATCTTTAGCAAAGATATTCTAGTAAAAATATTAGCTTGACTTGGGTGAACAATGCTGAGGTGTACTTCCAAGTGTTAAATCTGGATTGAAAATCAGGAATTTGCTTTGATATTCACAGCACCTTTGGTCCCTGTAATTATTCCTATAAAGGTTTTATTTCTCTACAAAGGCAACCAATATGTTTGCAAGTTCATGCGAAGGTACTGGCACTTTTATAAACAATAACTACAGAACAAAATAAATGGCAGGGGACTTAAGTGGCTATTCCAGCACTGGAAAGAGTAAGGTACAAATGGATGACAGTATAAATACTAACACATGCAGGAGAATAAGCATGTGACTTCTCTTCACCTCTGTCAATATATTAATCCATATTTCACAGATATGGGTGTAACTAGAGAGGACCTGGTAATTCTATTTTCAGAAAATGGACTGGACTGTGCTGGGTCACTGATTCCGCACCAGATCTCACCATTTCATACAATCACAGAACATCTCAAGTCAGAAGGGGCCCATAAGAATCACCAAGCTGATCTCCCTGCTCCTATCAGAACTACCTAGAACTAAATCATATGACCAAGGATGTCATGCAGATGCTCCTTGTACTCTGATACTCTGGCTGGCTTGGTGCCATCATCACTTCCCTGGGGAGCCTGTTCCTGTGACCAACCAACCTCTCCTAATGTCCAGTCTAAAGTTCCCTGACACATATTTAGTTCCATGTATCTGCAAGCTTTCTTTTTCACTTTTAGATTGTTTCTCCTTTTTCTCCTTCTTTTGTTTTATTTTTTCTTCCCCTGTCTGAAATAATCACTTGTGTTTTGCATGTGAACCTGGAGGGTGCATCAACCAGAGCATATTCATTTTCAGTTCAACTGGAAAAGTGCATTCTTGAACACAGACTCATTCCAGCATGTCAACTCCTGGTGCCTTGTGGAAGGTAGGGAAACACTTCATGGTTTGTGACTTGCATCTTGATGGGAAAGCGCTCACAGTGCCCGACACTTTGCACTCCCAAGAAAACCATTCCAAGTTGCAGATCCAGGAAGGGCCTAAACTTGAGTTCTTCACTTGAGGTGCATGAAGCAGGCAAGAAGAACACAGCAGCACATGGCAGCACTGCTGCAGCCTGCTCACAGCGTCTGTCCCCTCTTCCTTCCCCCCTTCCCACAGCTCAGTGATGAGCCAGCTGCTTCAGCAGTGAGGATGATGGGACTGATTCGTGACATTTTTTTGCTGCCTATGAAATGCTTTGCATGAAGTCTTTTTGACAGGTAGAAACTCCTGTGCAGTCCAAAGCTTTCTTTTCTCCTTTTGTTTTTTCAGGAGTTCTTGATTTTAACGGGAGGATATTGTCTGTTGCAACCAGGAGAAAGGTTACATGGTGTCAATCTCAGATATGATGTAGAAGGAACTTGCACAGAAAAGACTGCAGGCAAATTAATGCATGCTGTCAATCTAAACTCGCTGTTGCCAGGCATTTATAGCCTGTATCTAAATTACATTAATTTTTGACTGTCCATACTGCCAGACTGCCAGATGACTGGTTCATCTAATTGTTGTGTTTTCTTCTCATTAAAAGATACTTGCAAAAGCACCTCTCTGCCAATACACAAGCTGCACAAGAAGAAAGCAGTGTATTTCTAGCAACCTTTGCACTGCACATTTCTGACAGGTTTTTTCACCACATTCCACATCAATAATGCTACAGCAACCAAAAGGCCATGTAGGCATTTAATCTCTGAGTGCTGAGGGCACACAGCTACCAGCCCAACACTCTGCAAATGTTCTCCAAAATGTGGTTCCACTACAGGGAGTTGCCACTGGAGACTCCTCAAAGTCTAAGCTAGATTCATTTTATAATAAAGCACTTTTTGACACTAAATAAAACAAGCTCCTAGCTTTATTGAATTACATGAAGTGCTAGAGAAAGAAGAAGAAAAATTATGCCTTTAAACCATAATCTTGTGTCATCTGAAAACAGCTACCAGGAGCAGAACAAAAACTTCCAAGAGATGGCAGGTAAAACACCCTTTGTCCAGTCTTTCTTATTGCACCCAACAGAGCCACATAACAGAGGTCAGCAGGGGAGAAGGAGCAAAAAGAGACAAGTGTGGAGAAAGGGAGCAGGCCTATGGAATGAAGAGAGCAAGACAAACAGACTCCATATCCTCTCTCATCCAAGGAGAATGAAGCAATATAAATTATTTTTTCCAATTGTGTCTCCCAGAAGCAGCTGAAGATGCTTTGTTTGACCTTGCCCTATGCTTTGAGATTGTTCACTTCATTAGACCAACACACAAATATGGAAAGCAATTATTTTTAATGAAATGTGCCTCAAAGAGTGAAAAATTATTGACTATAGTTTGTATCCATTCTACTCATTGACAAAGTGCAATTAATCATATGCAAACATTGTAAACATTACAGTTGTCAACATTTAAAATCTATATAAAAGCTTTTCCAGGTAATTAATATAAGGAAAGCATTACCCCAGTTAAGGAAAGAACATGCCTAAGGAATAGTATGGTAATCTTATGTTCTCTCAAAGGCAAAATTGTAAAGATTTTAGTGGTGACACTGTCTCAGTAATAAATGGAGGCTGCCTGAGCTGAACACAAGAGAATATATATATATATACACATATATAGCATGAACTTCTAAATAAAGGTTAGATTGTTGCCCTCAGAAAAATAAGAGATTTTTCTCCTTTTTTTGTTTCTTCTGGTACTTTCTGACTCCTGAATGCCAGGAAGTTGAAAAACCAATTAATAGTAAAAATTACTGTCATTACATAGCAAATAATGTGATATATAATGCCTCTGACACTAAATCTTAGATAAAAATCCAGTCCACAAGAGAACCTTATTGCAAATGTTGTTGTGGAACTGCAAAAAGAGACACACAACCCTTGCTTTTTCTTCTCAGTCCCAGGAGCAGAAATAAAAATAGAAACTCCAGGGAGAGCAGGGCCAAGACAGCTCAGAGGGCGAGGAACTGGATGGCCTTCACCTCTTCCCACTCACAGTGTCTCAGACATCTGCTCCTGCTGTGATCCTAAGGATATTGCCACTGGAAAGTCCTTTTGAAAAAATCACTGTGGTTTACTAGAGGGAAAAGATACTGAGAGTAATGAAGTGAAAGGATAATCCTTCCTACCCATGTATACATACCCTTATAATTTATGTGTGGTGCTTCTAGAACACCCAATAACTTAGTCTTTGCATGTTTTTTGCAAAAAGAAGTGTACATAAACATATGGCAAACATGCTCCCAGAAAGAAAGGCAGCTGCTAATAAATGAGCACTGAACGAGGTGACAAATAAACGAATTAGGTGAATTTGTCACTGAATTAGGTGACAAACCTACTGCAGGGGGAAGCACTGGAAAGACCAAGGTGTAGCCCCACTGCAGCCCACGACTGAGGGAGCTGAAATTGCTCCTGCAATTGGACCTGCAGCAGTGCAGGTCTGACTCTGTGCTCAGGTGAGCTTGGCAGCCCCAGCCGTGCTCAGAGCTGATGCCACTGAGCGGCAGCAGCAGCTGTGAGAGTTGATTTGAAACTGGCTTGAGCATCCTTCCAGCACAGTGCTGCATGAGCACTGACTTCAGTTACTATTAAAAAGTATAATAGCATTATATATAAAATAGTGACTCATGTACAGCAGGTAGATGGATGTTCCTCAATTACTTTTTCACATAAGCCAGCACTAGGACAGTGTCAGTAAAATAGAAAACAAACACATGAAGACAGACTTGCACACGAGGCATAATTACTGATGGAGTTCACATTGCTAGATCCAACAAAGTAAAATAATTCCAATCAGGGGTAGAAGCTTGTGTAACTTGAAAGAAAAGAGTAAAGGAGACAAATCACAAAGCATTGAAAGACACTAACACAAAGCAAACAGCAAAAACTCCCTTTTAGTTCTTAGGATTTAGGATGACATGATAATGATATACACATGATATATTTCATTGTTGTTTTCTACATCATTTTCTAAATTGTTTGGCATGGGCTGGTCTCAGAAACTGCGAGTGTACTGGAATAGGGGAGTTTCCACCAAGGGATTCAATAAAGGAAGTGTTAATGATGCTGGGAATGATCACCACATTTGCTCAGTGAGCATTCCCAATGCAAAGCGAGTCTATGGATGCTGCTTGTGAGCACAGTTCTCCTGTTGTGCAGTGATACACTCAACAGCTCACTCTTTTACTGTACTGCTTTTGTAGTCTTTAAAGGCCTGAATATGACTTTCCATCTTTCCAGCAGTGCTTTTTCTTTATTGCTTGCATGAGTTGTTCCATTTCATTATCCAGTGGCACAGTAGATCTTCCTTGTTTTGACAGGGACTGTTCTGTTACAATTACCTGCTGTCGTTGCGGTTCAAGTGAAGGTGCTGCCAGCTGGACAGCTTTAAAGCAACTTGAGTGAATTTCCCAGTGTTAAAGATTTTTTGAAAATCCAGGAAGCAATTAGCCATGGCTATATTTAGAAGCCTGCTTGTATTGTAACAAGACACTGCCAGCCAGAGGTTGGGGGCAGACAGAGCCTTGATGCCTCCCAAACTTAAGAGATCTTTGACTCTTGCATCACATTTAAAAACTCTTCATCTCAACTGGAAAATGTTTAGCACATAGGAATATGTGACACTTTGCCACAAAAGTACATGGGGATAAACTGCACTGAATCTTTCAAGAATGATGTTCCACACAAGGGGAAACAAGTCCATGGCAGGCATCAGAACCAGCAGAAAGTGTCTGTTCATCTGATGGGCTCAGCACCTCCTGTCTCAGCTCACCAGAGTAGGAACTGGTAGGGAACAGACTCTAGGGATTACCAGCATTACAGGTCAGCAGCCAAAAACACAGAAAGGAAAGGAAGAGGATATGGAAGATGGCAGCTTGGGCTCATACAGGTCACCTGCTCCTCTACCAGTGGAAATTCCTCGTGCTGCCATGCACTCTGCTGGAGGGACACTGCCTTAGAGCATACAGGACACCTATTATCCCTGTAAAGTTTGGTTCACACATTGTAATTATGACAGAAAATATTAATGCAGCCTCATTTTAAGAAATGAACAAACCCAGCACAATATTTCAAAGCTACATTTCTAAAAGATGATTAGAAGACAGTTGGAGGCCATGAAAACCCCGAGGTGTTCCACCATTAAACCGGACTATGCAGCAAAACCTGCAGCTTCAGCAACAGATGAGTACCGAAGGCTGAAGCCACCCATGAGAGGCCATGATCCCACACGTGGGAGAGCAGTCTTGAAGAAAAGGAGGAATTTCAACTCTAACATGGTAACTGGAGCTAATCAAAATCTGGTACAATTACCTCAGTTAGTACTTTTTGCCAAACGAACCTTAATTATATAAATGATCTTTATTTGCCTCAATAAGGCATAAGAATGTTTTTTGACATTTTTGCAACTAGTTTCTATTGAGTACAGAAAAAATCATTACTATCTGAAAAATGAAAATTAACCTAACTTACTAGTTCCCTCTAAAAGTTCATCTGTTAATCAAAGTTAAAATATTCTTTTCCTTTTTGCAGAATATACTAGGAAATATTTTCCTTCTCCAATGCAGCTTTGGTTTCATGGAAACCTAGAGAGATTTCTGTAATTTTCCAACTATTACAGTCCCCAAACACTTTACTTCTGAACACAATTATTAGATCCACCAGCTTTGTCTTTCATATGTGTGTTCCTAACAGATGAGATGGTTTTGTGCCCCATCATAAGCTTACAAATTAAACTCCTACATGCTCTCCTGCTTCTTAATTTGGTGCTTTGGGACAGCACTGCTGTTAGCTCTCTTAAGAACAAAACCATTATTCAGATGAGCTACAGCAACGCGTCTTCAAACAGTAAATCGCAACTTACAAAACAAAATTGGATTACACTCAGTATTTAGCTTCAACATTCAGCACCACACAATACAAGCCTTAGAACATTCAATTTAACACTACATGGAAGAAATTCTTTCCAGAGAAGAAAAGTGAAATTTCCAGCAGAAGTCTGGGGTAATCTTGTGTTAGTGAAAATGTTTCTGATGGGTCTTCTACAGTTCATCACTGCCTGCCCCTTGCAGCACCAACAAGTGGGCAACTATTCTGAGGGGCAGCATGTAATTGCTACTTTGTACAGCGTAAAGAACTGCCTGGGCAGCAAAAAAATTAAAGTGAACTGTGTTTTCCCCAGACTTTAAACTGGACTACCAGGTTTTCTTTCAACCTAGAGAGACATAGTGCAGCCTCTCATTGGAATGTGGGATCTAGTAACGAGGTATGAGAATAAGGAGGCAAGTTAATCCATAACTCCTAAAGGTAATTAGGGTACCTAAAAGTGCCAACTGCCAGGATGCTTGCAGTAGTGCTCCAGTGATGCTCAGTAAATAGAAAATTCAGGGATAACAAGAGCGGTGTCTTTATAAGCTGCTGTATGCTCCAGGCCCAAAGCCACCAGCCACTTTAGGGGAAAATATGGTGGTATTGGTGTCCTTGGTTACATGACAATGGGAGTGTGTGCAGGGTCAGGCTGAACCTTGCTCTTTCCCTAACCCTGCACTCTTGTTAGTGTCTTGTTGCACTCTTGTGTGATCGGTAACTGGTCTGAAATACCTGGCTCCATTTTCTAACACTTGCACAACCGCAAAAAGCGGTAACTATTGACACTGCAGCAGACGCTGTGCTTCCAGAGGGATTCATGTGCCATGAGGAGGGAAGATGAGCTGGAAAAGGTTTGGTCCTTCAATTTCTTCCCAGAGATAAGACCAGGCATGCAAGAGTCCAGCGCTGGTGTACAAACTCAGAGACAGAAGTAAACGTGATCTCCTGGTGGTGAGGTTCAGAGATTAAACTAAGGAGCCAAACAGCCAGGGCAGCCAGGATGTGAATGAGATGTTGCCTGAATAAAGCCTCCATTTCTTTGAATAAGATTTTTTTTTTTGCCTTTCAGGAGAAACCTGAGGTCCACAAACCTGAGTACCCAAGCTCAGATCCAGCCTGAGAGTCAGCGGAGAAGAGCATTCCCCCTTCTGATGAACAAACTCATCTGTCCAGTGTCTTGCCGGGATGGCTTCTGGACAACTCTGAAGGCACAAGGGTCAGAACAACACTAGGCTGCTGAAAGTAACTAAAGAAACAAAAAACCTACAAGCAAACAAAAAACCCACCAAAACAAACAAACAAACACCAAAAACCAAACACCACCAAAACCAAAACAAAAACAAAACAAAAAACCAAATGCAAACCCAAACAAACAAACAAAAAAACCTCCAAACAACCAACCTGACATCTGTTAAAAACTCCAGAGGTAAAAAGTAGAATTTGGATTATATAAAGTTAAATTTTTTCTTTCTGTTTCAAATGCTTCTTAGTAGCAATACAGGGAGCTACATGGAGGTTTTTATAAACCAGACAGCACTGCATTTAGGAGGGCTTATGATGCAGCAATGCCATTTTAATAATAATAATAATAATCATGATTATCATTTTAGTTTTGTAAAAATTATCTCAATATGATTTGTAACTCAGCAAAGAAGTCTCTTGTCTAGATTGCAATTTAATTTTTCAAAAGAAATTACCAACTGTTTTAGAATTTGAATCAGTTGCTATTCAAATATACTCAGTGCTTTAAGCACATCGTTTTTCACAGGATTTAGTGTCATAGTGGTATGTACCATAGGGAAAAAAAAGTCTATTTTGTCTCTTTGGACTGGTAGGTGATGGGTATGGCTCCCTGCACCCTCATCGAGGTGAAATCAGGTAATAAAATCATTGTACCACAAGGGGTCTAGGTACCTGTGGTAGGTTGACCCTGTTCTTCCCCCTGCTGTCCCCCCGCTGCCCCCCGGTGTCCCCCCTTCCACCTCTCATCTCTGTGAATCATATATTTAAGAATTATCATGAAAATCCACATTCATCACACAACATTAATTTACATCAACAAATCCAACAAACAAAAAAACAACAAAAAAATTCCCCACACAAAAAAATCAAAATAACATCACCACAACACAGAACAAAAGCAGGCAATTTGCACAAAAACCACCCCTTGTCCTTTCACCACAATTACAACAGAAGTTTCACATGACCTTTCTCTCTAACATTGTTCAATCCATATTTCATCCATTATCTCCCCCAGCTACCATCCTTATCTCAAAATCCTCATGATCCCAGGTTTTGGCACCAAAAAGGCTGTGAGGGGTTGACCCTGGCTGGATGCCAGGCATCCACCAAAGTCACTCTGTCACTCCCCTCCTCAGCTGGACAGGAGAGAGAAAATACAACAAAGGGTTCATGAGTCCAGATAAGGACAGGGAGAGATCTCTCACCAAAAACCATCACAGGCAAAACAGACTCAGCTTGGGGATATTAATTGTATTTATTAGTAACAAAATCAGAGCAGGATAAAGAGAAGTAAAAATAAATTGTAAAAACAACTTCCTCCCACCCCTCCCTCCTTCCCAGCTCTTCCTCCTCCCCCCCAGTGTCACAGGGAGATGGGGAATGGGGGTTATGGTCAGTGCATCACACGCTGTTTCTGCCACTGCTCAGGGAGAGGAGTCCTTCCCCTGCTCCAGTGTGGGATCCCTCCCAGGGGAGACACTGCTCCATGAACTTCTCCAATGTCAGTCCATCCCATGTGTTCTCCACAGATCACTCCAGTGTGGGTTATTCTTCCCTGGGGTCAGTCCTTCAGGCACAGCCTGCTCCAGCCTGGTCCCCCACAGGGTCACAGGTCTTACCAGGAAACCTGTTCCAGGGTGGGCTCCTCTCTCCATGGGTCTGCAGGTCCCTGCCAGGACCCTGCTTCAGCGCAGGCTTCCCACAGGGTCACAACCTCCTCTCAGCATCCCCCTGCTCTGGTGTGGGTTCCTCCACAGGCTGCAGGTGGATCTCTGCATCCCTGTGCCCTCCATGGGCTGCAGGGGTGCAGCTGCCTCACCACGGTCTCACCAGGGGCTGCAGGGGAATCTCAGCTCCGGCACCTGGAGCAGCTCCTGCCCCTCCTTCTGCACTGACCTTGGTGTCTGCAGGGCTGCTCCTCTCACATATTCTCACCTTGCTCTTCTCTGGCTGCAATTACATCTGCACAATAACTTTTTTTACTTCTTGAATTTGTTATCACAGAGGTGTCACCACCATTTCTGACTGGCCCAGCCCTGGCCAGCGGTGGGTCCATCCTGGAGCTGTCAGGGATTGGCTCTGCTGAACACAGGGGAAGCTTCCAGCGGCTTCTCACAGAAACCACCCCTGTAGCCCTCCCACTACCAAAACCTGGCCACACAAACCCAGTACAGTGCCCTACCAAGTTAACAATGCCATCTCAAACCAATGCCATCTCAAACCAATGCCATGAAACACAGCATTGTTAATTCATTTTCCTGGAAGGCACAAGATATTTGGGAAAGTGCACTCACACAGTAACTGATGTCCATAGATGTACATTTCCTTGCCCTGGCTTAATCTCTACCACCCTTGGTTCCAGGAGACCCATTTCTACCCAACCCTGAATTAACAAGTTGTTATATTTGACGCACCTTTCTCCCTCCCCACCTTTTTCTCTGTGTAGTTATCAGCTTCTATTTTCTATAGACTCACTTCTTATTCCTGGGATGGGAATTTCTGAAGTTAAAGCATTCTTTTTTATTTCAAGTCCTGGGAAGAGTAAACACTCCTGAACAGGATGAAGCCAGGTGTATGGGTTTGGGTTTTTTTCCTCACTCTGCTATTTTTCCTTAGGGAATAATATTTTCCCCATTGCTACACCTCCCACGTAATTTTCCTTTACTGCCCTCTTCTGATTTAGCACTTGGATATTAGGTCGGTTAATAGTGAATAGATAACCTGCAAGTTGTCCAATATTGTAAATATATTGTAAATACTACTGGCGCTCGCCCTCACTCTGCCCATTAGCAATACTTGCCATTATATCTTCAATGAGAGCATACACATAAAACACCACCAAGGCTGCTAGACAAAAGAATCCCCAAGAAGAGTGGATAAATCAGAAAAATTTAAACAATATAAACAGAAACTTCCGTACCTTCTACAAACTTCCATTACTGCCAGCAATACATTTTGAGATGATGTCATAATGCATACATCACAAATACCCAGATAAGCAAGGCTTGTAGCAATCTTCCTCCGAAACAGCCAGCCAGCATATATATTTGAATATCTTTTTGACAGCACTTGGGCTGGAGGAAAAAACAACATTTTTTCCAGCCTCATCAAAAAGCAATTGACTTTTAAGCACAGGGTTTCATCCACGGCTGTTTATTTAGGGGACTTTATTGGATTTAGTATTTTGCCATTTCACATTGATACAAACAACTTATTCTATGTATATTTCAGGGGTTTTTTTGCTCATTATGAAATTAAATAGCCTGGTATGAAATTTGAAATTACATGCTTTTATTTCTGTGTAAACAGCATCTCCCAATAAAGTAACCTGTAATACAGTTATGGAAGGAAATTATTTTAGAAATGGCAATTCTCAGTTGAATTTGTCTGCTTCCTTTACAGAATGAGTTACCAAATCTTTGTGGACAAGCGTTAGTCTTTACTAATTCTTGCTTTTGTAAGTAATGTATACACTCCTGGGAGCCCAAACTGGGGGTCTTTATCAATCATTGGATTTCAAGAATCTCACTGAAACTCATTAGCTGTGTCCCCAGTTCAGAAATGCTGCTGCTGGTCATTCACAAGCTATAGAGAAGCTCAGTCTTCATTTGCAGGATACATTTGCTGAGCTGGTGTCTCACAAAGCAACACATCTGACACAGGAACAACAGGCAGGCTCCTGGAGCCGCCCGTCCCCACTTTTACAACCTTGTCTCAGTTTAGAGCTGCAGAGTCCCAACAGCACTTCTGGCCATGGGCTTCCTGAGTGCACAGCCAGTTGGTAACATCCATTGATTCAGATCACAAGAGCCAGCCTGAATGAAGGCTAACCCACCAAGAAACAGTGAACTCGGGACAGGAGTCTTGGGAATTCTTATCAAACCAGCTGGATTTCTGGGAGGGGATTGCCTAAAGTCAGCCCAGACAGACAAACAGGAGATCCTTCCCCAGTCTCCCAGACAATCTTTAAAGCAGCTGCTTTAACCTTGCTGAACCAGATCTAATCAGAGCAGGTGAGACTCATCTTCTGCTCACGCAGTCATAAAAAAGCCTTTATGGCACCATGCGAGAAACTGTCCTGTGAGCGGAGGGGACAGGCAAAGGGAGAGGCAAGGGGGCACTGAACAGCACATGCATGTGGCCCTAAAGAAGCTGAAAGGCCCTAACTACACCCTCACATCTGGTGGCTGTCTAATCACCGTGGGCTGTGACCTCTTGCTTGTGGCGTTTGGCCCTGGCACTGCCAGGCAGCTGCACTGAGCCACAGCAATGATCTAAGCCGAACCACAGGTAGGGATGTAATTGCACACACCCCGCTGCCACCCTGAAAAAACTCCTACACTGTAGGCTGGAGTGTTTCCAAGGCCCCAGGCAGTGTCTGGCTGACAATACTTCTCGTATTTAGAAACCACTCTGCTTTAATAACCAAGTTAAAATTCTGTGTATTATTCTTGCAGCTTTCACTCTCTGACTTTTTAATGGCTTGGCTATTAAAACCAATGGAGTTTAAATGCAACAAAGGTAGAGCTTAAAAAAGAATCCCCAAAGCCCTACTATTGGTGGTAGGTGGTAATGGCTGAGTTAAAAGGGGTGGTATTTCTCGGAAAAGATTGCTCAGAGGGAAATTAGGAAATTCTGGAAACCTGAACTGTCCATTAAAGAGAAGGTCCTGGCAGTGGGAGTGAAGGGTGACAAGACAGACACTCTGCTTGAGTGAGGTTCATGCAGGCTGTAGGATAAACTGAACAGAAACACAAGGGATTGTAAGGAGGTATGAGAAAAATGTAAGAAATTAGGTAAAAATCAGAATGAGGCACACAGAAAAATATGGGAATATTCTCTAGAAAAGGTTTCCAAGTTCAAAGGTGTGTCTTTGATCAGGTATGGACACAGTATCATAGAATCCAAGATTAAGAGAAAAATGTTTTTATTTATAAGTAAAAGTAAAGAGAAAAGCTATGCATTTTTGGACCACAGAGAGGACAAAGAGAGCTTAGGAGTACTAAAAACCCAAAATTAACTCTGAAGAACTGTAAGTATTGGTTGTAAGTACAGAACTAAGAAAAGGCTGGGTATAACTATAAGCCTTGTTTCCAAAACAGAAGACCAAGCTCTCAGAGTAGAATCCCTTCATATTTAAGGAGCTCAGCTGTGAACATCCCAAAAAAAGGATTCAGCAGCTTATGTCCAGTCAACTTCAGGTCTCTAGAGCAAGAGCTATAATATGCCACAGGGGATGAAGGTGTTTCTAAATAAGCTTTAGCACCTGAGAAGGTCTGGAATGACTTTTATGGCTCCAGGGATGCTGTGGAAGTACTAACTGGTATTTTGACAGAGGTAGAGTGCACTTTTGGAGTACAGTTCACTCTATAGAGCAGCAAATGGCTAAGCAGACACATGCCCATGTCTTCTCCTCTGCCTAACATCTCTGTCTTTCTTCACCCTGGTGGAGTCTGAGAAACTCCACTGCCTTTGGAGCACAGCAGTGGAGCATGATCAGCTCTGGCAGGAGAGCAAATGGGTCGCAGTTCAGGTGCTATGGTGCATCTGCCAGCTGAGTGCTCCTGCCTGGGAAGCTGTAAGGCTGGTACATCCTCAGCAGAAGTCCCTACATACTGGATAATACAGCAGAAGATAGGAACCAGTTGTTATTCAGGAGAAATGAAAGATAAAAAGGATATAAATATGGACTGAAGAACTACAGCAAGCTACTTAAATGCAAATCTCTAAGTGCTAATTGATCTATGTTTTAAAAACAAACTATTCCTCATTATGAGAAAAATGTAAACTCTTCAAGGTTCTGCTGAAACGTAATTCTTTCAGCGGGGCAAGGTGACTACTTTTAATAAGGTGTTTAAGTAACAGCAGGGTGAGGGGAAAGGTTTCTGTAACACCTGGGTCAGGAAACTCGTGGTTATTTATACCCAGTTACAGTCAGTTAGAGGCAGCCCCGGGCAAATGGGGGTTCACAGCTTGGCAGCCAGGGCAGCCACTTCTGCCACTAACCTGAGGTGCTGCTGAGTTTAACGTGACCAAGAGGACTCAGGTCACCACACAGGTCCCCTTAGTTATGTATTCTGCCTGCCCAGCACCCGTGACATGTGAATCTCTTTCTGAAGGGAATATATGCTAAAAAATCACATCTGTGCTGCTTAATTTGTGCCTCCATTCCAATTACATCAGAAAGTGAAAGCTGTCTTCCAGGAGATTTACAGCCTTTATTTCACATTGCATCGAGCCCATGAAAATTTAAGATCAATTGACAAGACACAGCTCATGAGACTTCTTAGTTTGTGGACATCTACACTGTTAGGGAAATGGAAAAGACACAAACTCAGTAGTACAAAAGGACAAGACAATGAACTCAGACACACCTGAGGCACATTCTGTTGTTCTCTTCTGCAGAATGGAAAACCCAGCCACTAAAACAGACAAGAAAGACAGAGACAGGAGTCTCCATGGCTCTTTTGGATAACCTGCTGTTCTGCAAATGACTGTTTATTTTAAATGGAAATGGTTTTGACCTCTGGTTTGCTCAGATAGCTACAGCCATGGTCATGGTGCAACAGCAAAACCACTTTGATCTGATCCTTGTTCTGATGTTTATAAGACAGTTGAGGATTTCTGGTTATTAATAAATTGGCCATAGCAGCATTTCCTTTATTTTATGAAGTAGTTTAGTGAGGCAGATTTACCTTGGCATAAGAGATGGGCAGATGGCAGGGCTATATAGGTCATGTGCTCCTCAGCTCTGATAAAGGAACTACTGTGCCTATACACTGTCTGTCTCCTGCTGACTAGGAGGATAAATAGGCATAAAAGCATTCCTTACAAACAGAAATACCTGAATCTAAGGATAAACATGTCACCTAAACTAATTATTACGGTAAATTTTATATACCCCCTGTGAAAATAAATTCCCTCATTAAAAAGAATGAAGCATCTGACTATCCAAAATATGAAAGTGGCACGATCTGCTGTTTTTTCTGTTGTTCATATTCATTCTTCTACTTAGCACCTTTGACTTCCAATTGCATAGCTTCAATGACACCAGCTCATCTAGGATCATGTCAGCAGCTGTTGATAGTCCCAGATGCTTCAGATGAGGAAGACAAAATCCAATTTTTTAATGCAAAGATGAAACAGCTAGTCCTTTTGCTTATTTTAAGGTTTGTTTTTACTATCCTTTTTCTTCAGTTCTATGTATCATGTAGTATGTTCTAATTGAGGACATAAATATCCTTTAAGTTCCTCCATCTGGTTCTATTCCTGGCCTCAGGATTATAGTACAGTATTACATCCATTGCTGCCTATTATCCATTCTGTCTTCAGTAAAACAGGGTAAGTGTTACCTTTTTTGTTTGATGTTTGGATTTTTTGAACATCTTTTTGCTCTTTATCACAATTGAAAAGACAAGAACATGAAATACCTTCCCTTAACTTTTTTAATGTGCACTCTACAGCTATATATTCACTTCTTATCTAGATAATCCTAATATGGAAATCCTTTCTATGGAAATTTTTCCATGTCATTCCTCTCAGTTGCTTCTAAACTTTTCTGCTGCTCATTCTTTTCATGTGATATCCAGAACTGAAATGTTCCAAATAAACATACCACAGATTTATTCCATATAAATCCATAAATACTTTCGTGCCACTCCTAGGTTTGTACTGACATTTTCACTCAAAAATTTTTCTTTTTACTGCTTGCCATTAACTTCGACCTCTGACAGCAGTTCAGGTAATTCTTCCAAAATGCAATACCCACATTAATTTTCATCTTATGCTCAGTGACCTAGCTTTGCTATCTCAGTAGTGCTCTTCGGTCTTCTCTTGTTTTAATTATCCCAGACAATTTTGTCGTATTGCAAATGTTGCCACCTCACTGATCATTCTTTTACAGATTGCAAATTACATTAATGACTGAGTACTGCTACTCAGCCTCGGGCCATTCCACCACTTCTGACATTTCCGTACCTGTCTCTCCATGTTTCTATAACAACTTTCTCTTCCTCCACAACAATTAGCTTTGTTCACAGGTTCTTACAAAGAATTTTTCAGAAATAAAATATTTTATTATTCATTTCTGTAGAAAATCTTGAGTTTTCCTTGATGGGAAAACGTTTGTTCCTACCACATTATATCCTCTTACATGCCTCGTACCTATACATAATTGTTTAATCCAATTTACCCAGCAGTTAAGCAAAGCTCACAAGGGCTGTAATCACAAGATTGTCCAGAGCACTTACAATCTGTTCAGCTGTCTAATACCTTTGCAGTGTCTCTCACTTCCCATTTGAGCTGTAGCTCCCTGGAATAAAAGCCAGCCTGGTGATGCAGGCACAAGGCTCAGAGTCAACACTGGATTCTTGCTCCGGCTCTGCCAGCTACTGGCAGTGTAACCTTCAGTAAGTTTCCTAACCTCTCCACATCTCTCTCCTTTCTCCAGTGCAGGTGGTGCTTAACAACATCACAGGAGCAGATTTGCCAGGTCTCTGTTTGTCTCAGTGCTGATTCCTGGGGGTTTGTTTGATGCCTCCAACTGAGCATCACAAGCTGGGGTACACGAGCACAGACCAAGCAGCATCTTGCTCCTCAGCACATCTCTGAACACTCCGACAGCTGTCCAAGGATTTCCTTTCTGGGTGGAACAGGGAGCACCAACCAGAGGCACAGCTTCAAACCAGCCGCCTGCAGGAGCAGACACATCTGGAAAAGCTGCGCTTTAATTTTTTATGAAGCCTGATTATTAACGTTTTGTAAAATGCTTGGACATCCTTGATAGGAAAATTTTACCACCTGCTAAGTATTAGCCTTCTATAAATATTTCCAAGCAGGGCACAGTTGTCAAATGTTTGGGTTCAACTTTAACCATTCTAATGCTGGGCTGGGGGGAAAATTCTCATGACAACCCAAACATTCTTGTTGAACAAATGTTTTACACCACTCATTTTTCTAGTTTCTGTCTCAATAGTCCCCACTGTTTCCTGCTCTAAGCTGTCCCTTAAATGATCCTTGTAATCATGTATATAAACATTTTCTGTCAAATGTGTATCTTCCTTCTCAAATCCAGAACTTGATAGTATTAAAGCGCTGATATGCTGCAGATACTAGTTTCAAGGTCTTAACATACGTAAAATAATTAAAGAATCTGAACAGTTTGTTCCAGTATTGTTACTTTAGCACTGTCTTGGGTTTCAGCTACATGAAGTATTGCACAGTACCCTAACTGCAGAAGGTCTGAGATAAATTACACCATTTTAACTTCTAATATATTTACTCAGGCAGTAGCTTGAAGGAAAGTTCATAGAAGCAATTCTATTAGGTAAATTAGGGTTGTAACTTTTTGGCAGCTTCATTTAAAATATTAGTCAAAATTAGTGAAGCAATTTAGTCCCATTCAAAATTATGCAAGACCAATAAGCAAATGGAAGAGAGAGAGCTTTAGAAATGTAGAACGATTACTATTTAAATACAGATGTATTTAAATAAATACACCACAGAGAGCTCAGCCAATGACAGCTGGTTGTCCTACAGTGTAGGCTGGCTTTGATCTCCATGTTCCATGTATTTCTTTCCTTACTTCAGCAGAACTTTTGACTTTCTTTCTCTGTGCCAAAGCACCATCTAAATGGCTGACTTCAGAGCAAAGTTATTTTCTTTTCCACATGCTGATACTTGAATCAGAAAATATTATTCTGATTTTGTGTTATATTTGCGTAGGACACAATTCTTCCTTACCTCAGTACGCTGTGTTAAAAACAGATTACTAAAATTGTTTGATAATTCCTGCTGAGTTCCTGGCAATAGCCTGTCATACTGTAAAGATAACTTTTCACTCAGTACCTCTCCCATTATTACGAAGTGTATTAAGAAAAAAATACACAGAATTGTGTTTGGGAGCAATTGTGTTTGGGAGTAATGATTTCTTCATGTTTATGTCTAGTCTAAATGACCTGAAGGTCTACTCTAAAGGCTTGGTGTTCAGCAGCAAGGAGAAGCAGCAAAGAAATTATCCAGGGCAGGCTATATGCGGGATTTGGTGGGGTATTCACCTGTTAGTATTTCCCCTGCATTATCTCCCCCTTAGAGAAAGGTCTGTTTACTGTAGTGGTTGAAAGTGAGCCAGGCATGCTTTCAGGGGGTACTTGAATTTAATTATCACCATCCAGAGGGCTGATTCAGGTAAACAGACAACACAAAGTTTTCAGATACTTAAACACACACTTAGTCCTACATATTAGAGGTCCCAAGTTTAAGGAGCAGATTATAGATGTGATCTTTCATCTTGCTACACTATTGAACCCCAGGGGTTTAAGACTGTATAGGAACAAGCTTTTCTGTGCTATTTCTCCTCAAAATGTTTTGCAGAACATTGTGCCTATCTGTTGAAGAATGACAAAGGTGCTTAAAACTGACCTTGAGTCAAACAAAGAGGAAAAAAAGAAGATCTAATTTTTAGTCAAGAACCAAGTTTAATCAATTATTTTAATAAGATTAATTTAAGAGAGTCTCATGAGCAATCTTCTGCTATATTTAGGGCTACTGTGTCATTTGTGTAACATGGAAAATCAAAAACTAAAGAGGAAGAGGTAAAATAAAAAATCAGGCAAATGCATATTCCAGTATCTAAGAAACAGGGCAAACAATGTTACCAGCTTCCTCCTATTTAAAGTGAGAGGTTAAACTTACAAGAAAACAAAAATCATAAGTTCTTTTGAAAACCTTAACTTTTTATTTCAAATGTAATTCTAATAAAAGCAGGGTATGCTGAGTAACAGCGCAGAGGTCTGCTGAGGGTGACAGCTGCTGAGACCTGCGACGTTTTTGCATTGAAGATGGAAACCCTCAAGTGTTGAAATGGAAATTTTTTAATTACAATTAAATTGCCAGCAGTTTTTTGCCTATCCACAATAAATTATTTCTGTAAACATTTTCAGCATCGGGGAGAATGTTTGTTTCAGAGATGAGTGATAGTTACGAGTGACACCCACAGACTTCAAAGTGCAAGACCTGAAGGTTTTCTGAGCCACAGCTACTGTGAGCTGACAGTAGCAGCTGTAAAGTGGCCAGGGCAGGGAACCACAGCTTTCCAGAGCTCTGGAAAACACCAAGAGCTGGTGCAGAGAGCCAGCTTAAGCCATGGCAGTTAAAGAGATATCAGACAGGAATGAATCACTCAAACATCTTGGCTCTGCAGGCTTCGAGAATAAAGCCCGGGACCAAAAATAAAACTAACTAAGGGTGTAACTTCACTGAAGACTGCAATGGACAGCATAGATATCTGAGGCAATTTGAAATCACTGAGCTTTCAGGGGAGCAAATTAACCCATACACGGCTTTGTGCTTTCATATACATCTAGCTTAGCATGTGAGCACACTCTCAGAGATTTTGTAATAGCTGCTTTAGTTTATGAGGTTTAAACTAAGGCATATAATCTTACAACTGGGAAGTGCTGGATGCTTAGGGACCAATAGACATCCATTCTGGTTGTAGCAGTCATGGCAGAAGCTCCTGTGTTCAGTCAAAATGGGTACCTTCAGCAATTTAAATAATAAGTCTTCATTAATCCATCTCATTTTCTAGAATGGTTTAGGAAATGATCACATGAGGGAGGTTGATGTTATCATTAGTATACCTAGCCTGACAGACAAGAAAAGGTTTAAAGATTCCTTGGAGAGACAAATGTTGCATGCAGATTTGTGCCTGACAGAGCTGCCAGAACCAGCTTTCTAAGCCTGGCACTCTGCAGAGCAGAGGACACAGCAAAGCACTCGAGAAAAATGTGCCACTGCCAGTGACAAAGCTCTTGAGAAGCTGAAGGAGTGAGAGGCCAGTGAAAGTAATCACAACATAAAGTCTTCTTCCACCCACACCAGGAAAGGCAGAGGTGCAAGTCCTCTTACTGTGAGGCTGGGGAGGGACTGGAACAGGCTACGCAGAGAGATTGTGGCTGCCCCATCCCTGGAAGCATTCAAGGCCAGGTGGGATGGGGCTCTGGGCAACCTGGTCTAGTGGAAGGTGTCCCTGTCCATGGCAGGGGAGTTGGAATGAGATGATTTTGAAGATCCCTTCCAACCCAAGCCATTCTGTGACTTTGTGATTCTCTTTGAGCTGCACATGGGTCTCACAAGTGCCAACAAAACACCAGTCTCAAAAGAAGGAAGGAATAGTTGCCAGCACCACAACTAAAAAGGTTCATGCTCTCATTCCCCAGAGGTAAGTTTTAGCTGAAATTGACGGTCTGCCACAGGAACCTGGGAAATAGTACTTTAAAGAACAATATTCAGCTACAGAAACATGATTTGCAAGTTAAATGCTAACCTAGGAAAGTTTTGGTGGCTGGAGGCACAGTCACCCACTTAAAAACTCAGCTGTGGTTCAAGGTCCAGAGTCAGATTTTACATGAATCAAGCAGATAAAAAAACAACAGTAAACACAGAATACAGACTTTGTTTGCAGGTACAAACCTGCTCTTACAAACAAGTTTTTTACAAAATGTAATTAAAACTATTTACATACTGTGCCCAGTATATTATTCTGTCTTTACTGATAATCTCTATCAAGCTTGAACTGGGGGACGCTCTTAGTGTCAGATGGATGTTTAAAGAGACTGGAGTGGTTATTTTTAAGACGTCATTGAAAAAATATAAAACGAGCGAAGGAAACTCATTTAGGGATTGAAAACTCTAAGTAAAGGGTTTAGAGATTTGTCCTGATCCTAAACAAATGAATTCATCAAGGAAGTGGTAAGACTTGTCACATGATACAGCAAGTACTTGTTCCCAATGCAAAGGAGAAACGAGCTTGCATGTCCTGGCTGGAAAGAAAAGTCTACAGTCAGCAGTCCCTTATCCCAGATGTGTATTGAGAGCATTCTCATGTTCCTGGGACAGTGTTGCTAGAAAAGATAACAGCTTAGAAAGATGACATCCCAAATTTGAAGCCTTATGCTAGGCCTGGCATACCTGATACAGGAAGGTCTGACATTTATCAGGGTCCTTCCTGTTTAACCATTCTGTTCTGAAATATAAGTTTAGTCATATAACCATAACCTCCATGATCTCCTCTGCAGGCTAGCAGAAAATATATTAAAGAATACACAGGAATGGCTGCCAATTGTGATCTGTACTTAGTGCTGTTAAATAATGGAGTGGTACCATTGTAACATGACTTGTTACTTGCTTACATTATATTCAATGGAAAACTGAACACAAGAGTGCCTGCTCTTGAGTGCTTACCAGGAATTCATGTCAAAGTCACAGCAACCAGCAGATATATGGGAAAAAAGATGAGGTGGGAGGAAGGTAAAAGGGAAACATAATCTGGGATACCTGGAGCTGTCACCATTTTGCAAGAAACAACTGTGGGAATGCCTCTAATGAAGAGCAACAACTGCAAACAGCAATAATACTGTAAGAAATATCCTGTGGCCAGAGACAAACTTGACACACCAGGTGGACAGATGCAGAGGAATACGTGACACTTTCTCCAAAGGAGAAATACCAGCACTGCCATTTCACCTGAGAAATCCTGACAGCCAACAGCCGCAGCACGTTGAGATGAATTAGTTTGAGGACACGGCACAAGTGGAGCTAACAGCCTTGCTGCCATCTGACAGCAAGAGTATTGATACTCTGGGAGATATTTCCAATTCCATGAATCAGTGCAGAGTACCTCAGAGACTAATTGAACATGTGCTTGTTCATTAAGTTAGATTAAGTTAGGAACTGAACTTCCTTATTATGTTAATGTTTAATTTCAGGATGCAGAGGGAAGTTGCTGAGAACCTTGTCTTTTAAGAGGTTCTGGCTTGAACCAGTTGTTAAATACAAGCTACAAATTGCACTGCTCTTGTTAGGAGCTCACACTCCAAGTCAGACAGATCCCTATCAAACTCCATGGTGCCTGCTGGTTCCAGAACATGGGAATACTGAGGAGACATCTTTTTCACTTCTGTGAAAGACAGACTGGGGAAAAAAATACCTCTCTCATTACTTTTTCAAAAGCTAGTAATCTTCTCCTTTTCTTTTAGGGCATCCATTACTATATTAACAGAAGAGTTTAAAGCATCCCCCTTTGAAAGATCAAAGGAAAAATACCTCTATTTTTTTTTAAAGGAAACTTGCTGGAGCTCCTCACTACCTCCTCAGCATATCCAGAGTGATTATGTCTCAGAAATGTCTCTATCTGTTGACTGGCTGCAGAGGAAGCCCAGAAAATTAGCTCAGATGGAGACCATGGAGGCCTAAAGTTAATGAGATTATTCATATGTGATTCTTTGTTAGAAACTCCCAAGATGAGAAAACAGAATTGACCACTGCTTGTCAAAATCTTTGTTTACCCAAGCAGCTGGGCACTGGCTGTATCTGTACAAAAGAGGCAAACTAAGTGCCTTTCCCTGTACGTATTCCACTCCTGGTCTTTAAGCCCTTCACATCCTTGAGCTGACATGCTTCTGGACAGGTACAGCTACTCTGGGCCACATCTGCTCTGTGATTATCTTCATAATTCCAACCAAAGGCACCAAAGGAAGTACAACACAACCACCATCAAGCCTCGTATGAGCTGTGACTATGAGTCACAGCTTTTCCACATGGTAGGATTTACCCACTGATCTGATAATTACTGCAAGTAAGTACTTAGCAGTTAGAAGATTTTTAGACAGCATCTCCTTTCTTCTGAAAGGAGAAAACACTTGGCCCTGTTCAGCTCTTATTTGAAAGAATCAATTATTACGACTGAACTCAAGTTTCCAGTCTAAGAGGTGTCCTTTATCCAAATCTGTAATGACTGAGCATAGGCACAGCTGAAGGCTGTGGGTGTGGAGCACAAAGTGGACACCATGGAACTGGAAAATCCTCACAGAGAACTCAAACAGCAAGGGAGTCTGAGGGATGTGAATGGTGACAGCATGGGAAGGACACCAGTGTGCATTTCTGCTCTGGGCTGGCCTCAGAGATGCGTTTCTGTCCCCGTGCCTCTTACAGGACAGAAGTTTGGGCAGACTGTCAGCAACATGTGTTACTTCTGGCTATTTTCCTCACAGGAAAACTAATTATTCCTAAAGTTTTGTCCTCCTTAAAATCATAATCCTCAGAATTAAGTTCTGCTAGATTCTTTCGTATTATTTGTGCTAAGGACATCACCAGCATCAGAGCTTCTGACTAGGGGTCACCATGTGTAAGATGAGGTTAGAACAGGCATTTGCAACTCTTTAGAAAGTGTTTATATATTTCCATGATCCTTGGTTTTCCTCTATGATAACATATTTTACATTGGTGAAAGAGCAGAGAGATGTGTTTGATGCTGCTATACACCTGGAGCTGAGAGAAAATTGAGGGCAAAGTCTTGTCTCCAGATGAGCGCTGATGGCCAAAAACCCCTGAAGCTGGGCATATTGGCCTGATACAAAAACACCGAGCAAAGTGTCACTGGGGACCACACTTCACTACAACATAAACAACAATTTGCTCACCTGTGTGTCACTCTCCCATCCTTATATCAAGATTCTTCTCCCACTTCTTCCCACCTGTTATATTCTCCACTGACATTCCAATAGTGAGAGCAAATAGGGCAGCAATCATAAAAATAGTCTCACACTTAGCACACAAGTGCCTTTTCCCAAGGAAAAAAAAAATTGCCTATGCAGAAGCATTTCTTCCTCCCAAATGAAAAGGCCCCAAGCTACTCACAAAAGTCTCTGCTGAGAGTTGGACCATGTGCAGTGCACAGGTGATCATCGAGGGAGTACAGCTTGACTTTCTTCAAAATAAGGGAGAGTCCATAAAGGGAGAGCTCAGAGAGACACTATGTACTGGGTTTAGAGAGAGCTGTTATCAAGTGTGGCAGTCTTTTTCTCTCTCTGCTGTCTCCAAACTTCACTTTCACAACAGCTTTTCAGCTGCAGCCAGAGTGTCAGGCTGCCAGCACAATGGTGAGTTCTGTGGACACTGCCAGGGATAAGGATGCCCATGCTTTGGATGGCTGTCAGAGTACCACTGCCAACATAAGCCATAGGAAAAACAGGCATTTTTCTCGCAGTTTTTCCCCTCTGTCAGACCTGAATAGGATTTCATGGGACATGGAAAAGCTTACACCTTTGCCCTCCAGGAGTTTTTCTCCTGCTCAATTTCAAAGATCTGTTGCAAACCATTTATGGTTTGGATTCCTGCAGGCAAAAGGTTTACAAGGAGTTCCTCAATGGTAACTTGGCCAGTCTGAATCAGGAAGTCAATACCAACTCTTTCCATTGCAGGTGGTTTTGCTCTTGAAGGATAAAAAAGCCTTTAATCATGTGGGGTCAGCATAACTCTTCAGAAAGGGACAGCATAAGAGGGAGAAGGAAGTGAGCAGTAACTAAATGGTCAGGCAGAGGGTGTTCACACTTCTCGAAGGTGTATCCCATCTGGAAAGAAAGTAGGCTGAGAAAACCAGGAGAAAAAGACAAAAAGCTGGATGACAAGAAGGAAGATTAAATACTTTGTAAATAATTATTTACAGAATTAGTATTCTCTTCTGAAGTTCTAAAATATGGTAAGCTTAGCTTACCCTGAGGCTACAAGATAAGTGGTAAAGATGTAGCTGTGTCTTAGAAGCCTTCAACTATAAACCTTGTCAGCTTTTGGATTGCATTACTGCACATTAATAGAATAGTGATCTGGGAAATGCAGTAAGAAAAATTAGGTATCTTAAACCTCATAAATAGGGTTTGGGAAATAAATTGGTGGCAGAATGGGGACAAAATAAAGGACAAAGTTTGGAATGAAAAATGAAACACAGAATAAAACTAAGAGGCTAAGAATACAAGAAATGCCCTAATGGGTTCACCTAGCCCTCCTTACCCTAGAGGGAAGATTGAGATCAATAATGTGGCCTTCTGGGTAAGGATATTATTTGAATTCCAGGTGTGCTGACTCTTGGCATTCACCTGAATGTGGAGAAGCTGAGTGTATAATTTGTAGTGAAAACTGAATTAACAAGTTTGAAAATGAAAATAGAGCAGTGGCAGCAGGAGACAGCTTTGGAAGTACATGAAAGCCTAGTCACAACCTGCAACCCTTCCACTTCCCCAGCACCTACCAGGCAGGCTCCACGGCACACCCCTGCCATTCCATCCAGGGGTTTTTTTAATAATGATGTGTCATCCCTGAAATGCTTGAATTCCTTTTTGAACTTCCTTATATTATTGGTGTCCACAGCTTCCTGCGGCACCAAGTTCTCAAAAAGTTTGCTAGCCAGTGTATGTGTACAATGTTGTTTTGAAAGTAGGATTATGTATCTGTCTTAAACTACCTTCCTACTTGCTTTATTGAGCATTCCTTAGTTTCAGTAGTGCAGGGTTTGAACAACAATTCTGTTTTCACCTTTATGCTTTTGCAAACCTCAAGTATACCCTACCTCAGTTGTCTCCTCTGCATATTGACAAGTCCCAGCCTTTTGCCCTCTCCTTGCAAGGCAGCTGGCTCATCCCTGGGTGGTTTTTGTTGCCATTCTCTCTCTGTTCCTTTGCAAACTCCTTTGCAAAATCCTTTGCCATCCTCGTGGAGATGGGAAGGCGTAATGCATCCCAGCCCTCCAGCAGTGGGTGCACCAGAATTCTATGTGGAGGTGAAATGACACCTTCTCTTGTTTACAAGCCTCCCCTGACATGCCCAATATTGCCTTGGCTTTTTTTGACTGTCACTGCACCCCACAGCAGTGGTTTCAGAAAACTGCCTGGCTGAATCTGAGGGATCTTTCCAGAGCTGCAACCACCAGTTCCAAGTTCAGCATCCAGCAGGGATGGTGTAGATGAGGGTTTCCTCTCCATTTCCTCTCCTTGCCATTTATTTACACAAAAGCTCCTCTGGGCATTTACTCTGCTCTGTGGGGCCCTTCTGGAGCTTCTACTAGGGTAGCATCTGTCTAGTCAAAAGAGCTTAATAATTTTGTACAAAAGATAAGAGAGTGAGAAAAGCAAGCAAGAAGGAAAGAAAGACATAAAAGGAAAATAAAAGGTGATTATTTTGCATTTGTTTGTGCTAGTACTTAGCATTTTGATATGGTCTTTATAATGTCACTGTTAATTATTTTTCTCTATATAGGTGCATGACTGTAGCATATGGTTGCAAATGATGAAAAGATAACTGGAACTTTGAGTTGGTTCTATTACCTGGTTTAAACCCCTCTAAGACATTTTTAATTTTAAAGTTTCAGTAAAAGCATCCTGGAGATATTTCCTCCACAGTTCTTATAATTTTATCCATACTCACCAATGAGGAAAAGCTGCAACTGGGGAGAAAAGAAATAAACACCTCCAGTAATGCAGTCGAGACACAGCTACATGGTACACAAGGAAGGGAGAAATCAGCAGAATGGCAAGGAATAGCTAAAGAAACTCCATTAAATAAGGGTTTGCATAATTTTAAAGTATTCCTCTCTCTTTTGATGTTGTCAGCTATTCTTACCTGGGACTGTTTCACCTTTGGAAACTGATTTTGGAAGATGACTTGTGATACTTCTGACAGTATCAGATTGGATCAGCTTTGGTTTAGTTTAATGTCCATCTTCAGTAGCGTTACTGTAATTTCTGTTTAATTATGAGTATGATCTAATTACAGATGAGGAAAGTGACTTTTTCCCTTGGCCAAGACCTGTCTGGTTACTGGCCCTGGGTCAGTGTGAGCCAAGTGTCAGAGGAAGGGGATGTGGTCACCACGTCTCAAGGGCAGTGAAAGCAAATTCCTCATTCCTCAGAGGCAGCTCTCAGCCTGCTGCCCAAGGAAATGATGTTTTGCCATGTTCGCACATACACGTAGCTTTCCCAGGAACTTTTGAACCTGGCGGTCAATTCCAACAGAATTAGATGGGGGCAAGGTACAGATCCCTGAGATAAGCTCCAACCGCTCTTTGAAGAGAAGTGGCTGCCAAAAAGAGATCTGGTGGCGTCTTCAGCGAGGAAAGGTGGCAGTGAAAGTTGCCTTCTCATTGAGCAATGGACAACTGACACGGTGAAGGAACTTAAAAAACAACTCCACTGGGGGGAAAAAAAATGCAGTTGGAGATTTATCTTCCCAGACAAACATCAGTCACCTGTTAAGACAAGCATTCATGGGAAACCTGGCCTCCTTAATTATGGTGTGGCACAACTTGTGTGCTACACCTGAGCTTTGCAGCTGCAGCCTGCCCTGCCACACAGTAGATTCCGAGCTGATTTAATTACAGACTTTTGCAAAAAGTCACCCAGACCTATTCCAGGTCAGCTGATGGCTTTTTAGGGTTCTTTTCACTGAGAGTTTTTACGAGGACTGAAAATGTCTGTGCCTGTTTGTGATCAAAACACTCTCTTTTCACTTCAACCAAAACACATTTCTGCTGCCCAAAGTATGATCTATTTTCAGCTCACAGAACTTGCACACCTAAACAGTATGGCAGCTTGTCAGAAACCTGGTAGGCCTGCCATATTCTCTCTTACAAAGTACTAACAGCTCATACTCATCTTCTGTGTCTGTGTCATTCTCAAACTTTGTAAGAGGGAGGGAGTTAACAGGTTACAGATCAAAGCACCCAGGACCCTGTTATAATTGGAATCCGAGGCACAGGATTTGGTGCTGTGGGATAACAGAACACCATCAAACCACTAAAATTTCTTGTTCTTCATCATCATGTTCCTTTTACATCAAACTTTTAAGTGAAAACATTGTAAAGGCTCTTTGGATGTAACTGATAACTATTAAACTATTGTTCCAAAAACAACCTCTGAACAACTTACCTGCCCTGAGGTTCACACTGTGCAGGCCTATGTGTAAACCCCGAAAAGACCACAGGCAAGTAAAACTTGAAAACCCCGTAAAATTTTAAAAAATAAGTTTGCTAGTGCCCAAGCCCACACTCAGCTACTCCTTAGGACTTTTTGAATGAAATAGTGGTTAACCTAAACATACACCACGTTAACCTGGCTGTCCAGAATCTGACAGACAGGCAGCTCAAACATGTGCAGTGCTTTGTGGAAGGCTACCAGGGGCTGTAAGGCATTTCCTCATGTGAACACACAGTGTCCTTCTCTTGGTCTTTCCTGGTGAAGAAGTCCCTCTCCCAGCTCTGAACTGACTGATGCCCTGATCTGTTTCCAGACCACTACCTTGCCAGTAAATCATTCCAGGTCTCAAGTGCAAAGTTTCTTCTGCTCATATGTCAAACATTATGGTTACATACTTTTTGATGACACGTTAGATGTACGTATTTCAGAATTATGAAATTAATCCCAGAATCTGTAAGGATCCATACTGGATACATGGCTGAAAATCAAGAATGATTGCTTATGAAAGGGAATGACTACTTTTGAACTTGTGGCTGGAATTTCTGATCACAAACATACCTGTAAATGTTTTGCTTCGATTATCATGCTACTGGGTCCTGGCTGCTGGCAGACTAATGCTCACGTTTTCCTGAGCCCATTCAATCTGAAACAGAGTTACAGCACAGTTCTCAATTGTTCCAGTAATTGCTGATGCAGTGGTATCCTTGCTGCGTTTGCTGGCTTACTGTGCAACTTTTTATGATCCAGATCTCCACACAAATCCCAGTTCAGACAGATTCTTCTCAAGCAACTCAAATACGAAGCAGGACCTGTTTTCACTCTCCCCCTGTACTAAGCGTGGACAACTGACAGGTTTGATAGATCCACCTTGCTTCTTGTGAGCCTAATGAATGCTATGGCTGCTCTTACAAGCACATTCTTTGCTCAAGGATGGAAAAAAAATAATAAAAATAGGAAGCTCAGTCCATCAGATAAAAAAGCAGCCACTACCCTCCTTCCTGGAAGGAGCAGGACCCCTCAAGTAGGCCACATGCCTACTGGCATTCCCTGGATGCCAAGGAATGAACTGCCTCTCTTCAGCAAAAGCCCATTTTTGTTCAGTGTCTTCCAAGAAATTTCCTTCCCAGGACCACAACTAACCCCCCAACCCCAGGATCTTGTCCTTTAGCAGAAAGCCACGTTTAGGTGCTGCCTATTCCCCAAACCAACCCAAGTGTCCTCTGAAGCTCTTAAAGGGTTTGCTCTATTACAACATTTTGGCACAAAGGCCCCCATATATCATGCTTGGAATTCCTTGTTTTCAGTTTAAGCTGTCACACCTGGGCAATGTGGCCTGGTGTGACTCCAAGCACTCAGAATCCATAGGAAGGAGAGACCTCTGTCAGGTGACACTGCTGGAGCAGCCAAAGCATTTGCCCCAGCTCAGGAAGGGATCCATCATCAGCAATTTTCTTCCTTGTGCACTTTTGTATTGTTTTTTATGTTAACTTCTCATGATGCCTTTACAAACAATTTCACCTCAACCATAAGTGAACACTCACCCATATTCTAAAAATTCTTACTGAGTGACCTGTGTGGGACTCCGCCCTGTGGGCCTGCAAAAGGAAAAAACGGGTGCTCATGTTTAGCTGTGTGAATTTAGAGAAGATTTAAATATATCAGCTTTTTGTTCGCAGTCCAAAGAGCAGATGGTGGCTTAAATATTTTTTAAAGGTTGGTATGGGATAGAGAGCAGACCTACAGGAATGTCTCTCACCCCATAAGACAGCACTGTGCAGTGATGCAACTATTAGACATAATTAATTAGATGTAATTATTTTCCCTGGTTTTTTTTTTTTTTTTCCTTTTAAATTTGTCTGGAGACAGGAACAAGGTGAAGTGTTGTCAGCTGTGCATTTTAAAACCAACCTTTAAACCATTTCATCAAATAATTCTGCTCTGACAGTTTTTTTCTGTGTGTGGGGAACAACTCCATAATTTACCTCTGCTAATGAGTTTTAAGAAGTCGCACGTGTGCTAAAGTACTTCGACAGAAATAAATACTTTTTGTAAACTGCAAGAGTTCCTGACTAATTCCTTCAAGACAGCTTTGCTTCTTCCACAAACCATCCAAGCTTTCCAAAACTTGGAAATGCACACACGTGCAACTTCTACCTTCCTTTCATATATAGGATTCTGTGCAAGATGTTAAAAAATATGGGACAACGTATCAGATAAGCACCCGAGTGTTTTAAAATTCACCCGATGTCTCGGACATCGTATTTACGTGGCTGTTGCGAGAACCCACAGCCAGCGGTTACTCGCACTTACTGCAAGAGCGTCTGAAGGCGCACTTCCAAAAAGTGGATGCACTACTTTTAGGCAAAAAGAGCGGTTCTCCCAACAACAAATCGCGCCTTAGAAAATACTTACATCCTGTTGGAATAGACTGAATAAAAAAAAAAAAAGAGCACTGGACAAAGCCGTACAAACCCGGTTCGCACAAAGGTTCTTTATTGCCACAGCCCGGTCCGTGCAAACGCGAGTGCTCGGCGGCACCGCCGCTCGCCCACCTGCGCGGCGGGGCCCCCCCCGTCCCTGCCCCGGGTGGTCCAGCCGCGGGGGCGATAAGAGCGATAAGAGCGATAAGAGCGTGCGGTATCAGCGTCCGACCCCCTCCCCGCTCCATGACGTCACACCCCTCCCCGCGCCATGACGTCACCGCGCCCCGCGCCTGCGCGAGCCCCCACCCCACCCCTCCGCCGCCGCCCCCCCCCCTCCGCTCGCGCCTCCCCGGACCCCTCGAGCGGGCGGTTGGGGGCGTGGCCCCCCGCGCGCGTGCGCGCGCGCCCCCGGCGGCGCCCGCCCCCGTGACGGGTTTGCGTGACGGCGGCGGCACTGGGAGGGAGCGCGCGCGCGCCCGCCCTTCGGTACCGCGAGCGCCTATCGCGGCCGCCGCCTCTCCGCCGCCGCCGCCTCCTCCTCCTCCTCGCGCCCGGGAGTGGAATCAGCGCCCGCGCCTGGACTCCCCCCGCCCTTCCCCCTCCCACTATTATCCTCCCTCCCGGCGCTCCCGCCCGCCCGGGAACGCGCGCCCCGCTCCCGCCCGGCGAGGGAGCGACCCGGCGCTGCCGCCCGCCCCGATCCCCTCCATGGCTCCCGCGCCGCCCCGCTGAGCCGGAGCCGCCCGCCGGGAGCCGCGGCTGAGCGCGGGAGGGAGGGGGCGGGAGGGGGGTGGGAGGCGGGGGCGCGGGGGGTGCGACACGCGCGGGGAGCGGCGGCGGCCGTGGCAGGAGGCGGAGGAGGAGCGGCAGGAGCGGGGAGTCCCGGCGCGGCCGCGGGAGCCCCGGGCGGGCGGGCGGCGCTGGGAGCGGCCGGGATTTACCGTGGTGGCGGTGGGCGCTGAGCGGCGGGGGAGCCGGGCGTCCCCGGGGCCGCCGCCTCTCGGGCTGAGCCCCCCCGCCCGGACCATGGCCGACGACGACGTGCTGTTCGAGGACGTGTACGAGCTCTGCGAGGTGATCGGCAAGTGAGTGCGGCGGGGAGCGGGCAGGGCAGGGCTGGGCGGGGGGAGCGCTGCCCCGCGCCCCCCGCCCGCACCGGGCACCGGGATGCTCCGCCCGGGACCCACCTGAGTCGCCGCCGCCGGCGGGTCCGTGCGGGGTCCGGGTCCCCCCCCGTGGCCGGTGCCCGCCGTCCTCGTCACACGGGAGGCGGAAGGGGGAGAAGTGACCCCGTGTTTCCTCAGCCACCATGATTAACCACCTCGCCATCGCTCAGCCTGGCTGCAGCAAGCGGCAACCACTTCCCACCCCTTTTCTTCTCCTCCCCCCGATATCCCATTCCTGGCACACCCATCAAGGGTTGCCTATTGGGGAAGGGAAAGGGAAGACAGCTCTCCGTAGATCCACCTATTCGCTGGGTGTCTGCATATTTGTGCGCCAGGTGTTGGGTTTTCCTCTTCTTTGCTGCATAATAACCAGCTTGGTAGTGGCGCTCGGGTAGTGCTCGGTTTTCGTCCAGATCCATCACTCTCGTTCGTGTGGAAATGGAGATGTACAAGGCAGGAGGAGTGCTTGGCCTTTTGAGTCTTATTATGCAACTGCTGTTAAACCGATGCTCGAGGCTTGTATGAAACCTGGGAGTTGAGGCAGTGGCTGGCGTTCCCCAGCTGCTGTTTCGGGTTACCGCTGTTGGATGAAAATGACAATTCGAGTCACCAAGAAAATGCAGAGACTCCCCCAGATCAGATGGTGATAAAGAATTAAACCTGAACTCCATTCTCCCCTGCCCCCGTATTTCTGTGGCTGTTCAGTTTTGAAATCCTTTCTTTATTTCTTCATCGTCTTTCATGTATTTTCTGTAGTTGTGTCTATGTTGCAAAAAGGACACGAAAGATACAGTGAGACTGGGACTGCCTAATTTTCTGTATGTGTCTGATTCCGAAGCTGAGATTGATCTGCAAGCCTTAGTAGTGACATTGTTCAGTGTGCTCGGAGTTTTTTCTTCATGACAATGGATTTTATGAGGATAATTGACCGTGTTTTGATTATAAACAAGGAATTTTTCCTGCATGTATCCTCTTGCCCGCTCTCCACCCGTATGCTTTTCAGTGTATATGGAGTGTTGTCTGCTTTCAAAGCTAGGGCTAAAAATATTCTAGAATTAATCTTTTCTCAGGATTATACTGAAATGCTGGTCTTGGACCTAGCAGGTGGCTTTGTTGTCAGCAGAAGTTTCAGCACTCAGTTCTGTCGTTTCACAAGACACTACCTCCTTGCTCCTAACTCAACTTTTAAAAATATTAAGCTCCAAGGGCCTTGTTTGTCACGCTAAATGGTATATGACTGTTTTAACTTGATGCTGGTGAGGAGCTTCTGTAGGAGCTAAACTCTTGTTATTAAAGGTGTTTTGAAGACAATTTCTGGCACACTCCTTTCACAAGTGGTTTTATGCTAACCACTGCAGTTCACACTCGGTTTTATTCCTGCCCAGTTGCCGTTAGAAGGAAGGTGCAGTTCTTATGCATGACTGCACACCCTTTCGGAGGACGGATGATTCACAGGGGGCCAGATGTTTGCACATCTCCAGTGACTTTTTGTTTTGTGGCTGGAGAATTTTGAAGGGAGAGCACAAAACCGGTGGATTAGGTGTTAGCTGCAGAAGTTCCATGTGAGATTTAGGTAGTAGAGAGTGTTGTGATGTAACTAGATCTAACAGATAAATACTGAATCACAGTAGCATGATAATGCCAAGAGCACTGTAGCAAAAACAGGGTGTATCACTGAAAATAGCAGCAGTGGTGGTGTGAAGGGCTGATAACTGGTTGTGATTACTCAGGCTTTTCCACACAGACGTCAAGTCAATCCTCTAAAAAACCCCAAACATTTAAAATAAATACACAACTTTCATGTACAATTTATGTATTCCTGTTTCTTTGCAATGCTACGCAGGTAAATTCCAGGGGACCAGAGGTGCAGCATCTTTATTTAGCTTACAGATTTTGGGTACTACCTTGCCTGTCTGTAAGAAACTTGAGGAAAGCCGCTGTAAATCTGCTTTGAATTGCTACGTATGCGTCTGACCAAACATCTTTCAGTGAAACATGCACTAACTGTCTGCATGTTCCTGGGATTTGTTATTGATTGATACAGTGATTTAGTTCTTGCAAATAGCACATCTGGCTCTGATTTGCATTTTGGACACATGAAATACTAAAATGTGTAATTTATCTTTCCTAAGTAGGTAGTTACTGCTGTCACTTAGGGTCGTAAAAGGTATTTTCACAAAGGGTGTGGGAAAGAGATCTTTGCCTGTAAAGTATCTTGAGTGTTTAGTCAAAGTTCCCATACAATGTACTAGAGAAAGCAGAAGATACTTTCTTGGCTGACAGTAGACAGTCCAGTTTGTGGAGGCATATTCTGATCTTTAGGATAAGCTTTAAACACTTCTAAATACAATAAACTGATAAGACTGACTTTGAGTAAATGCAGCAATAATAGCTTTTGGTGAGGAACAATTACAGGGCAGTAGTATATGACTGAATTGATGGGAATGACAATGATAAACTCTTTTTGTGACATTTAGTGTGTTTAAGTCCTGCAAGCATGCATTTTTCATTTTTAAGGGGTGTGGGTGCAAGGAAAGGCCACGAGGGATAGAGAGAAATTCTAGTTCATGTTTTCATTAGAAAAAAAGTTAGGGAAATCTTATTTTGCATATATTTCCAGTATACCTTTCCATTGCTGAAAGCTATATGAAAATACAAATTGGAATAACAATCCCAATTTCTCATTGAACTTTTTAAAGGGGTATTTATGACACTAACATTGGTCATTTATTTTTACTTAGCCAGACATGTTGTGTTTGAGATTACTGTCTTGTCTTCAACTTGGCTGACACAAACATACTTCAGCAAGAAGTAAATTGGGGATTTCTTTATTAGCCTTCAAAATGTGTTATTAACATATCTCAAGATAAGTGATAGTGATGAAAAATACAGGTGTGCCATTTTTTTTTCAAATTTTCTTCCAGGTACCTTTGAAGAGATTCTCCCTGTGTATTGGTTGAGAAGCACACAATCTAAAATCTTTAAGCCTGTTACTAAGTGGATCAGACCATGTGTTTGATTGACAGCTCACAGATAGTAGTGCTAAGTGTACTTGTTTATTTTTTATTAGAATTTTCATTCAAAATGCTTTGAGTAGTTCATGAAACATAGTAGGTGTAAAATTGAAACATCTTGGCTATTCATCTGAGGTGCAGACTGTTCTGAGTTTATCATAGGAGCTCCACATACACATAGGAGGAGTTTTCTTTTATGCCAAAGAGGGAATGGCTGTCTTTAGTTGGTGTTGCATCTAGAAGAGTGAGGTAAGGTTTTTATGATAAGAGCCTTATTCTGCAAGGGCTTTATTTTAAATTACCTGGTTTTACATTTCTGTACCTCTTAAGGTCCGTATCAGTTTATGTTAGCATTAGAGGAGAACCATAAAGATTGTCTGACCTTTCTGACAGTAGGACTGGAGGTTGCTTAAAAATTTCTTCAAGTGTTTAAGTTGTAAATACAATGAGATAAAGATGATAGACATTTATTTGTGTTTAAAAGGGCTCTGGTCACAATGGAAGTCATTAGTCCTGGGGCGCATTAGGAAGAGTGTTGCTGGCAGGTGGAGGGAGGTGATCCTGCCCCTCTTCTCAGCCCTGGTGAGGATCACCTGGAGTGCTGTGTCCAGTTTGGGGCTCCTCAGGACAGTAAAGACATGGAGCTCCTGGATTGGGTCCAGCAGAGAGTGACAAAGATGATGAAGGGACTGGAGCATCTCTCAGGAAAAGCTGAGGGATCTGGGGCTGTTCGGCCTCGAGAAGAAGCTTCTCTTCTCGAGAAGAGAGGGGACCTCATCCCTGTCTGTCAGTGTCTGCAGGGAGGGGGCAGAGGATGGACCAGGCTCTGCTCTCTGGTGCCCAGCAATGGCACAAGAGGAGTAAGCAGAAACTGATGGCCAGGAAGTTCCACCTGGACATGAGGAAGAATTTCTTCACTGTGCAGTGACCGAGCACTGGAACTGATTGTCCAAAGAAGCTGTGGAGTCTCTCTCACTGGAGATATTCCAGAGCCATATGGACACAATCCTGTGCCATGTGCTCTGGGATGGCCCTGCTTGAGCAGGGAGGTGGGAGCAGATGACCCACTGATGTCCCTTCCAGCCTTTTCCATTCTGTGATACTAATAGTCACTAAAATAGTACATTTTTGTAATTCTTTTCTTCCATTTGTGGGCCATAAGTACCATCATTGTTTGTGTAGTAGTGCAGTTGTTTGCATTTCCAGTACCAAAGTGTAACATGATGTTTGGTGCTAATGCTGTCAGAGCTTTCAGGACGTTCTCTGCAGTATGGCTTAAGGCTAATCGTCTTCTGCACTGCATGCATGAGGATTTTAGTTTGTTTTCATCCCTCTTTCCTCTGTGATGGGATGAATCTCTCTGCTTGGGTCCTTCCATCTAGTAAAGAGTAGTTAAAGTGCAAGAGCCAGCAGGCATTGCTCCCTTCTCCTTTGTCCCTCCAGACTGTCAACGCTGCTGGAGCACCACAGATGTAAGCTGAGGATGCAAAGTTGTGGGAAAGGGAATTTTTAATTTTTTTTTTTTTCATTGAGATATGAAGGCTTCTAGCCCACTGAAGTCAGACAAGAGGTGGTGGTTGCAATTCCATCCTAAGCTGTTACCTGGAGTTGGAGGTGCCTTAGATTTATGCCTCAGTCTGGGAGTGTTCAGGAAAGGGAGGACAGAGCTCATGGATTCCTTGTCCAAGAAATACTTAAAACTTCTAATAATTGTAATTATTGTGGTAACAAAACTATATAGATGTATTTTGATGGTTTCAGTGGTATTGTTTTTCATTGTTGCCTCCATTTTCACTCACAGGAATTAGAATGCTGTTGACTTTCAAACATACTTTTTCTCTAGTACACTGTTGAGATTTTGCATTTCCTGTGAAACCGATGCAAATAACTGATGGGTATAATTAATGACAAATCAAATGAAAATGTGAAACAACTGTGGTACATATTCCCTGTTTGTAAAGGGGGGAGGGGGAAGGGATATGGCAACTGATTTGTCTAGCTTAGCTTTTGACTTTTTTAGTGCCTTTTGAAACTCTCTGCTAATAAAACATTCTTGTCTGTTGTCTCTGTTACAGTGTGTAAGAGTAACAGTTTATAATAAATATTTGATTTAAGCATGAGGTCATAATGTGCATTGCTTCAGGAGAATAGTGGTTGATTATTTGTAGCGTGTAATTGCTAGAGTATATCCTTAGCTAAGTTATTCCGCTATGGATTTCAGCTGTAGTAGTGACCTGTTTCTGCTTAAGAGGCTCTGCCTGCTTAAGAGAAGCAGCTCAACACAGAGTAGAATGAATAAACCTGGTTTCGGAGTACAACATTTCAATCACTACTCTCTTTGTATGGCTTCTTCTAGTATTGTTTTGATAAGCAGCAGCACTCTTCTGTACATCCTTCTTCAGGAAGAATTCCTGCATGGAGAAGGGTTGCTGATTATTGGAATGAACTGCCCAGAGGGGTGGAGGAGTCACCATCCCTGGAGCTGTTCATGAAATGACTGGATGTGGCACTCAGTGCCATCCATGGTTGAGTTGACAGGGTGGTGATCTGTCAGAGGTTGGAGTCAATGGTCCCAGGGTTTTTTTTCCAATGTTAATGATTCTGTGATTCTTATGATGTGAATAAGACAGCGGTAGTGATTGGGAAGTTGAGGCTTGCTAAAGAGGGGAGTTTGGAGGAACTTGATCTAGGAAAATACAAGCTGAGAAAGATTGGCAAGGACTTTGCAAATATGTTTATGTGTTTAAACACCCAAGAGAAGGGAGCCTTGAAGATGAGCAAATCTGAGCAGAGTAGTCCTGTGTAATTTCAGGCTAAAAGTTTGAAGATTTTTTTCTTTTAGACCAGGTTACTACTGGGATTCTGGATCAGATGTCTGCGAGAAGTGGGATAAAAAAAGTGACCTTGTCTTGAAGATTGGCTAAGTTAGGAGTTTGATCTTTTTATCAAAATAGTATGAAGCTTCGTTACCTTCAAAAAAATGGGGGCTAGGCTTCAGGACCCAAGTGATTCCTGATAATAATTTCAATTCTAACATAATGCTTGAGATAAAATACTTTAGGATAAAGAAATATTAGGGAAAGAAGAGAGACACATTTTATGTCAACAGCCACTCACCTACTTAGCCCTCTGTCTGATGCACTGCACTTTTTTATAATCTTTTATACAGATGTCACTACTATGAATGGTAATCAAGCATTATTAACCTCAATATGATGTTTCCAAAGATCACTTCTCAGAAACTTGTAGTCATATTATATGTGTCATCTAAAGAATGATGACTCCAGAAATGAGTGGTTGTTATAAGTAGGTATTTTGTGCCGAACTGTAGAGTTGATAAAAATAACTCTCATGAATGAAGTACTTTTTTTTTTTTTAAATATGCAGCATGACCAGAACTATCATCTCTACCTGTTAAAAAAATTATACTTACTTCTCAAGATAGTGTACTAATCAGCTATTACTACCAAAAGAACCCCAAGAAACTTCTTTTTCTTTGCCTACATCAGATACCTTGGTAAGGCATCCAAAGCATGGGAAGAAAGCACCTTGACTTCAGCATAGCTGTAAACTGAACTGTATTTTAGTGTGCCAGGTTAGTACCTTCTCTTCATAAACTTCTGCTATATTCAGAGAGAGTTACAGTGTTCTTTGGGAGGCATCTGTTGGTGCAAGGAATGCTGCCCTTGTTGGAAACAGCAGAGCACAGCAAACTGTTGCATTTCAGTTACCTTTGTGATAGTGGGTGTTTAAGCCCCCTCTTACCAGTGTCTTTTTTCTGGAGGTGAAATAAGGTTCAGATCAGTTTTGGAGCTTGGCCATAAAAGACCTTTACACTGTAATAAGGGTTTATTTTTTCGGTTCAGTTTGTGTGAGAAGCAAAGCCGTCTTGTAGAGATACTACTAAAAAACTGTTACAGAATAAATTTAGCACTAAAAGGACTGAGGACTATTGCCTAATGTATTCTCACAGGACAGAACTGAATGGGTAACAAGTGCCTTGCTCTTTTACTTTCCTGCCTTTTTTTCTAGAATAGGATAAGAAGGGGTAGACAGAAAGTTAGTCCATACCTTCTGTCTTTTGTTGCAGTGTTTGAGGTGAACTGGGACTGTGTTTTCCTTCCAGGCTTAGGATTTGTCAGAATTCTTGTGTTGTCAGTATTTTGCCAATTTCTGTATTGAGTTAACTTTTTCAGAAGTCAATCGTTAGAACATGTCTTCAGCACCTGAAGACATTTATAGTTGATGCATAGTTCTTACAAACTTACGAAGTTCGTTATTGGTTTAAGAAATTCTGAGTATTTGCCTTCCACCAGGGATTCTAAGTAACATTTGGTTGAATAGATTTTCACTTGGCTCCTTCACCTGTTTCTGTGGCTACCCAATGGCAGATGTAACTGCTTGCAGCTATTATGATTTCATTTTTAACTAACGTCTCCATTTTCTTTTCTGCACAATGTGGACATAAGCAGTTACTCCTAGCATTTAATATTGACTAAATTTCCTGGGATATGTGAACTAAGAAAGCTGTACAAAACTTGCCTCTGAACAAATTTTTTTTAGACATAATGGCTGGGGTATGAGTCCTGTACAGACATTTACAGTGGTTCAAAATGTATTCTGTTCAGTTGTTTGGAAGCACTTCAAGGTAAGTTGCAAAACTAGTTTTATCTTATCAAAGTGTCAGTTCTCAGCTGCAGCTGAGATTGAGAAACCCTTAGAATTTCAAAGTGTGCCTTTCCTAGGGAACACATTATTCTTGGGTAACTTCGTGACTTCTTTTAAATTCAGTTACCAGAGTTTGGAGTGTAGCTGACTTTTTGAAATTTTTGATCCAAGGATCTCTAGGAGTAAGGAAGGAAGTCTTAACTGTAGAGAGATTGAGCCTTCTCAGGTACGGTGGTCTTTAGGATATTCAGAACTTCATTAAGTCTTTCCTAGGTGTCTTGTAATGTGGGTCTGTAAAGTAGAAATAACACTATCACAAACAAACAAACAAAGAACTAAGAACTAAAGAACTTAGTATTTCTCCTGAAAGAAAGTTCAACTTGTCCCGACCATCTGACCAGAACTTAGGCATGTTCCTCTATCTGCTTTTTTCTCCCAGTTTCATTCTGGGGAGAGGGTCTACGAGTGAAACCTTTGGCTGTGTCCTTGATGTTCGAGCTTAGAGAAGCCAGCCAAAGGAGTGTGTTAGTGCTTTACTTCCACCCTGCTCCAGGAAAATCCTAATAATCCAAGTGGAGTTGTCAGCTGCCCACTTTTCTCCTTATTTTTTTGGCTCCAGATGTTGTTCCTGATACTGAACAGAGGGGAACAGTTCTGAACTGTGGGAAAGCACTAATTTACACTCAGTTAGAGGGGTCGATACACCTGTAAATGGAAGGGATAGTGAAGAAGCAAGTGAGGTAATCTTATCTCCCTTCTTCAAACCACTCCTGGTTAGGAGGAGATGATAGAGAAGGTGGGGGTGAGGGTAGCCTGTGAAGATTACATAAAATTTAGGGAATTTTATATTACAGTGATAGGATCTTTTCTACATCAATACTGATCCAAAGTAGTAACTTTTCCTAGAAAGGAGCAGATCTTTGTGGAACTCTTTATGTTTGCTAGGGTTGAACTTGAGTGCAGGTCAAGCAGATAGGTTCAATTTGGATGGGTTTAGAGAAGAGTTCTGTCTGCTCAGCACTGGTCTGGCTGCATGCAGAGCAGGAACCAGGGCAGGAATTGAGGTGAAATCCTGCACCTTTGTCATCCTGCAGCCTCTCTAAGTATATCATGATTCCTGAAGGAGAGCTGTGTCAAGTTGTAGCTGTGCTGGAGGTTGTGTAAACATGGCAGTAGTAGCCTTTCTTGTCTTGGTGCCCTCTGCGAGGAGTGTGTGAGGGCAGCTTGGTGACAGGAGCTGAATTAAGTTTGCTGCTGCTGGAAGAAGGAGATCTTGCTCTCTTTATGTGCTCCCATGCCACGAGTGATCCACCCTTCCCCTGTACCAACTTCAGTATGCATCTGATCTGTATGAGCCAGGTGCACTACAAAAATATGCACTTTGTTGGATGGTTATTCTGCTGTTTTCACTGGCTTGACCAGACCTACAGTGCAGTCAGGGCTTGCTCAAGGTAGAAGACTCAGGGATGGAGAGAGATAAAGTGTGCAGAGACCCCTCCCCTCTTCTCACCTTTGGCAACAGTGAATTACTAAGACCATATCGTAAAATGCTTTGTTAGGGGTTTTTTTTAAGCATGTTTGGCTTTTTTTGTATAATCAGGAAGTTAGCTTCTAAACCCCTTTCTGCAATGATCCAGACAATGGTAAGGAAAGGGGAAGAAAAAAGGCAAACAGATTACTTTTTTTGAGGGGGGGGAAAAAAAAGGTTCCAAATTAACATGCCGTTATTAAGACATGCACACAAAAAAAATCTGTTGTTTTATGGTCTTAAATTGTTTCTTCCTTCTTCCTATACACATAGACATTCCCTGTAATTAAAACCAAGCACTAACTTTACATAAGGACCTCACCTCATTCAGGATTTTAATTGGTGAGACAGCCAATTAAAATTAGGAAGGCAACTAAGTCTGGGATTTTTCCTTTCCTAATACTAGAATTAATTCTTTGAAGTGTATTAGCTTCTGACCTGGTTCGATGTTCTTCAGATGTGCATGTGCCTTGTTGGGTCGTTCAGGACTTAAAATGTTCACAGGTGGATGTATTCTGAACAGCAAGCATGCTTGATGTTTGTGAGTAATTCTAATCTTTATAGAAACCAAATCTGTTACTTCTGGTTCTGGTGTGATTGTGTGCAAAAGCTCTGATAGCATATTTAAGAATGTTCAAGAAATTCAAAAGCAAAGTTTTCCTGAGCCACCTATTTTCAGATTTTGTTTTGCTCTAAAGTTAAATGTAAAATGTATTATATTGATCAAGAACTTGTTTCAGTTAAAAGATCTGCCTTTTTTTCTATTTGTTTTGTTGGGGTTTTCGGTTTGGGTTTTTGTTTTGGGTCTTTTTAGGAAAAGTTCTGTTAGTGCATCTAGATCGAGTTTAGATGGAAAAATACCAACTCCCATTTACAGAAAACACTGTTTTCCTTTCTACAGCCCCTCTCTAAACCCATCCTAATTCAAAAGTAACCTCTTTCTTAGTCTGTTTCTGCAAACATCTTAATTTCAGACCTTCAGCACTACACACATGAAAGGAACAAAAGGGGCTTTCAAAACTGAAGGTCAGACAGAACTGTTTTGCTCAGTTAGAGCTATTAGATTATTTTTTTTACTCTTTCCTTTCTAGAAAAAGTGGTTATCTGTTGGCTGAGTTTCTCGGATGTTCAGCCCTTAAGGTTCAATTATCTTTAAAAGCATAAAGTAAACAGGGGGCTTAAAATATCAGAAGTTCTTTCCCTAATCTTAGATCTCAAGTGTGTCAATTTTTTTTATCAGCTGCAGGCACTTGTAATTGTAAAGTATTCAAAACTTCATAGCTGCCATTGAGATACACTTTGAGGATACTTTCTCAACTCTTGCAGATGAATCTTCTTACTTGGATTCTTAGTTTCTGACTTGTTTGAAGTTTTCAAAAGTTCCTGTTGTCTGTTTGCTGTGTTGATTAAGGATGTTTTCAAATAGATTGCTGACTGTAGAGTTGTTTTGTGTTGTGTATATGAAATACTTAGAATTTGCTCAGAACAGGGACTGGGAATTGGTTTGGTTTTTTTTGCTTCGTGAATATGATCATCACGGATGCTTTGTTTCCCTTCTTAGTGGATGTGATGACTGTTAAATGATTCCGTAAAACATCAGCTGGGAATGTTAAGAATACCTTTGTTTCCCGTATCTTCTGGCCTGGTGAGTACTTCTGCAAGCACTGTGTGTTAGGGAAGGATTTTAATATGAGTGTCCTGATTTTGGGGAGGATTCTTCCAAGCACTGATGAGTAGCAGCTGCCACTGCACTGGCATGGACTGACAGGTTCTGAGAGCACGTCCCAGGTAGCAGCAAGGCAAAATCCACAGCAGAACTGCTGGTTTGGGTATTCTCCATGCTGGTGAGTTACAATGTCTCTTGAGACAGTGCTTTTCAGTGTCCAGGATCCTTTAGGTGTTGTGTCAAACAGCAAACTCAGAACTGTAGAATTTTAGATTATTCGCAGGGATGCAGTTAAGCAGAAAGGTGAGGTCACTTTGTGAAACTTCTGTGATTCTTTCCGAGTGTTTGTTGTTTTTCAGAATGGGACTTAGTTTCTCATATTGCTAATGTATTTTTCAAAAATTTAAAGTGTTCCAGAAAACTAACAGTGGGAAATTCTCTTCCCAAAACCCAGCCTATGTCCAGCTTCTCAGTATTTGTTACAGTTGCAAAGACAAGGAAAAGTATAAAATAATACCTTCCTGAAATGTGGTTTCAGCTATATGGCTGGACATTTAGAAATCAGCAGTAACTTGTGAGAATATTGATGCATGTTAGATTTTAAACATGCATATTGTGCTGAAAGCTGCTTTAAAATTCGTTTTCTCATGTGTGCTAAAAATTGATCTGTGAAGTTTTTGCATTTAAAAATAGAGCCTTACAGTTGTTTGTAGTTGTTCTTACTGATAGCTTTGCTTTTTTCTGTCACTGTTTGAAAAAGGAAAAAAAAAACCCAGACTTGGAATGTTTACCGTTTGGACAAAGCTGTAAGAATTATTCGGAACTTTCCTTTTCATTTAACTTTTCCTCTTACACCCCGATGCTAGCTTGAGACTTTGCTGCCATCTCTAGTTTCTTGATGAAATTTATCTTGAGCTGCTATTTGGTCCTACATTTTCATCTGTATTCTTAAAAAGACAAATTCTGGCTGGATTTCATGACTGCTGTTAGAAGACTTTGTTTTGTAAAGCTTATATCAGTGAAGAAAATAGCTGTCTCCTGTGTTTATTTCCCTTAGAACACATTAGGGAGTTTTTCTAAGGAGAAATACCCTGTATTCTTCTTTGTTTCCTCTTCAGATGCAGCTGTAGTCAATAAGCAAACTTCCTGCCTTTTTTTGCTGTCATATTGGCTGTTAAAAAATTTTAAGTCACACATCTCTTTCTGTATTTACTGTGATAAAGACAGTATGTTCTGGTGGTTGGTTATGGAATATAGAACAGTTTGGGGTTTTGCTGGTCTCTTCAGTACCAGCATTTTACTTCCAGTTTGAGTGTCAATGCACCTGAATGGTTTTTAAATGTTTCTCTACTGGTTTTCATTCTTTTAGCATTTCTTTTGCAATGTGACACTCCTTGGTAGCACTGCGAGATCTTCATTCTGGATTTTTTTTTTCCCCTCTTTGCCCCACATTTCTGTTCCTATCAGTACTTGTATATGTTGTTTCACACGGTGTATTCTGGCTTACACTGAGATCTCCTTTAGTTTTCTTCAGACTCACTGGGCTCCCAGCAGACTGTAGGATGGCTGTCAGTCAGAATTTTGCTCCCATGGAAGCTGGCTTGCTGCAAAATCAAACTACAATTTCAGTTTCTGAAACCTGAGCTAACAAAAGGTTTCTCCTGAGTTACAAAAACCTTTGAAAAAGTGTCATCACTGTAATTTTATCTTTGAATCTGCAGCCAGCTGAGACTGTAGTGTTGAGACCTGTGTTTGTTTACTGTAGAGGGAGTGGTACAGGGTAACCTGTTCTGTTACTGTCTCCTCAAAGTCCCGATAACAGTTCAGATAGTTAATAAATGACTTTTTGTTGTTTATTTGTTTGGGTTGGGGTTTTTTGCCCATAGCAGCTGTAAAAGCTATTATGTAGAGGAAAGTGCTTTTATTTTCACAGGTTGACTTTGCCTCTGCAGCCTGGAAAAAGTAAAGTTGTGTGGCTTCACTTCATCTGTCTAGAGTTCAAGGAAGAGAGGTGGCTCTCTGTAGTTGAATTCTGTTCCTGTGAGCATGTGTGGAAGAAGGAAGTTTATCTAATCTTTTCTCACTGGGGGAAATAAGATCTTGGCCTACTTGTTTTAGCAGCCATGCTTCTCTACCCAGTCAGTTTCTGGGAAAAGAAGGGTTTTTCAGCAACAACACTTAGAAAACAAAGTGTTTTATACCTAATAAGTATGAACCTGCTCCACTCTTTCCTGTATATTCTAACTACCATATGCTTTTTATATTTTGCACATTTTTCTACTTTGTCTCATCTCTGTGATATTGTGGGGAATAGGGGGTGGTCCTCAAAGAATGATTAAAAAAATGCTGCTTTTTTTTTTCCTTGCTACTTTCTTTAGGCTGATGCTGTCTTACAGGATAACTCTTGAAATCTCAGGAAAACTTGCATACCTACCGCTAACCTACCTAAGTTAAAAGACTTCCAGAAATACAAATCTCCAAGAGAAAGGAAAAAGTTGTATCTCTAAAGTGTGAAGCAAAGTCTTGTGCAGGAGTTCATGTTTTGTGGAAAATGTTACACCAGGAAACTCGTTTGAAGGGGTGTGTGATCCTACCCTGTTAGTATGTCAGAGATGATATCAACACTGTATGTTGGGTTGGGTTTTTTTAATTCTTTTTAAATTTATCCACATGTAAATGGACTGGCAAAATTCTTCAATTTTTTTCATCCGTTCTTCTTCACTTCTAGTAAAAATAATAATAAATACGGTTTTCCATCCTATCAGCTTAAATGCTATTTGGAAATGTGTTGTTTATAAAGCTTCAGAAAATACCCTGTTCTTTAATGATGTGCATAAATCTTTTAATCAGCATTCCTTGGAGTGGCTCAAATGCACAGAGGTGTGCTAAGTCCAAAATCACATTTGACTAAGCGCCAGTTAAGTGTTATACTTGTTTAGAGTTAAGACCCTGCAAAATGTACAAAACCTCAATATTTTTGTCTGCTTTAATGGATGGGAGTTGAGTTGTTCTAGTCAGTATTAGGAGCAAATTGTTGATCCTGGCCCAGTTACTGTGTGCAGTAGGAGTGAGAAAGTGGATGGTGTGGATCTGATGTGAAAGTATCCTCTGTTTTTCTTGGTTGTTGTTGTGTACCCCAAGTAGTTTCAGATGTTTTCACAATCCTCCCTAGTCTTGTTTCTCAGCAGGGCTATTTTTATGTTACTCCTCTTTTTTAGCAGGTAGGTTGGGAAGGGCCATTGCTCGGTGTTGGGGAGCTAGTAATCAGCAAGGTAAATATGCTGGTATGGTTTGGAATGATCCAGTGTCCAGAATTCTCAGTGTATTTGTGAACGTTTGGTGCTATTCAGAGTAGACTGAAAAAAGTTACGTTCAGCTTCTCAGTATTATGTATCGCTAATTGAGTTGCTATTTAAAATTGATTAGCATATGCTCTTTTACCAGTTAAAATGGTTTCTTAACCTAAGTTCTTGAGAAAATCTGTCTAGTAGTAGAAGATTCTAACTATAGTCAGATAGTTCTCATAAAAAACCAGTATATTTAAATTATAGTCCATGTTTGTTTACATAAACAGTTGATAATGTTTGTGTGAAAATCTTAAAACTTTCCATAGGCAATTCTGTAAAATGGGAATTATCTCCTTGTGAGGAAGTTGACAGCAAATAGTAGAAAATACTCACAATATTAATACTGCAGATCAAATTCGTCTTGTAGAGAAAGGAATTCCTGTGCAAGTGTTCATTTTCAAAGCTTTTTATGTAATAAAATGTATATAATGAAGTTCTAAATACACCCCAAAAAATCTTATCAAGCAGTGTTCCTTGAGATGTGTTCCTCCTTCTCTTTGTCATTTTTGTTCATGTTCTTGCTGTTTTAGGGCCTAAACTAGACTGAGAAAAAAATTTGGATGAAAAGGTGGCTCTTTCTCCCCTTACCCTTTTCATAAGTTTCCCACTTGTTCTTGTTCATTCTCTTCAGGGATTTTGGCCAGTTTTCCAACAGCAGTGCAATTACTCTTAAAACTCTAATCTTTACCTGGTTAGGAATTGGGGAGCAATGAAAGCCATGAAAACAGTTAAACCAGGAAACAGGTTTATCGGGAAGAAGATTACATGTCTGTATCTTTGGAAGAAAAGCACAGATTATACAATTTTTTTTTACCTCCCAGACAAGTATTTTCTGCTTCTCAGTGGATTGATTACATGTGATTGTCACGTGCTGGAAAACATCAGTGGGAGAAGGGGCCTTTCAGTGATGCTGCCTTAGTGGTACTTGGAATCTAGTTTGTCACAGAGGGGTATCACATAGTAAACACAGTTTTCTATCCCTTGAGTGTCATGTGTAGAAATCAATTTGTTAAGAACCAGACCAGCACCTTTCTTGAATGATCAAAAAATACCCAAACATATAGAGGAGGACCAGGAGGTCATTACCAGTTTTGCATATACGTATTTTTTTTAAAGTTCTTTTAGTTTGGCGAAGTATTCCTCCAGCTTGTATTTGAAGTCACATTCGGACTAAACCCTTGATAATAAAGCAACTGTTTTAAAGGTTTGTTTGGGGCAGATACCTGCAGAAAGGACAACGTTGTGAAGATGGAATTTTCTAGCCATATGAAGGGAGTCCTTTCTCCTTAAGAGATAAAATAAGCCAACAGTTGGAAATAATCTATCTTGTAAGTGTGGCTCAACCCAAATGCTGCTATGCTGGATATACAATTGAACTGTGACATCCATGAACTATCGAAAATATTTCTAGATACCTTATAGCACTCTTTTCATGGATTGTTTTCATTCTGGTTTTGGCCATATGATCTTGTTTTGACTATAGCAGTTGGTGTTGAGTAAGATTTCCATAATAAATTGGGGGTGGGAATTTCTTTTTATTCGGAGAGAACAGATCTGAGGTATACAGGAGATTGGGTTTACTTTGCATTCCAAGTCTGCACCCAGAGAGAAGGGAAGAAGCAATATGTGAATCTCAGGAGATGTGCAGCATTGCTTTAGTCTTTTCAGTTGCACTTTAACCTAAGAATGAGGAAGGGGGCTTTGGTTATTCAGTGGGTAGTATGTGCCTGCCTTGAGAATCAGGAATGGGATCTCCATTAGTAGGAGTACTTAAGGTGGCAATTCTAGACCTGTTCAGCTGCTTCTTACTTGAATGTGAGAGAAAAAGCAGATAATTGTGACCATCATTCTTCCTGGTTCCTTCTAACATGTCCCTGGGTCTTCAGGCAGAATAAATCAGACTTGTTTTTTTTGCAAGGTTAGGGTAGAATTGAAATGAATGCTTGAACAAACTGATTAAAGAAAATCTTGCTTAGCTGCTGCAAGTCCTTCTTTTAATTAGTACATTAAATTCTGAAATATGGCCTAAACTTACCCAATAGGGTTTTATAATAAGCTGAGAACTGTCTGTGGGGACAAAAAGAAGCAGACGTGTTCTTGAGCATACAAGTGTTAAAAACCCTTTGTTTTCTCACTAAGAATCACTGTATTATAATATTTTATGGGAAAGGTATGAAAAAGCAGTCATTGGTACAGACAATGCATTGGAAAACTAATAATTCTAAGAGTTCTCTCAGCAGCTTTTAAATATGTGACTGATTCATTATTTATGTGTGTTTGGTAAGGGAAGAACTTAAAGTTTTAGGGCTTCGGCAGCAATCTGTGAAAAATCTATGTATTTTGTTTAAAACTAAATCCTAGTTTAAAATAAATGTGTAACTTCTTAGTGTTACGCCTTTTCTTTTTTTTTTTTTTCTGTTATTCCTGAAGGGGAGGGAGCAGGAATCACTGAGATCCTGGCCAAGTGGATTTTGGAAGCTTGTTTTTTAATTGGAGCATGGTCCAGCTTGGTTCTCCTGATGCTGCGGGGTGAGAAAGAAGGGGAACAGAAGTTGGAATAGGAAGCTGCTGAGGAAAAGATTCCTACAGAGGGTGAATGTGGGAGGAAGAGAGAGGGAAAAAAGGTGGCTAAAGTAGATTTCATAGGAAGGAATAAGGAACAGAGTTTGAAAAGTGAAATTGAACAACCAGAGGAGATCTGGTGATTGCCAGCCTGCAAGGATAGACAAAGTGGGTTGAGGAAGGGAAAAGCAGCAGCAAGTAGAAATTGATTTGCTGGTTAATAACAGAATATTTGTAAAGGTGAGAGGAAAAACATCCCAGCTGAGCTAAAGGCTGTGGAAAAGATGCAGCCGGTGCCGGAGAAGGGAGAAGAGGAATGGAAGCAAGATGAGAATCATGAAAGGCAGGATTAGATTAGTGAGGTGATAATCAAACATTAGGGAGACCATTTTGGCAAAGCAGAGTATGCAGAATGGTGCAAAGGCTGATTCATGAGTAGGGATGGAATGTTTGACAAGGTTATTGCCATCAAGTCTTCAGTATTCAGTGCCTTTTAAGTTGTATGTTTTTTAATTGCAGTGATTTATTTCTTTATTTGTATGTCATTTAGCCAGAAGAGCAAACAGAGTAGAGGTTCTTAGTATGTTAAAATAAGGTATGAACAAAAATGTTGACTTCAGAAACTGTACTGAGCTGAATCACAGGGGTAATTGTGTGGTAATAGTTGCTTGTTGTCAGCCATCTCAAGTTATATTTTCCCTGTTTCTTAATCATATTTTAACTGATTAAATTATTCCTCCTAAATCTTCAGTCTTGCTCTTCCCTTGTCTCCAGTGCTTGTGGCACAGCTCCCTTCATTTTAAATGAACTTGGTTAATTTAAATGTTTCAAATATTCCATGTTGTTAGCCTAGCTCGTTCAGACTAAAGCAGGTTAGGGAACAATTGCAGGAATCCCAAGATGAGGGATGGAAGCGCGTTCATCTCCAGTTGAGGAAACAGCACTTGCTTATAGCTGTGTTTGACAGCTCTCTGCCAGCTTGGATTAGCTGATCCTGTTTGCCTGCATTGTACTGCAGCTGTCTTGTGAATACGTAGAATTTCTCAATTTAGCAAAAGTCATTTGGGCCTTTCTGTTTTAATACAAACTTGCTAACATTATATGGAAACATTATTGGCATAACTGACCTTGAAGACATTCACTGGACAAAATTTGTCAGCTCATGCTCAGTTGACAGACTTATTTTTAGACAGTGCAGAAAGTATAGAATTTGGTACCTCTGTACAGACTTCTCTTAAAATCTTGCTGTAAGAGCAGACCTTTTCTTTATTTGTTTTGGGGGGGTTTTTTGTGGGTTGTTTTGGTTTGGGGGAGTTTTGTTCAGTTTTTTTTTATTTTTGGGGGGTTTGTTGTTGTTTTGGTTTTCTGGGGGGTTTTTTGGTGTTTTGGGGTGGGGTTTTGTGTGATGGTTTTTGGTTGTTTTTTTTTTTAGTCTCCTAAAGTTGAATGATCAATGTATTCTGTATTAATATCAAAATTCTGAGTCCTGTGGATTTCATTTATTTGCGTACTGGTACTTCTTTTGTCTTTCTTCTGAAATAAGTTTCTCCACTTTTTGAAGTTCTTAATATTTTGTTCTTTGTTAACATTTCCACATGATGCGTGTAAGTCATTGGTTTTAAAAAAAAAGGAAATAATCCTGCTAGTATTGCAAACTTAAAAATTATCCAGAACGACTTAGTAAGTGTGACTTTTTAAAATTAGCAAGTGTGACACTTTCTGCATTTCCTGTGATGTGCTGTGTGAATACTGTAACCAGACTGGCTTTTTAAATCTACTGTCTAGACTTGAATGAGTTGCATAGGAATCAGCATAGGACTGTTAAACTGTCAGTGATTTCCTGTATCCTGTCCTCACAGCGTTCCTGAGTAAGGGTGGGATTGTACAAGGTCACCAAGAGATAGAATTCACCTTCAGCTCCTTTTGATATGGTACAAAGAGGGCCTGATTAATGTTCTTGGAAAGATGTTGCCCTGTAGAAATACTTACTTTACAAACATAAACCTGAAAATTACCTTCTGATGCACTGCTTTTCTGTAAAAGAACCTTCTGTATAGACATAATTAAAAATAGCCCTTGCTCAGATAGTATTTTTGTATAGCGGCTTAGCAGAAATCAGGCATTGTAATTTTACATTTCCTTCTTAGAAATGTGCAAGATACTGCGATACCATTCAGCTTTCCATGTCTCCATAGAATTGTGTGATGCTCTTAATCTGTCACTGACAAAGAAGATTCCAGTGTATGGATGTAGACAGAAGATGGGGTTTTGTGTCAATCAGACAGTTATTTATATTCAGTCAACAATAGAAAATGATGCTCTGTCCCTCCTCCCCGTGGATTTTTTCTGTCTTTTATGCTGCTGGAGAGAAGCAGGTTGTTGTCACCTCTGCCTCAGACTAGTAAGACTGGAGATGCTTAATGTATTATATAGTATGAATGCAGTACAAACTCTCTTGCTGCTGGCCTCTTTCAGTTTCTGAAGATTTATGGGTGGGAAAAAGAAGAATATCCCTGTAAGCCTTTGTTGCTGTTGCATTTTTCTCTCCTGTATAGTGACCCCTCATTCCAGAGGCAGTAGAGTGGATAAATAAGATTTGTGCTGCATTGTTCCTTGGGCAAAACAAACAAAAAAGCTTGAGGATTCCGATAAGTGAATGAAGTTTTGGAAATGAATGAGTTATGCCGTGCACGATCACTATATGTGTGCTGTTGGACCAAAGCAAAGAGCTTGACTGTATCTTCCTGATAACCTCTTAGTTGCTGGAAGACTAGTGCCAGCTAGTCCTTTACACTTCCTCTTCTCTAGGCTACACAAGCTCATTTTCCTCAGCTTGCCCTCATGGAACAAATGTTTGAAATTTACTCAGATGCTTGATTTGTCGGTTGTTTTCAAGGATCTTTGGTCCCTACTTGCAGCTGGCACTTTTTTTTTCCCTATGAAAATAACCCAACATGGTAGATGAAGAGAAAGCAAAGGATATTGTCTCTCTAGACTTTAGAAGGGCCTTTGAAAATGTGTGCCATAAGATTCTCAGAGAAAATAAAGGAATAGGGGCTGGTTGAGCACACAGTGAGGAGGATTGAAGAGGGTGCTTATCAGTGTCACAAAGTCCAGTTGGAGGCCAGAAACCATCATTGTACACCGGGGGTCAGTACTGGGTCCAGTCCTCTTCAACATGCTCATCAATGGTCTGGATTATGGGACAGTCTGTACCCTCGGCAGGTTTGCTGATGACACCAAACCGGGAGGAGTGGCTTGTACACCAGAGGGTCGTGGTGCAGCCCAGGAAGTCCCTGACAAGCTGGGACAATGGGCTGGCAGGAGCCTCGTGCAATTCCACAAGGATAAGTGTGGAAAGTGCTGCACGTGGGGAGGAAGAACCCCGTGAACCAGAAAGGCTGCCTGGCTGGAGGGGGTGTCTGCAGGACAGGCCTGTGCTGGGCGCACCAAGGTGAACATGAGCCAGCCGCGAGCCCTTGTGGTAAAAAAGGAACAGTGGTATCCTGGGCTGCCTTAGGAGAGGTGTTACCAGCAGGTTGAGAGCAGCAGTGGGCACAAACTGAAACACAGGACTGACTGAACATGAGGAAACATTGGGGTTTTTACTGTGAGGATGACTGAGCACTGTCACAGGTTGGTCAGAGGAGTTGCTGAGTCTCCATCTCTGGAGGTGGTTCAAGGCAGGTGGTTCTTGGCAGCTCACTGTATGTGCCCCTGCTTGATCAGGAGGGGTGGACCAGATGACCTCCAGAGTTTCCCTCCAACCTCAACCATTCTCTTACTCTGTGCATATGATTCAGAGAAACTCTCTCATGGTTTTTTCTAAGCTCTGGGACAAGTTTTCTCAGCAGGAGGCTGAAGCATTGAGTTTTTAATTTGGTGCAACCAAGGTTTGCATGTGGCAGCGGCTTTTGGTGTTTCTGAGGTGGAATGGCCTCTGATACTATATTCAATATCTTGCAGTTTATAAAATCAGTGGGAATGGGATGCACAGTTCTACATGCTCAAGTTTGCTGAGATAGAAATATGTTGAAAATCTGACTGTAATACACCTTTAAGTTTGTAATCTTAAGTTGGATCTTTCATCTAGTACTAAAAGCTATTAGACAGCATTTCAGACCTCTTATCCTTCTAAATCTGAGGGCCATACACAACTCCCAAAACATTTGGAAACATTTTTTGTGATGTCTCAATTCCTAATTGCTGCCTCATTCACTGTGTGTATATGGCAATGCTTTCTCCCACAGTGTGACCTATTGTGTTTAACTCTGTAAAGCTGGTAACAACTGAAATAAATCATTCTTTAAAAGGGTGCAAGACAGTAAAGCTACAGCTAACAAGGATCCTAATGTTCTCCTCCTTTTGAACACCACATTCCAGCTAACATTTCTTGTAGAAGCTGTGAGCGTGGACAAGGTTTGAATGGAGTTATGTGCTAGTAAACCAAAGTTTTAGTGACTTCTCAGCCGTCTCTAATTTTGCGTTGTAAAGAGAAGCAAAAAATGGAGTGTTTTTCAAAGCTTGTCTTTCACTGCATCCATCACAGAAACATGAATGAAACGTGCATGTTCATCTTGGGTTTTCCATGTGGACTTCTTTTGAGAAGGGAGATAACAGCAGTAGGTAAAACACCTGGGTACAAGGTAGCTTTTCCACTTAAATCTCTGCTAAATTTGGCTAGGTCGTTGGACCATCATTGCTAAACCAGAAGTAAATGATCTTCTGCACAGGAGTGGAAAAAGATGAGCTTAACCTAAAACCATTATTTAATTTTGACTAATTGTGGAGTTGATTTCCCCTTTCCTCCCCTTCAAATGATAGTGAAATTTAAACTGAAATGTTAAACCAGGGGGATGTTGTACTGAGATACACTTTACGTTGAAAGTCAGGTGTAATAAAAGGGTTGTCATTAATTGTTTTATTTCCTGTAACAAAATGTGCCCAGCTGCTTGCAGTTCATAGTTCGTTCTGCTTGTTCTTTTCTTTCTTTTTTTTCCTTTTTTTTTCCAGCCTTAATTGTGAATCAGGAATTTGTATTTCCTGAGAGGAAGTTGTTTCTTAAGACTGATTTACACTAATGCGGCCATGAATGATTCTTAGAGCTTTGTTTGCCTTCCTGGCATGCACTTCAAGTACCTTATTTTTCACTCCATTACATAAAATGAGTTCAGATTATTTTTCTCTCTTTTTAAAAATCTTTCCATCACATTCTTCTTTTTCCGAGTTGCATCTTTCTACCTCCAATAACATCTGTGCAGCAGTAATGTTTACTCCTGTTTTAGCCACGTGGGTCTGTGATTTTAAGCCTCTCTCCTGTTACTGAGACCTACTGCCAAAGACCAAAATTAGCTTATTTAAATCCAGTTACAAAAAGGTATTAGTTCTTGAATTTGTCTTGCTGATTTAGTATGCATCTATAGGCTTTTACTTGAAGGTGATGTAATGGAAGGCTTGTTTGCTGTGATTGTTCGGTTTGTTGGAGTTCATGAGGTCCTTTAATGCAGCAATACTCTGCAGTTACTAAAAGTGTGAAAGGCTTTCAAGGGTAGTGTTGGTAACCAAGTTAACAGGGTGTTGCTTAAGCTTTAAAATGTTGGGAAGAAACTAAAGCTTATGCAGTTATTTTTAAGTTATTGCATCTTAAATAAACAAATCTTCAGATAACTGTTAAATAGGCTAATAAGACTTATCTGGCCTTCACCATGTTTATGCTATAAATAGATCTAAAGCCAGCCTTTGGCAGCAGGCTCCTTAACAGGCTTGTGAGTGCATTACAGCCTGAGCTGTGTATCTGAGAGACTCACCTGGTGAGTAAGCTCACTTTTTAAATGGACCTTTTTTCAGTGGTGAAAGTAAATAAGAAAAGAAGTGAAAATTTTTAGTCACGGAAAAAGAGGGAAGGGGGATGGATCCATCTAGTGATTTCAGCTCTTAACATCTTCAAGAGTTAGCAGCATGTCTCAGTTATTAGTTGAATAAATTAATTGTTAAATATCCTGGGAGTGTTCTGCTCTTCTCTGAGTATACCATGCTTCACCTATCACAGTTGATATAATTTATAATTTCCTCAGTGATTAAAAAAGACGTAAGTAAAAATTGATATGTAAAAGAGCATAAAGTATCACCTGCTCCAAACTTGCAGCTCTGGAAGAGTAAATGTAAAATACCTTTTCCATAGTTAAATTATACTTGAACTTGCCTGGTAATTGGGAAAAATGTCCTCAAAATTTGCTATACAAGAATGGGAGACCAGAGATGACCTGAACTGTTTATATACATAATTAAAACTTTTAGAGAAATGTTAAGGTCATGGGGGGGGGGGAGGGGCGGTGTGAGAAATAATTTTCTTGCCGAGAGACAGAATTTAAAAATCTTTTTCAGGAGAGCATAATGCTATTTCTCTCATTTAAATGACCTTGTAGGCATTTGATGAGTAATTAGGTCTTTAAAGAGGGACTATTTAGATTAATTTCTGAATCTGCTTAAAATTATTATACACAAAGTGGCTGAAGTGCATCAGTTGTTGTCTATTTTGCCTTATCCATAAAAAAAAAAATTGTGATGATATGCTGTGCACTGTAATTGTTTTATGCAAAACAGCATGTCTTGATTTCTGTATGGTACGGTGACACACAGAGGGAGGAACTTCATGAGGGACAAAGCAGTTTCTTCATTAACAGGGCCAAGATTTGTGTTCAGCTGCCAGTAGTATTGAAATGTGTCAGTTATGTGCTGTCTTTTAGCTGGTTTTGCTTAGCAGTGGAATTAGTTGTAGTAGTCACTTGCTTGGAAGTCTTGACCGCTTAGGAGATTAAGGCATGTTTCTGATTTGCAACCCAGTCACACAGAATTGAATTTTAAAACAAAACTGCTAAGCCTAACAGCTGGGAAACTAATAATATCTCATTATTTTTGTGAGCTGAAAAATAGTATGGCAGCAAATTACAGTTTGGGAGAAGTTGGGGTTTTTTAATCTGTGCTCCTTTGTGCAGTGTGCTTGCATTTCCTCTGAACGTAATTTGTTTGGGGTTTAAGGACATGGCTATAGTCTTAATGTCAGCCATGATATAGAAAATACTACTATCCTGTAACAAAACTGTTTTGTAACATAATTGTGGCAAATAGTTTTACTATGAGAACATAAAGACAATTTCAGGAGCACATTCCCCCTGCCAATTCTGACAAGTCCTGCTTTGGCAAGTACAGAAGGAAATAAAGAAAAAAATTTCACTAATAACTGGAGAATGTATTATTTGGGCATTTTATTTAGAATGCTAATTTTCTTCTATTATAAGTGAGAAATAAAAAAGATAGCAGTTTTCTTAGGTCCACATTGATATTTCCAAGCACAGTATTCTAGAGCTGTGTTTGTTGTATACTGTATGTGTAAACATAATTTATAGGGTATCTAATCTGTCTCTTTGAAAAATATCATACATAAATTTGTCAGAAAGTTCATCTTAAAACATTATGGAGAAAAATTAACATTTGTCATTGCATTCTTGCATGGTTTTGGGAGCTCTGTGTACCTCTGTGTCAAAGGGATTCTTGATAGGGATCATCATTAGCAGAGGCAAATGAGTGTTATAATTAATCAGGTTCTGTTGTTTTGGAAATGGTGTGGCTTAATATGGGCACTGTATAAGCAGGTTTGTCCTGCATGTGGTAATGCTTTACAGCATAGTCTTTGGACAGTGATTTTAGTGGGTTTGTTTCTTGTGTTTAAGGTTCTCTAAACCCAAGGTTGCAGCCTTAGCAGATGCTACTTAGGAATGGCGAGACCGTTTTCAATTAAGTGAGAGCAGAAATGAAACAGTTTCCAATCCAGCTACCAGTGAGCAGTGGTTCTTTAATATAAACCAACAGTGCTACTGTTTTTGATTGCAAGCACAATGGTGTAAGTTAGACACAATGACAACTTCCGTAACAACTTTCTTAACTCTGAATTTTTCTTTATAACTTGTCCTGTAACTGCTTTACTTATATTCCTTATGGATCTGTTAATCTTTCTCTTCAAAACTGAAGAATAATTTGTGATACTGCATAAAACTAGATGTGAATATGATCACTAATGATCACAGCTAATGATCACTAAAGTGCCTGTGGAATTCCTGTACAATATCCAGGTAACTTTATTGCATGCTGTAAAAATTGCTGTACTACCACTGTTTATTATAACAAACTGATCTCCATACATCATCTTCAATGGCTGAAATACATCTTAAAGTAATACTAAAATGTTCTTCTAAAAGCAAAAAAAATTTGTCCTGTGCACAAACTGTGACCTAAATGTTAGCCTGTTTTAAAAAAATCAAACAAAACAGTTTTGAAACCCCACAAAACAAAAACAAAACAAAGCTTAGCCAAAAAAAAGAACCACAACAAAACAAAACCTCACAAACACACACAACATACAACTCTCCCACTCTAGTCTGCATTTGGTGTTGAAGAGCCACATTATGTGTTTACAGAAGCTCTGCAGCGATTCAAGTAATGAAATAACCTTAAGTGAATTAGGTGACCGTAAGGAATATGTGCAGAACTTAGTTCTGTGTCTTTAGTTTTCAGTGTGTCTCAAATTAAAATACATAGCTCTGCAAGGGCCTTTATTTTGTTGTGACTGTTGAGAGTAGCATCTTGTTTTCTGTGTTAGATATGCAGACTCCTAAACGCCTCTTTTGTGTGTAGCTTTTCTAGCATGTCCATGCCACTGACAGATGGTTTCAACTGGACCAGAGGAGAGAGTGCCCCTCTTTGTGTCATTTAATGTAATCATTCCTGTCTGTGAAATTTTCTGAGTTAACGAGAGCTACTTAATTTTTTTTCTGAGACAGAATTACTTGTTTCCTCATATTTTTAATAGTTGTAACAAGGATTTTGGCCTTAGATTTTGTGTGTCTTTTGGGAATTGAGTATTGTTAGAATAACTGCTTGTTCATGCTAAAATATTCTAACGAAACTGGAATGCAACCAGTAAAATGCATGTTGTTATGGGATTAGAGTTACATTAAACTCTACTGTCAGAATGCATTAGAGGAAGTATTGTCTACATGATTTTTCAACCTGCATGAGTAAAACTTGCATAACTTCTTCCTACAAACACTATTCTTCCAAAGCTATTATGGCCTGGGCATATTACACTATTGCTAGAAGTATTTGCTTAATTTCTTTAATATTGTTAATGCTAAATCTGTCATTCAGATAAGCAGTAGGACTGTAATTCAGATATACAGGTATTTAAGAGATTTCACCATTTCTGGATTATAGCTTCCTTTACACCCGTAGTTCACTTTCTTTGGGTAAATTGATTTACATCTTGCTCAAATAGAATTCTGTGTTGTCTTTTTTAAATACGTAGAAGTAAATACTGTTTGTCTCAAGGTTGTTTGAATATAATTAGGGTTGACATTTTCATTGTAAAAAATTCTTTCAATTGAGTTGCATTGTTTTAAATAAAAATTGTGCCTTGCTGGTACTAATAAGTTGAGAAATGTTACATGTTGCAAACTTGGTTTATTGACTTTACTAGCAAAACAGGTCTGTGTTTTAAATTTCTAACATCTAGCATTATTCTGTTTCTAGTATTGCCTATACGTAGCTCTGCAGTTCAAAGCTGATCAAGCATTCAGTGCAATATCTTTTGTTCTGAGCATACAGCAGCTTGCTCTTTGCTTTCGAGTCTGACTTTCCAAACTGAAGACCAGAATGAGTTGTGTGCTGATTTTGTTGGTTTTGTGGCATGTATTGAAGTTGCTTCCTAGCTGAAACATCTCTGTTGTTAGCAGATTCATACATCCTGATGTGAACTGAGGGGAGAGAAAAAAGCATACCAAGTTTGTAACTTGAGCAGCAGTGCCTGGTACCAAAGCTTCTGCAAATTTCCATAGTGTACAGCTAAACAAATCCCACTTTCTGGAGTGTCATTTTTGGAAATCTTCTTTCTGGATTGGCCACTGTCCTGGTTTCAGCTGGGATAAAGTTAATTTTCTTCCTAGTGGCTGGTACAGTGCAGTGTTTTGGATTTAGGATGTTGGTCACACACTGGTGTTCAGTTGTTGCTGAGCAGCACTTACAGGAGTCGAGGCCTTTTTGTCCCTCAACCCATCCCACCAGCGAGAGGCTGGGGCTGCACAGGAAGCTGGGAGGGGACACAGCCAGGGCAGCTGACCCCAGCTGACCCAAGGGATATCCCAGACCATATGGTGCTCAGTGTTTAAACTAGAGGGAGAAAGGCGGCCAAAGGCTGCTGCTCAGCGACAGGCTGGACAGCAGGTGGTGAACAATTGCATAGTGCTTCACTTGTTTGGCATGTAATAATAATAATAATATATTTGATATTAATACTGATTTCCCCTTTTGCTTCTGTGCTATTAAACTGTCTTTGTCTCAACCCACAGCTTTCCTTTTTTCTCTCCCCCATCCCACTGGATGAGGGATGGGGAGCGAGCAAGTGCCTGTGTGGTGTTTGCTCCTGGCTGGGTTAACCCACAACGGTTACCAGCATGGTGCCATTATTAACTAGTACTGAGAATGTGAGCCAATGGAAGCAATTTGCTTAGTGTATCTATACTTTAATACTGACACAGTGAACATGGATAGATTTCATACAACTTGCATGCATCTTGCCCTCCAGATGCTCCAACTGTATATATTATGTTTTAGGGCATATGCCTGTGATCTTAAAAAAAGCCAGGAAATAAGTTCAACTAACACTGGAAATGTGAAAAGGAGTATAACTCTTTCTGCCTATGGGTTACATGGTGTGTCTCCTAATAGAGTGTTCTTAGAAGATTGCTGCCAAAGCATTGAAATGTTGAAGTTAATTTAGCATTCTATTTGTGACTTCAGAAAAAAAAGGAAAATCAAGAGATTAATTACGCAATGTAAATTTGAGAAAGGGCAAATTGAACTCTTTGGTCACTTCTTGTATTAATTCTTCAAAGGGAAACAATTAAATTTTTAATATTTGTTTTATTTTTTCATTTGTCTGATATTTTTTCTTTTTAGTTACTGTTTTTTCCAGATGTCTGCCCAACAGTGGTATGACTTAATATTTCCAAGTCACATCAGTATATATCACAGTTCGTGGTGTTTGAGAGAAGAGGTTGGGTATTAACATGGGGCTTTATCAGAACTGTGTAAACTATATGACTTTTCTGGCCTTTCTAAAGCATTTTTAAACATTTCAAAATTTACCAATCTAGTACTTGAAAATAAGCATACCTTTCCCCGAGAACAAATGTGCAAGAAAGATATAACACTGTTAATCCCTTTCTGTTTGCAGTTTAAGTTGTTTTGAAGTATGTGATTTATTTTTCTCTCTTACCAATGTGAGATTTAGATTTCTTTGTAACAGAGAAATATTTTTTAAATCAGCAGACCTGCAGTATGGGTGTGTCTCCATTGCTGTTTTCTCTTCTTTTTCCTCAGGTCATAGTGGTCTTTTGAATTAACTGTCTTGATCATCCAACCTTAATGTGCTTTGCTGCATTTCATGTAGTAGAGTGACCTCAGAGTGTGAGAACTGATTCAGTTTTGTATTAAACTAAGCTGAATAATGCACTCTGAAGGTGAACATAATGCTCTCCAACTACTACTGGATGTTTAGTCCGTGGGACCAGACTAACCCTAGTTCAGAGCAAGACCCTTGAAAACACTTTCAGTGTGAGCGTTTGGATTCTCAATACTTCTTTGTTCTGCCAGTCTATTCCTATTGCACTGCACATCCTGCTGATGTAGACTTGGGGTCTGGTACAGAATTTGAAGTGATTTTTTGACTGGAGAGGAGTTGCAGCAAGTTTACAGATGGCCCCAAGCTGGGTGGGAGTGTTGATCTGCTGGAGTGCAGGAAGGCTCTGCAGAGGGATCTGCACAGGCTGGATCCATGGGCTGAGGCAAATTGTGTGAGTTTTAACAAGGCAGAGTGCCAGGTCCTGCACTGGGGTCACAACAACTCCAGGCAGTGCTCCAGGCTTGGGGCAGAGGGGCTGGAAATCTGTCTGGTGGGCAAAAAAAGCTGTCAGTGTAGCAGGGAGGCCAATGGCACCTGGCCCATATCACCAATACTGTGGCCAGCAGGACCAGGGCAGTGATTGTCCTCCTGTACTGGGCACTGGTGAGACCTCACCACGAATCCTGTGCCCAGTTCTGGCCTCTCAGTTCAGGAAGGACATTGAGGTGCTGGAGCATGTGCAGAGAAGGCAATGGAGCTGGGAAAGGGTCTGGAGCACAAATCTGGTGAGGAGCGGTTGAACGAACTGGGGGTGTTTAGCCTGGAGAAAAGGAGGGTCCAGGGGACATTACGGCTCTCTCCAACTCCCTGACAGGAGGGTGCAGCCAGGTGCAGCTGGTCTCTTCCTCCAGGCAACAAGTGAAGACAAAAAGAAATGGTCTCAAGTTGTGCTGAGGAGGTTTGGATTGGATTAGGAAACAATTCTTTACCCAAAGGGTTGTCAAGCACTGGAATAGGTTCCTCAGGGAAGTGGTGGAGTCACCATCCCTGGAGGTATTTTCAAAGACGTGTAGTTTTGGCACTTAAGGGAAAAGCACATGGGTTTGTCTTGGTTAACAAGACTTAAACCTTATCAGATTTTGGTCATGCCTCAAATCGAATACCTTTGAAACTGCTCTTACATGCTTTTGTAATTTCAGGGAAGAATTTTCAAACTGACTCTCCTTTTGCTGGGATTTTGGACTTCACAGCATTATCTCAGTGGAGCAACCTGTGCTAGGCTAGATGGTGAGAAGAAACAACAGAATTCTGTTCTTTTTACCCCAAAGTTTTAGCTTGACAGACATAAATATGGTGACTTTTACTGAGGGGTTTTATCGTCTGGAAAAAATTGGTGGGAATGGTACCTTACTCTAATTTCTCCAGGGAAACTATTCTGCTCTCTGTGTGCATGTGAGTGAATTTTGCCAGGATGAGTCAGCTCTTGACAAACAGCTTTTGATTTGTGACAGACCAGATGTTGGCTGTGATGTGTGTCAAGACTCACACCAACCTGATGGAGTGACGTCAACACAAATGGGACGAGACAACTTAATGTGTCCTGTTAACAGAACAATGTGGTTTAATGTACTGTGCATTCTATTGTGTAAATAGTGTGACATTACTGTAGGCCTGGGCCTGTTGAGAAGGGGAAGGCCCTGGAGAAGGGGAGGCTCAGGAAGGATCTCACTGATGTGCACCAAATACCTGGAGAGAGGGTTCAAAGAGGACAGAGCCCGGCTCTTCTCAGTGGTGCCCAGTGACAGGACCAGAGGCAGTGGCACAAACTTGGACACCAGGAAACACTTCAACTGTGAGGGCTCCCAAGCCCTGGCACATACTGCCAAGGGAGATTCTTGATTGTTGAAGATACTCAAGGGTCACCTGGACATGGTCCTGGGCAGTTGGCTCTAGGTGGCCCTGCTGGAGCAGCGGCGTGGACCAAATGACCTCCAGAAGTCACCTCCCACCTGAGAAATGCACTTTACACTTAAAAAACAAATACAGAATCAAATGTGGAAAATGCAGGTGGTCTAAAATCTGTGGATAACACTGAATTGCTTTAAAAAGCTGGTTGTGTTCTAAAAGAAGGGGGTTGTGCGCATAATTTAGGAACTTGTTTACATGGCAGACTTTCCAATATGTACTACCAAGTAGTGCTCACTTACAATTATTTCCTATTTGGGTTGTGACTTGGGAGATTTTTTCAGGTAGGTGTTATGGCTAAAATAACCTCTGAACTTGCATAATTACAGAAGTGCAGTATCTAACTGATAATGAAATAAATGTTTTGGAGAGATTTCTAATGATCTTCTGATGGCATACTAAAACATTAAGATTTCAGGATTTTTAATAGCTGTAGGAACAGCAAACAGATTTTGTTTCAGCGTTTTGTATCGTGATTCTCAAGTCATTCAGACATGGTTTTGAATGATAGGTTAACTCTTTGAATCTAAACTTTAGGCAAAAGTGAATTAGCTTTTGATAGAAAAGTCATGGGATGTGAATTTTGCTTTCATATGAGTGAGATCTTAGCTTTATTTTATAATTAAGCTTCTGGCTGAAGTAATCTTAGTGTAATTTGAATTTGTGTAAAATAGAAGAACATCAGTATAAAAGAGAATCTGGTTTTGTAAATAAGATTCTTCAAATGTTTTTGAGACCTGTCTGATTCTGCTAACAATCTTTTGTCCTTTAACACTGGCAAGCACTCAAGTTACGCTCTCCTTTCTTTGTATCAAGCTTATTGAAGTAACATCTGTTTCTGAAAGGGGTGATCCTTCTAGGGCCAGAAGAGAACTGAAAACCAACTTATAAAAGCCCAGTTCTTTGTGAAGGGTTGTTTTTCACTAAGTCCATTTCTTACCTGTCTCACCCCTGTGGCCACACCTCTGCCCAGGCTGATGGGAACAACCTGGCAGAAGTGGAAGGCCAGGATTTCCTCATTTCCTGATTACCTATATAACAGTTCTTCTTAAAGCACTCATCAAGCTATAGTCCAGGTGGCAGCTGGAGTAACTTTTGGTATCTCCTGAGCTTTTCTGTTCTTGTAAAATGTCCAGAGGTGCAGCAGAGCACAGAAAAGAGTCATTGAAGTCTGGCCAAAATAATCTGTTTGCGTGGAAAGGAGGTACATACTTGTCTAGAGTGGAAAGCTCTCTGCTTGTGCTGGAAATTTGTATTAAGTAATAGGGTTTTTTATTGGTGGTACTTGGTTTTGACCCAAAACGGTACCTAAATTGCATTTAAATTACTCTAAGGCATGTATGAAAATGTTTATATTCTTTTTTTAGTAAATTTGTGTTCTGTTTGTTATTTTAATGCATTGAGGGCAGCTGCTCCTGCAGTCTGTCCAATGTCCAACCTGCTCTCTGTGTGCTCCTGGGAAGGAAGGTTTCTAGGAAAGCAGCCAGCCTTAAAAGACTTCTGTTTAGATGCAATGTGAGTGTTTTTGTGCCTTTAGCTTTGTTTTGTGCATTTAGCTTTGTCATTCAGTCACAGCTGTAATGTTCAAGCACTATGTTGATCTTAAGGTGCAAAGAAAGATGCTCTGTGCAAGGCAGAGGCAGCTTAAAATGGAAAACTGCATTTCCAGGAACTGCAGTTGATAACCTGCGAGTATATTACTTTTTTTTTAGTGTTTAGCTTTTAAGGGTGAGGTTTTTATTGTTTCACAAATATGCGGGGAAAAAAATTGGGAAAAAACATATATTGAAACTGTGGGTCTTGCTTATAGGAAGTGCCTTCATTAATAAGGCATTATTAGTCAGTTACTGAAGGAGGAATTATTTCTAAAGATTTCAAGACAATATGGTAGTTCTGAGTGCTGCAAGGGGGACAACCAAAGAAGTGTCATGTTAAGCTTCATGATCATGGGGGGAAGAAGAATTTTAAGGGCTTACTACAAAGTTACAATATGAAGGAGGTCCAAGCAGGTTCTCATCTGTTGCTGTATTGGCAGCTCTATCTATTCATAACTTTCAGCATAACTTTTTGCAAACAGCAGAAGACTAGAATGCTCTGAGAAAAGGAGCATCATCCATTTGTATTTTCTCTGTTGGTAAATTTGTGATACCTGTATTTCTTTGCAGTGTACATGAAAGCACAGGAGCTACCTTTTTCTCTGTTGGTACCACAGGACTGCTTGAATTTCAAATGAAAAACTCCATTAAAAAAAACAAACTTCACTGCTTTTTTCTTTTCCCAAACTGGCCTTATTTGCTCTCAGTAGAGCAGTTGGAAACTTTAATTTAGGCCAGGTTGTGATGTGGCTTTTAAGATGTTTGGGGTTTTTTAGGGAAATTTTAAAAAAGAAAGGAGAGGGCTCTCCTTTGTCCTGTTGGCAGATGGCAAGGTCCTGTAGCTCTGCATTTCACTCACAGCTCCTGAAGAACTGAGAGGTGGAGGAATGATGTCCCCTGTGATTTCTTTCTGTAGCTGATCTCAAGGGTTTAGCCAGGGAGAGGGGCTGTGAGTACTAGATATCACTGCATACCTGCAGTGAGCTCTTGTGAATATCTGTGCTTATCATTGAGGGAGCACAACCAGTTGTCAAAGCTTTTAGCACATCTTTCTGTAAGAACTTTGGAAATGGGACTTCTGTGGTACTCAGATAATTTTCTTTTTTTCTTTTTTTTTTTGTTAAATCATGTCTATGGATTTAAATAACTCTCAGCTGTTGTAAATAGTCTGTATTCTAAATGTGTTCTTCTGTTTCACTTCTGCTGTCTGTAGAGGAATTTTCTTTTAACTTAAATTCAGGGCCTGTTGTTCCCAGATAAAGATCTGATGCACAACATAAAAATATTGATTAAAATATTTGTGTAGGACTGTCTGTTCTTAGATTGTGATCTGAAGCTAAACCTTTGTCAATAGATGGGAAAGATTGATAGGGGAGCAGAGGAGATGGGACATAACTGTGCATTCTAACCAAAAATCCAACTCTGTGCTGAACTAAAGAAACTCCTTATTAAAAACCATGAATATAAACTTCACAAAACTGGAGTGGGCTCCTTGTGTTGCTGTTTAGGTTGCAATTTGCAGTAATTGAGTTTTCCATATGCTAAAGACAGTGATTTCTGAGAATTACATCACTAATTGTCAGGTAGAATGGTAGATTTCAGCAATGCACTGAGTTTACACTTTCACTGGGATTTAACTTTTTTAACTTTCCTGAAGAAACAAAAAAAGTCTGTCCTTGTTTTTCAGTTTGTACTAATGTGCAGATTTTAGCTAATGGGTAGAAGGAGTAGAGAGCACAGGACACTAATGAAAGAGGTTTTAGCAGCTGACAAGAGGTATCAAAGTCAATCCTGCTGAATTGGGTTTTTGCTGTTCTGTGATCTTGATGTGCTTCACAGACATGAGCACTTCTCTGTCTTTTAGTAAACTAAGGAGTGTGACTGCTGAGTTTTGCCCAACTCTTTTACAGGAAGACTTAATTTGTTGTCTGACCAGCACTACATTGTTCATAAAGGCTTCCAAACAATATCAATTTTAATATCAGTTAAATTATTGGGGGTTTGCCTTGTTGTGTGTGAGATGTTTTTGTGCTGGTGTGCTATAATAATTAAAATATTAACTTTAGGGTAGGGGATATTGATACCTCAGACATGCATTTTATGCAAGAGTGAATGAAACTGAAAACTTACTATGCTTATATCAGGCTTTCTTGTGTTGGGTTGGGGTTTTTTTTTTTCAGAAGGCAACAACTTGGTCTGGTATCTTGCATATTTGGTCTTTGAAAAATAAGATCTCCAGTAGAATTAAATATAGAAAAATTATCGTAGCTACTTAATGATGGCTCAGTAGTGCAGTCTTAGATGAACTTAATTCAGAGGAGTAGATTTTTTAAATGATTGCAGAAGATTTGATGGGAACATATATTTGAATTGCTTTGTCACATTTTAATTATGTGTGCATATATGGCAGGAGGTTTGGGGTGTGAATATATGCATCACGTATATCTAAGTCAATATATATTATAAATAATATGCTCATTCAACTGCTGGAAAGGCTAAATCTAGCTTGGGTTTCTCCTTGAAATTGCTGTTGTTTTGAGTGAGTTTGGAATATTACAGCAGTTTTGCCAGGGAATTTAGTGTAGGAATTTTTCATGGTATGCAGGAACCACCGCTTTAAATACGTTGCCATGTGTTCAGTACTATCAACCAATAAAGTTTCCATCTTCAGGGGACTGTTGAGGTTCCAGTGAAGCCATAACTTGCTGGAGGAGTTTATCTGGGGAGATCTCACCTGCAGTGCTGCATCCAGCTCTGGGGTCCCCAACATGGGAAGGACATGGGCCTGTTGGACAAGTCCAGAGGAGGGACTTGAAGATTCTCAGAGGGCTGGATCACCTCTGCTGCCGAGACAGTTGAGGTTGTTCATCCTGGAGAAGAGAAGGCTCCAGGGAGACCTTATTGTGGCCTTTCAGTACTTTAAAGGGGGTTATAAGAAAGATGGAGAGAGACTTTTTACCAGGGCCTGTAGTGACAAGAGTGTGGGCAACAGTTTTAAACTGAAATCGAGTAGGTTAAGATTGGACATAAGAAAGAAATTCTTTGCAATGAGAGTGGTGAGACATTATGCTTTGGTCCGTATTTCCCTCTCAGTCCCAAAACATAGCCATATAGTAGCTACTATGAAGAAACTTAACTCTCCCTAGCCTGTTACAGCACATAAGTGTAACGTATTCCTTTTCCAGGGTGATCAGCCTGTTGGCATAATTGCTTTGTTCTCCTTTTGTGGAACCTGTCCCCTCCTAACGGGCCTTGGCCGTCAAAGTTGGTCTTGTGCTCCTAAAAGCCAAATAAACCCTTGCTGTCAACTTCAACTGCATAAGCAGTTGCCTGGTTACTGTGATTCAAAAAGTGCTGGATGGGTGTTTGAAGGGAATAACTACCATCATAAGCTTTCTTAAAAGTTTTATAAGTTGCGTATGGTTGGGTTTTGGTTTTCACTTGCACATGTGTCACCCAGAGTATCAGGTGTTGGTATTTATGTTTTTACCTCTTCACAAGCAGTGTTGTATAGTTATTTGAAAAGCATGCCAACAGGTTGAGTTCTGTGGTTGAGTAATGCTCTGTATTCTCTGCAGTCTCTAGCACTTGTCTTTCTCTTTTTCTCTCTCTTCAAATTGTTTTGACTAGAGGACCATAATAAAGAAAATATAGTATGATAATTTGATTTCATCTTCCCATTTCCCTCTCCCCCATCTTCAACTGCCAGCACATTTCTCCTCATTCACTTTTTCCTAAATGTTGCCTTTCTTAGCAGTTAACTTCTGGTTCTGTTCTGTGTAGCCTTCAATTCATCTAAAAATATGATTAGACTTGAATTTGCAATGCAATCTCTAGTATAAAGTAGCAGGCTGCTGTGGTAGGGTTCCATAGTGTAGGTACATGCTATTAGTCCAAAAGCAATTGGCACTTTTAAATCCTGGTTTTGTTCACATTTGTAACCTTATTTTGTGATTACTTGGGATTCTTCTTAGCTTCAAGAATGTGCCATCATTCAAACCAGAGGAGTAGTCAATTTCTCTGGTTTTGCCTCTTTACTGCCAGGGAAGTTGGTGTGGAGATATGTTTATTTCTCCATGTGTGTATAGCCTAGAACAAAGGTGGAAGCTGCATTTCTGCTGCTGGGCTCCTTTCCAGTGACAGCAGCACCAGCTGCTTGTGGCAGCCAAATGAGCAACGCTTGGGAATGCCTCAAATAGGCAGCAGCAAATTTCTTACTGAACAGTCTCCTAATTCTTCTTTGGGACTTCTACCAATGTCACTGGATATTTTTAATTTTGTTTTATTTCAAGAACATTGGTGCACAGGTGGTTTTGAGACAGTAATTTAGGGAAGGAATTTGATTTTCTGGTCCAAATGAGGAACCACAGTATTTATCACTTCAGGTGAAATCACTTTTAGTTTGATTTGAATTTGAAGTGACGTGATTGAAAGAATACTTCGACTTTTTGCTTTTTGGTGAGAGAATGTGTAAGGACCCAAGGTGTTGCTTGGCTGCCTCATTTCACTGTTCAGCCTTTGAACATAAATAAAGGGCAGTTGGAAACTGGTGAAATGTCAGGTGCTGTTCCTGACCTGGACCATGGATTCAGCTTCCTGTTTTTGTCGATGTCCCAAAGGTCAAATAATCACTTGCAAGAGTGTGGGATGTTTCAGTGTGTGCACTTTACATGGTCGTGCACAGATGGAGTCAGTGCTCTGATTCCTGCTAATTTTGTATTTCCAGGAGTAATTTGTTGTTTGGTCTTTTTTGAAAAGCAGTAGTAAAACCCTTGTCTTCTCCTGGCAGGTCACTGGCACCCTGTGCTTTCCTCACAGTGGTGCTGGCACAGACTTCAGTACAGCTGTGTTCAGAGCTCACTGGGAAATTCATCCAGGCAGCTTTCCCTTTTTGTAATAAAAAAAAAAAAAAAGGAAAAATATTTTATGTGGCTTTTAAGTAAAGGCTTTACTTAAACTAAATTAGTTTCAGTTAACAGTTCTATTAAATGTTTAGCCATTAGAAAACACTGTGGTTTTTTTTAATAAAGAAGTTGTGAAATGATCATGTAATGCATTATGCTGCATGTGTACTAATAATTGTCATGTAGGTGCTTATAGTTCACCCAGGAATAATTGTCCTGCAGTTAATATGAGAGATTCTGTATGGCTGAGTCTCCCTAATGACAAGATTTTGCTAAGGAGAGACCTCAAACTTTACATTAGCACGTGAAGAGAAGAGCTGAATTTAAAATTCATGAACAGTTATTTTAACAGGAACTGGTGTCTCATATTTAAATACTTAGGAAGGGTATTTTTTATCATCCAGATATTTAGTTAGGTGAATAGTTCTTTTCAGTTTCAAAGTTTTTTCTAGTAGCTGCATTAGCTTTTTCCAATAATTGTAGAATCATATAATAGTTTTAATATAATTTTTGAAGTTAGCAAGAAAGATGATATTTCACAGAATCACAGAATATTGTGATTTGGAAGGGACCCACAGGGATCATTGAGTCCAACTCCAAATAAGCTGCCATAAATTAACTTATTTCAGTGTAGGAAAAGTCTGAACTAGTAGAGATGGTGTATAGACTGATGTTTTTCTTACAGAGATTCCTAGACTGTTGAAATACAATCTATACTTTAAAAAAAAAAAAAAAAGAAAAAACCACCCTGTTGGGGTCCCTCCCCTGCCGTGTAGCCCTGGGAGAGGGGCCCTGAGGGCACAGACACGGGGTTTCCCTGCCCCTGCTCAGCCTCGTTCCCATTGGTTGGTTTGTGTTCCCTGCGCGGGCAGAAGGACCCTTGGTCCCGTGACTGGAACAGTTCCTGGGCAGAGCCCCGGCCATGCGGCTGGAGAAATAAACATCTCTGAAACAGCTATCAAGAATCTGTCTGTCCATATATATTTCCTTTCCACGGGACTCCTGGTTTGATATATGCGTGTTGCAGGATCCCCACTGCAACAAATGGTGGAGAATTGTGAGCAGAACGATCCCCGATCCCTAAGCGACTGATTTGTGTGAGTAAACCCTGGAAACTTTGGATTCCTCTTCTTGGTTTTGCTTTGCTATTCCATATCTAAACTATGGAGGAACGGTGGGAAGACTCTTGGCTCTCAGAGCCGCATATGGACATTTATCTTAAACTTAAAATGATTCTTGAACAACGATTTGTAAATTTTAGCTTGATTCAAGCTCAAAAAGAACTGAAACACTTCCTGGCATGGTTGTTTAAGAACTTTTTCTATGTTTCTTGGGATTTAATTCTTACCAAGGGCTTTTGGAAAACCGTTTGGACACAGTTAATACTGGAGTCAAAATATATGCCGATGGAAGAATATTTTCGTGAATATTATTTAGTTACCGAGACTGTTGAGCAATGTCAGCTGTGTCCTGGCGAAGGGAAGCCTGGCGCAGGGACCGTGCGGCCCAGGCCACGTGCGCCGAGCGCTCTGCGAGCAGCAGCGAGGCAGTTCCCGCGCGCGGGCGGAGCCACGCGAGCCGCAGTGTCGGTGGCGGAGCGGGGAGCGGCGGGACCCGGCAGTGCCCGCCCGGTCCTGTGCAGCGCGTGGTGGAGCGAGCCCCGTGAACGCCCGACCGAGAGGGGCGGCGCGCGGGCAGCGGCTGGCGGCGGTGGCGGTGGAACGGAGCCGCGCCCAGCCGAGACGCGCGCTGGAGCGGGGCGCAGGGGAGTCATCGCTCGGGGGCCCAGCCGAGACGTGGGTGCAGCGCCCGACAGCGGCAGCGAAGCTGCGACCAGAGGAGGCAACGCACGGAGAACTGAGCGGCACGGCCCGGCCCGGCCCGCGCAGCCCCGAACGCGACCCCGGGAAGAGCGCGCAGGCACCAGCAGCCCCGACAATTCCAACACGGGAGCGACCGAAAGAGACAGCAAAGACGCAGCGAGACAGAAAACAGCAGCCACTCGGAAAAAGGAAAAGATCATAGCAACTAAGACCTTAGGGATAGTAAAATGGTATAATGTTAAGCAAAATTATGGTTTTATAACAAGGTGTGACAACCAGCAAGACATATTCGTGCATAGAACTGCTATTAAAAAGAATAACCCTGAAAAATGCATCCCAAGCTTGGGAGATGGAGAGGTGGTGGAATTTAATATTGTACTAGGGAGAAAAGGGTTACAAGCATCGCAGGTCACTGGGCCTGATGGTGTTCCTGTAAAAGGCAGTATATATGCAAAAAATCGTAGTCATGTTAGACAGTATCTCCATTGTAAGCCCCCCCTACAGTTTCCCTTTCCTAATCCCACCTTTCCCTTTTACCCTATGTCCTATTACCCCCAGTGTATTCCCAATCCGTTTTTTCATCCATGGTTTCCCTCACAAAACCATGCTTTTGCCAATTGTTTCCCCAAAAATCCCTTTCCAATGCCGAGTGGGGGATGAAAAGGGGGAGGGAAGAAGTTAAACCCTCTCCTGCCTCAGTTTCCCCACAAAGCATGCTCAGAGTTCTGTCTCCCTTCTGTCAGCCCTAAGATGTTCCAGAGAATCTGTTTGGACATTTAAAGACTCAGGAGGGTGGCTTGTTTTGTTTTGAAACTGTTCTTGTTATGTTTATCCAGTTGTTTTCATTCTCCTTTTATTAAAATAAAACGGGTGAGGTGTTGGGGTCCCTCCCCTGCCGTGTAGCCCTGGGAGAGGGGCCCTGAGGGCACAGACACGGGGCTTCCCTGTCCCTGCTCAGCCTCGTTCCCATTGGTTGGTTTGTGTTCCCTGCGCGGGCAGAAGGACCCTTGGTCCCGTGACTGGAACAGCTCCTCGGCAGAGCTCCGGCCATGCGGCTGGAGAAATAAACATCTCTGAAACAGCTATCAAGAATCTGTCTGTCCATATATATTTCCTTTCCACGGGACTCCTGGTTTGATATATGCGTGTTGCAGGATCCCCACTGCAACACCACCCCAAACCAGAAAATATACCATGACTTCAAACAGTAGTTTGTATGCATTAGATATGTAAAAATACAAGAAACTACTATTCAAAAACCAAACAGATCTAGTCAGAGAAACTAAATTTTCTTCATCTGTGACAGATTTTTCATTTCAGTACGTTGTTGAAAGCTTCAGACCTTAAGAGGTCAGAATTCATTCATTTCTCCCCTGAAAAGAGAATTCAACAACTTCCTATAAATATCATAACCAGAGACTTTTTTTCCCCAATATTCAGCTGAATGTTCTTAATAAATCCCATAATCCTTCCATAATTTACAATGTTATGAATGACCCTAAGGGCTGATGATGAGAGTCATAAATTCAATTTCTGAAATACTGGAAGTTCTCCAACATGTTTAAAAGAAAACCTCAAGTGTTAATGCTTTCCTTAGTTTCATACACGATTTTGATGACAACTTAAGAAATTTAATACTTTTGAAACACACAAGACAGACTTTCTTTTTGAGATACTTTTCCTTTTCCCAGCACATTCATGTAGTTGGCAGTTCAGAGGCCACACTCTTGTAAGAAGTACAAGAAAGTCTGTCTGGATCAAGATGTTGCAGATAATTTAGCGTTACTGATCAGTGCTGCAATGGAGAACTTTCTCACTTAGAAACTTGATTTCTCTTACTGGCCTCAGTAACTCCTGTTTATTGGCTCCAAAGGGTCTTGTGAGTTGGCATGCACATAGAAATATCCCTTAGCCTGGGATTTTTAGTGACAGCCTGACTGAACTGAGTTGTTTTTTGGTTTGGTTTTGTTGGTTGTTTATGGTTTGGGGGTTTTTTTAAACAAAAATTAATATTGAGCTATACAAGAAGCAATTTTGATTGAACTGACTATCAGAATAAATTCTGTTTAGGTCTGTGTATGCGTTATAAAAATATCATTTTGTTTGACCATTGCTGTCTTTCAAGTTTGAGACTTTTTACTGTGTAGTGGTAGCAAATTAAATGGCAGTTTTGTTGTTAGTCTGATACGGGGAACAGAGAGGCCCCTAAAGACTTGCTGATTTCTTTCCATATAATGCAATATAAAGGTGATACATTTTCAATATTGAGGAACTGTCGTGTTACCACAGACATGATAGCAATATTTAAATGAGGTTATTTCCATTAAAAATGTTAAGTTTCTTCTCTGTTTCTGTATTGGCCCATGCAAGTTAGATGTACCTTTGTCCTTTTTAATGAACGTGTAGGAGGCTTCTGATTTTGTCAGACAGTAGTGTTGGAGCAGCTGAATTTTAGTGCTGGTGTATTCCAGGCAATGAGAAAAACCCTTTTATGAATCAGATCTTCCACTGCTTCTCCCTGACTTCCCTCTTGTACTTTGGGTTGCTGGGGTTTTTTTTTTTTTTTTTCAAAAAAATGAAAGATAGCAATATGATAAATCTAAGTAGTCCATATTGGATTAAAGAAGAAATTAACACAGGGCATTCAGAAAAGATATAGTGTAAAAATGGAAGTTTGACATTGGCCAGTTTTGGATTAGATGTCTGTCAGGTTATTTTAAAATAAAAAAAAATGCTAAATTGAACTGTACTGTTACAGTTAAGCTATCCTTTTTTCCATGCAACATTTGAGGATAAGGCAGAGGAGGACCTGGACACCATCCAGAAAGGACTTTAGTAGTGGAAGTTATGAACTTCTAAAAGAGGATTTACCACTTGAGAATGGAAAAACTAGTAAACCTTTGGGGTAGACTGAGGCTGGTTGGCTGTAAACAACTCAGCAGAAGAATGCAGCTGTAGTAGGTGGCTCAATGATCTGCGTGTCAAGAAGGCAAATAAAGGATTGTGTACCAGGCACAATATTTCCAGCAGAGAAGAAAACATTGTTAGCATTGTGCAAACTCTTGCTAAGACTTCATCTGGAGTTCTACTCACAGTTCTGGTTGCTTTTGTTAAGGAAAATTAGAACTGGAACAGGTTCTAGGAAGAGTTTCTGAAATGAGAGAACCTGTCATAAAAAAAAAAAAAAAAACCACCATTTTGTTAGGCTGGGATAAATCTTATGTAAGCTCAGTTTTGTTAGCAGGACTAATATATTTAAAGTGGACATTAAAAGTAGTAAAGGGGAATAAAACATAACCAGAGTGCAGGGGGAGAGATGGTGTAGGGAGTGATTAACGCATGGGCGTTCACCTGAGGGTGTAATTTCCTAAAGGAGTTTTTGGCAACAGTGGTGGCTGACATACTCCTGTCTTTCTTACTCATCTTGCTCTGTGTGCTGTCAAAAGCACTTGCAGTTGCAGCACAAATAGACAGTGGAGCCCGCTATATGTGGATTTACCTAAGCCTTTCTCAGATCAGTTCCTTTGCCTCATTGTATGAGTGCAGGTGTGAAGTACTGGTGCAGGTCCCTCAGGGGTTGTAGGACCCTATGAAAGATCACTGTGGTCTGAGACAAGGTTCAGCTTTAGCAGCAGCAGTGCTGCTGGAGCACCTCCTGTCCCAGCTGTTCCTTCCTGGGTCTGACTGTCTGGACACAGCTCTTTGCACAGCTGTGCTTTGAGCTAAACCAAGCACCTGCCCTGAATGAAAAGCAACACAGTAAAAAAAGGGAGAGTGGCTTTGTCTGGGGTATTTTGGGTAGTTTTTGTTTCTCCTTTGTTTTGGTTGAGTGTAACCATGCCCAAGCTGTTCCGGGGTGATGTGGTAGCCAGAGGGGCTGCTCGTTTTGCCAGTGTTCTGCTGAACAAATGCTGGTGAAGCCACAGCCTAAGATGGAACGAGGCTGTGTTACACGTGAATGGGATAAAAAAGTTCTCTGAATGGGAAAAGAGAAAAATAGTGATCATCATCTCTAGTTGATGAGCCGAGCCTGTAGGTGCTCTACAACGTCTCTTCTTTTGACGGCAAAGCTATTAATTTTAATATACTCCCTTTTGTTCTTGTAATTGAAGCGCTTCTTTTGACCCATTTGTTCATTCTTGCTGCTTTTCTCCTCACTGTTGAATGATTTCATACCTAAAGTAGTTTTACAATTTTTTTTTTCTGTTTTCATTCACTGCTTCCTGATCTTCTCTTTTTCTTCACAAGGAAGAGAAACAGGCAAAACACTTGGTCACATATTAAAAGTCCCTGTTAGGAGATCAGCATCAGTTTTTCTGAACACTCTTGAGCTGATGCTTTTGATTCAGCTGCTGGTGTGTTGTGTTTTTCTGTGAAGTGTTGCAGAATGTTTGAGCATAAAAATAAAACTTTGAGGATTTTGATTCTATGCATTATTCCAGTATTTGATGCCATGAAGATCCTTTTTCCCCTTCTAACCGTGTATGACTCTTGATTTTAAAACCAGGAAAAGGCATCATATTCACAGTGGAAATTTATCAGTGGACAAAGCTCTTCTTATTTCTCCCCTCTCCTGTTCAAGTACTAGGATTTGTGCTTTGATTACCAGTCCTTACTGGCCCAAAATCACTTATTGCATGAGATACAGATTCTTGTCTACCTCAAGGTGAACCAGAAAGTTATATTTGTTATCAGTTTCTTGAGTTCTTTATTGCTGAGGGGGTGGAATGTTTCATTTCAACTTAATGAACCAATTTTGATTCTTCTTTCTCACTAACAGTTAAAAAACTGGTCAAAAAACCCTTTTTGAAAAAGTTCCATTTTCTGAGATTATAATTATTTATACCATAATTATGGAAATGTCTTATCATTTACCTGTGTATGCTTAGTACATACATGCCTAAAAATAATTTTTTTTTTTTCTTCTTTCATCCATCTGGAAATGGGAAAAATAATCAGTCACTTTCTTGAACATTAATTCTGTTATCATAGTTTTAGACCTGTGTGCTGTTTCAGGAAAGTGAAAAAAGTGTTCAGTGTCTAATCTTGCAGCAAAAGCAAATTAGTCGTGAATCACTGGAAACATATTATCAAGGAAGAAATGAGCTAAAAAAGGAATCTGTGGATCCAAGAGCCTGAACTCCTTAAAAAGTCTATTTAGTAGTTACTTGAATCTGAGATCTTGACCCATAGCTAGGAAATGACCTTTAATGAGTTGAAAAATACAAAGTAAGGGGAGATCCGGGGACAGGCTCTTGAAGGGCTGCTCTGGGTCAGTAGCTATTGCTTCTGTTTGGAACTGTCCCCGCACTTCAGTGCCAGCCACACATGACCCTGAGCTGATGTGCTGTGACCTCCTGTGTGTGCCATGTGGCCCTTCCTTCCTGTGCACGTGTGGCCCTTGGGAAGCCACCCAGCAGCTCCTGTTGGACCTTGTTCCAACAGGCCCTGACAAAGTGCATTTCCTACTTCTGTACCTGCTACAGCTGCAGTGTTCAGAACAATTCTTGTAAGACCATGAAACCTATTACTACAATATTTATTGAAAGCAGATTTTGCATGTCTGTGTGCTAAGGTGAATAATTATTTGCAAATGCTTGTTTTTGAGGAGGGAGATAGGTTCTGTTTTCTTATAAGAAAACCAAACCACACCGTGGTAGTAACATTTTTGATAGTAACAAGTGCATGTTCTGATAAAATTTATTAAGCACATCCCTTTAGAAGTACCCTCCAGCTTAAACCCTTCTGTGAGTCTATGAATAAAATGGGAGAATTGACAAGGATAAGGTCAGTGTTAACAGGTAATTGGGAATTCAGAAATGAAGTGTATGTGAACATAAAAATACTTTCTGAATCCTTTGTGTGTGAAGAATGTTGTAGGTGACTGGTGCTGAAATATTTATTTCATGGTAATAGAATAGTGAATTTAGTGAGCATCTTATCTCTATGTTCTTCCTTTTCCATCCCCTCAATATCCCATCCAGTCGATGTAAAAGAAGAGTTGTTTATAAACTATAGATACATTAAAGATATTTTTACATATCAACATCTGTTTACAGTATATGTCTGCCCAAGAGATTTGGTAGATAAAAAGAAAGACTGATAAAATGATTCTGACTTTTTTGCTTGATAAGAAGAAAAATCAGACCACAAACTTACCATTTTTATTGGTAGAGGTGACAGATCAGTTAAGGATAGCTTATCCTTTTAGCTTGGAGATAGGAAAGACAGGACAGCAGAAGAAACCTCTTTCTGCCTGTATTTTGCTTTTATACTGACAAAACCATGTAAACAAATTTTTGAATTACTCCAGAAAATCTCGAAAATTGAAGGTAAATATTTTTTCAGTTTGCTGCATGAATTCAGAGCATACCCTAAGGTTCTTTTGGGGAGTATTTCACTTTCACAAGCACTGGTATAGCTGCTCCTTCTCTGGTTTTTTTGTGGATGGAAAGCAATGGTTAAGATTTGGTGTTATATATATCTTTTTTTCTGTTGGATTAATATTAGAAAGTATGTATCCATATTGGGGTGAGATCCAGTGAACTGCTGTCTTGTGCTTTGTTCTTTGTAGGTTTCACCCTAAAGCTGAGTTTAAACACAGACTTGGTTTCAAAGATGTGAGCTGTTGAAAAGTAGAAATAGATAGAATGTGATAGAAATATTGCTGTCTGGGAACTCAGTTTTGTGGCTTTTACTGGGATATCTAATTTTCTAAAGTATCAGATCTTCAACCCAAATGCTCTTCTGTGCCACAGTCATCATAATGCATTCTTTTAAATTTTCCTTTGAGAGTAAAACAAAAAGTGTCAGCCCAGCATTGCCAGTGATGGCTTTCTAAATGTGGGCGCCCTCTAATCTGAAGTGCTAGTTCAGAGAAAGGTTCAATCACTATTTTAAACTGCAGTGCCATGTGTAAATGAGCTGATACAGTGATTAATTGGAGGTTTAATTAATTTTGGGAATAATTTTCGAAAGAGGTTCACTTCAATTAAAGGGAAAGGGAAAGTTAAAGAACAAGTATATGTTATAAATTATGTGGATGAGTGAAGAGGGGAAAAGATCTATTTCTTTAAATGTAGTAGCAAATTGTTTTCTTTCCAGTAATTGTCTTCAATTTGAATACAATTGTTTTGAAGTTATTAATCACATTAGTACAAAGTTTGCAGCTTAAGTAAGCAAATGCATCACCCTTAAATAAAAAAGAAAAAAAAATTCTGGGTATATATGGCTTTTTTTCTGTGACTTTATCTGTGTACATCTGTAGTATCTTATTGAAACAAACTGACAAAACCCTTTTTAGAAAACACTGATCTTCCATTTAAAATGTTGAATTAAGGTGACTTTAAGGCCTGTGTTGCATGCTTTGTGTTCTTAACTATTAAACTTTGTTAAATAAGGAAAAGGAATCCAGGTCCTTTTACTTCTAAATGGAAGGTCATTTTTAAAGGAGCACTCTGTTCAGTGGAGAAGATATTATTCATTATTTTGGGGTTTTTTCTGTCAAAATGTTCAACTTTTTTTTTTTTTTTTTTAAGTTAAGGAAAGTGCATTTGAGAGCCAAACCACCTTGTTTTATATTAAGTTCCTCAAAAAATTGTGACTCACTTGGAAGAGATGTTGAGCAAATATATGATGGTCTGATATGATCTAAAATCTCAAGTTTTGAGGCTCTGAAGCAAAGGGGTTCAGGAAGTGTCTTTACAGGAATTGCATTCTCACAGATCGGCTCAGTAGGAAGGAAACAGGCTGTAGTATATTGCAACCCCGACCAGTTCTCCTTCTTGCAGACCATCAGGGATTGAAGGAAAGGAGACAGGAAGCAGAACAGAGAGATAAACTGACAAGATTGTAGTGTAAAAAGACAGTTTGCAATACATTGGTTTATGACTGTTGTCCTTGAAGTCCCAGTTACACATTAAGTTAAATAATTTAAAGTGAAGGAGATGATAAAAAAGCTTTGATGTTATCAAAGTTCTAGGGTTTTATTCTAATTCAAGTGTTGTACTCCTGAAGGAGAGAGTAATTAATAATTGATTTTCTTCAAGTTTATGTCTAGCTGATAGAAAACAAGCTGCTCTGTGCTAGACAAGAAAGTTATCATCAGAAAATAGTTTCAGTAGGGTAAAGGTTACATCAGGCCTGCTCTGCTAATTTGAAATTTTGGAAACATGAAAAGACATGAGACAACCTCTTCAGCATTCCAGTCCATGTTTTATGGCCAATATGTACTCACTAACCTCCTCAGTAATGTAGTACTTGGAATTCCATCTGCATAAGGCAGCAAAACTCATCGTGCATCCCAGCTTCAGTTTAAGTTCATATATTTTGGATTTTGGCATACATTGCATGTGGGATTCCAAGTGTTCCACGTGTTAAGAGTGTGCTGCTGCCAACCTTGACAAAATATCAGTGAAGAATTCATCTGTCCTTACTGCTTGTGTGTTGTAATGATCTTCATATTTCAGTGCAAGCTGGCTGCAGAGAAAGATTTTGCAAATTTGGGTTATGTCTGTTAAAGGTAGCACAGAGAGAAATGAAGTATAAAGCACATGACATGGTTACAATTTGTATGACTTAGAAAATGAAGTCTTACACAACTTAACTCAGTTACTCTTAATAAATAAATACACAGTTTTATCCATTTCTGACAGCTTTGATGATCTGTCTAGGGTTACAGTTGTTCCTTCCCCAATCTGTCACCTCTGTACTTTAGATCTGTAAAATTTGAGCTGCAGGGTTGGCAAAATGAGCTTTAGAAGTTGTCATTTAGCAGGGGTGTGATACACATTTCCCCATCTGCAGGCACAACTGTTGAACAGCTCCTGGTCTGAGCTGAGAGATGAACTGTTGTTCTTTCCTCACTGGGTAGTTTCAGTGCCGAGTCTCAGGGTGGCCTGAAAGACTTTTGTTGCTCATCTTCTAAATACGGTTTGGAGCTCTTGTGTTGGGAAGCAGGGATTCTTGTTTTCTGGCTCGGGTTATACAGCATCACCGTGGGCTGTTATAACTTAATTTGTAAACTTGCTGTGTGCCATTGCAGCTGGAGAGGACTAACTGCAACCATAATTTATTTAAGAGTTCCTTTGTGTTACTTGGCACATGGAAGGAATGGTGCCTGCTTAACTGATCAGGGTACCTCTCATGAGTGTTTCAAAATTACCTAAGATTGGGCTATTCAAGCTTCTGTTGTGATGCTGTTGTCATGGGATGCATTAATCTGATGTAGTGTTTTAACACTATTTTGAGGCTGTCTGCAGCTTGAGTATGAGAGAGTTTTGGAAAAGTTGGAAATCTGAGGTTTGTAAATAGCTGAGTCTTTCTTTGGGTTGTGTTTAAAAGTATTTTTATTTCTATATGAAATTGCTGTATTGTTTAAATAGAGGTAATTGTGGGCATCACTGAATTCATAGAATCCTAAAATAATTTGGTTTGGAAGGGACCTTAAAGATCATTTGGTTCCAACCCCAATTCTTGTATTCTGTGCTTTACAGCACATTTCATTTACTTGAGAGTCTTTGTCCTCAATCCAAGTAGAGAAGTCTCTTGTTAAAATCATAGTGAAGTTTCAATATGGCATAAATTATGGCCATAAATTTTGAGACTGTAGAGGTGTCTCTGTACCTTTTCTGTTACAGAACTGAATAAAGTGCTCTATTTTTTTTGTCCCAAATTTAATATGCAGGAAGGAAATTACTCAAGTCAGGATTTTAAAACATTAATAGATAAGGGAAGGACAAATCAGGCCATGGTTGTACAAGATAGAGGTGAGTTACACACAGATCTGATCCTCTCAGAGCTGCAGTTTGTAGGCTCCTTTTTGATTTATGGTTCTTCCAACCCTCTTTTTTTGTCTGCGCAAAGCACATACACACACTGTGGTGGCTGGGCAAGCTCTCCTGCCCAGACTTGGCAAAACCAGGAGATCTAAAAGTAGCCCAGCCAACAGCGAGAAATATTTATATTCATAGAGTTTGTCTGAATTAACAGAAATCGGGGATCTACGTATGGGTAAGAATATGGTCTTCTGAGGTATCTCTGCACTCCAGTGATCTACTATTCTAGATCAGAATATGTTAAAAGCATTATTTAATGTCTCCAGAAAGGCTTTGTGGGAGGAAAAAACAATGACAACGTAAAGAAAAAGGATCATTTGAATGAAATATATTTAGTTTCTAGTGATTTATGACAATTAGGAGTGAAAGCAGGTGTTGCCAATGTTATTCCAAAGCTGCAGTTTAGGTTTTGAAATGGTTTTAGATTAGCATAATCTAAATGTATTCTTACTTTTTTTTTACAATTTTACTTTGATGGATGCTAGAGGAGTAAACAGAAATTTGGGATAAGAAGGTGACACTGATCTATATAAAGAGGGACTTTTCCATGGAAGATCACTTTTTGAAACGTGGAGGGAGGATTCTAAGTCAGTAGCTGTATCCTTCCAATGCCAGTTGAAGTCAGCTGAACCTTTTCCATTTAACGATGAAAGTGGATTTCTATGTATTAGAGGCTTAATTGATCATCTTTTTAAAAATATCTGTGGTAATTTTTGCTAAAAGACCAAATAATGAATAATGGGTGGGGTGTGGATTCAGGAGAGAAAACAGCCATTAGTAGGGGGGATTTCACTGTGTGTTTGGAGCAAGGCAAGAAGAAAGAAAATAAACATGCATTTTCTTGAGTAGTTCATTCTGAGTACATCACATGGCCCTAGTTGTGCTAATAAATATTTTCCTTATTTGTGACTATTTAGATTGGGATTCATTGACCAGTTTTGGTATTCATGTTCTCTGTCAGAAATAATCCTATTTCAAGAAATCTTTGCAAGGATGTTGTATGTTGAAACGGTACAAAACCTGGATTTTAGCTATGTTAGTACAGGTTTGGTAGTGTGATGAATTACACATTTTGAATCATCTAGTGTGTAAAGGAATACCAAAAGCCAGTTATAAAGGTTTGTAAGGGCCCTCAGAGGGACATTTCTGCCTCCTCAGGGTACCTTTTATTTTGAGAATTGTGTTGCTTTGCAATCTCATTGCTCAGAAATGTGTCAACTAACTTCCAGTTCATTGTTTGAATGGAAGAATTTGTCTTTCAAGCTGTGTTAAAGCATTTATTTCACTCAGCAGGTGAATGTTCACTCAATAGACAAACTTCCGAACAAAGGCTCTTTCCATCCTCAAATTTTCCCCCACATCTTTTTGAGAAGACTTCAGAATGGATTTCTTTAGAAATCACATGTCAGTCATTAAATAAGGAGCAGTAAAAAAGGATTGATTTGCCACAGCTAGTGAACTCTAGAAACAATCCTATTCTGTTTTCATAACATATTAATTTTTCATGTTTGAAAGCTTGACCTACCCTATTTATCTGATGGTATTGGTTGTTAATATTGGACGGAAGATTCCATATTATAAGTTAAGGCACCAAGAACTTAAATGATCTACTAAAAGATGCTTCCAAAAATACATATTGGTGCTGATGGGTTTTAAAAGGTTGCCATTGTTCTGACTGGTGTTTTGGCAAATGTAACTTCAATTTCAAAATATAACTACTCTTTTTTATTTGAGTGCAATGGTAACATCTGTCTGAACTAATTTTAATCTTTTCATCCGTAACTTCTGTGGGGATTCTCTAAGTGCCATAGATTAGAGAAAACTACGAGCTTTTGTGGAATTTCAAAGTATTGTAATGGAGGCTGTTTGTATCTAGTGATGTCAAACTTGAAATAAACCTGTTTGTGTAAAACAGACAAACTGAAACAGCTCACAGTTCTGTTACTCTTGTCATTGTCCATTATCCTTTCAGCATAGGACTGAAAGAAGGAATGTGTTTCTCACCTCCATTTTTTTCCCCCTATTTGGATTTTGCATCTAAATAAAGTCTACTTAAAATATAATAGTAGTGATGTCAGTTACATATTACATAAGGTTTCTAAGAGCATAGCCTTTCTAAATGGTCAGGGTAAGAGAATATGTCTTTATTATAGGCAAATACAGAACTCACTTGATGTTCTTTACACCAGTCTGTAGTCAGAACGATTAATTTTACATTTAATGGGCAGCAAGGACGAGAGCTATATTCTATGCAAACACTACATTTGAATGCACGAGTGGAAGCCTTGTTGGGAAGTAAGAGAATTGCAGCTCACTGAAGAAGAGAATGGTTATTCATTGCTGTTTGTCTGTGTTGCAGGGGTCCGTTCAGCGTCGTGCGGCGATGCATCAACAGGGAGACAGGGCAGCAGTTCGCTGTGAAGATCGTCGATGTAGCAAAATTCACTTCAAGTCCTGGATTAAGCACAGAAGGTAAGAATTAATAATTAAGCAAACTCCCTGCAGACAGGTTTTTTTGATTTGTCAGCCTTTCCTATGTTTGCTCTCTTTGTGATACTTTCTGTTTCATATTTTCTAGAAGTTTTAAAGCAAGGTCGTATATCTCAAAATTAGCTTAGGGCATGCATTTCTTATCTTTAGTAGTTTCTCCATATATTCAGTGGTGATCATAAGTAGTAGAAAGATAATTAGGTCTAAACCATTTCTATTTCTATTTTCTTTTTTTAGGAATTTGAATTTCATAAAAAGAGAATAGTTCTGAGTCAAAAAAGCATACACAGGAAGTAAAGAAAGAGCACGAGTTCTGTTTTTACTAGTCCAGATTTAGCAAGTAATTTGCTATAAATGGGTGAAGACTTGCTATTAAAGTGCAAAATTATATAAAACTATATTTTTCATATAGCCAGGATTACAGGCAATGCTGCAGAACTGCTACAGTGTAAATACAAGGCTGTAACTCTTAACATTTCCTATTTTAGGGTAAAACAGTCTGTTTTACAAGTTGTATATTCAACTTGTGTGTGCATAAAGTTCTTCTTTTACCCTACATGGAGAAGAGCATTGGCAACTGAGTGAGAATTGCTGTGTACTCCATGTCTTGTATTTTTTTTCTCAAGATCATATTCTTTTGTACAGTAATATTTTTGGGAGGTTCTACTGATGCCATCTAAGTCCTCATGAACCCAACTTTAGCAGCAAAAAAGGGTCAATGACTTTTGTTGGTATTTATAACAAGCAGTATCTTGAGCCTTAATGACTAGTTTGATTTACAAGGTAAAACACAGGTCTTGCTTCAAACTTTACCAAATATTTTCATTTAATAATGCCATTGCTAGTTTCTTTTTTCTAGCCTCCAAAAAAAATATAGGACACATTTTCCACAATATTTAGCTTCTGATTAGCTCCATTATGGTTTTGGCAAGTTATACCAAAACCATTGCATTTTGTGCTAATGAATATTTATTAAAATGATTTGATGTCTTTTAAATAAGTTCTGTCTGTATTCTGTTTTTTTCTGAGCCTCATTTGAACTACGGATGGTAGGACACATTTCTGCCTCTGGGGTATATTGCTTTCCTGGCTCCATGACAGTAAAATTCAACCTTTTGGGGCCATGAAGAATTCCTGAAAGGGAAAAGTAGTAGACAAAAGAGTAGGGACTGATGAAGTAAAAAAGAAAAGCCAATAGTAATAGCAGATTCACTGAAAAAAGATAACTGTGGATGGTTTGTAATTTCTGCCTGGGTCTAAAGAATAGGCTTGGGAGTGTATTAAGAAATTTTGGGGTTTTGTATTGTTGTAATTACAATTCAAGGTAGCTGGTCATTGAGGTAGGATCACAAACATTTTCCATGTTTAGTGGTGCTTGTGTTTTGTGGTTTTGGTTTTGGATTGTTGATGGGATTGTTGTCGTTTTGGGGTTGGTTTTTTTTAAGGTTTGAATTGTTATGCCTTGAATTTTTGTAATAAGACACAAAGACACATAAATGTGTAAGTGAGTGTGGAGGAAGTTCTTACCTCTGCGTAAAAATGTGAATTTTTCACAAACTTTCCATTTGCTGTACTCTTTACTTTGTTTTTCCTCTGCTTTTTGTTTGGGGTTGTTTTGCACTTCTACCCAGGTTCTAGGGGAGTTTTAAAGATTTATTTTTCTAATTTGTTTATTTCCGATATGGCATTGCTTAAGCACATTGGTGGGCAGCCATGATGGTGGTACTGGTATAAAGTAAGTATACCTGTGAGGAAGCTGCATTTGTAAATTGTGTTAAAGTGTGAGCTGTAATGAAGTGATAAGATTAACCCTTGGAGATATTCTTTACCTTGAAGTTTTGCCCTCTGCAAGATCAGTTTGCTCTTGAAGGTTATCTTTGCACAATTCTCCACCTCCAGTCTTTGAGGCACAGGAGTGGGAGAACAGGACAATCTGCATGTGAGGGAGCTGATGACCATTCCTTCCATTAATTCCACTTATATCCAGAGTGCTTAGAGCTAAAGGGCCCAATATGCCTCCACACTTTCAGATTAAATCTAAAAAGTCTTTGTTCTTGAGTACTTTCACATAAATACCCCCATGGGATGATGTGTTTATGGATAAGAACTTCATTATTGTTTGTCAGCTGTGTACTCTTGTGGCAAAGGCAGCCAACTGCACAGTAGAGCATTGCAGAGGTGTAGCCAGCAAGGCAAAGGAAGTGATTGTTCCCTCTGTTCATCCCTTATGAGGCCACACTTGGGGCACTATGTGCAGTCTTGGTTTCTCCAGAACAAGAAAAGCAATGATGCACTGGCATGAGTCCAGCAGAGATGGACTAAGTTGATCCAGCCTTAATAAGCTGAGATTTGGTGCTGTCTTCAGTTTCTTCATAGAAGGATACAGAGCAGATGGAGCCAAGCTCTTCATTTGGGCACACAGTGAAAAGACAAAAAGCCATGTGGACAAATTGCAACATGAAAAAATGCCAATTAGAGACAAAGAAAAGAAAATCTGCACCTCATTGCACAGAGAGTTCGTGGAGAATATCCTCAGAGATGCTCAGAAGTGGATTGCATGGGGCCCCGAGCTGCCAGGGCTGTTTTGACCAGCTTAGAGCAAGAGTTTGGACTAGGTTGCCTCCAGAGGGTCTTTCCAGCCAATAAATTCTGTGTTGTTTGTAGCAGCAGTCTAAGTAATGTGTGGGGCAATATAATTGAAATACTGTATAGGGAGAAAATTTAGGCATAACGGTACTGTGCTAAAAAAGAGATAATTTAAAACTAGTTTTGATTGAATGTTTTGATTTCTTTAATCTGTGAAGCAGTTGGGCACCAAATGGGTTTTAAAGGGTCTATTTTCTAACCAATTCATTTAGAAAAATACATACTGGTGTCTTACAATAGTGGTATCTCCTTACCAGAGTAACAAAAACAAGTTGGAAAGCTTCTCTAGGCTGGTGTGTTACCGGTTGGTGTTATTGTGGGTATTTGTGGCATATGATGGAGAAGCCACTAGCTCACAAGACAACTTTTATCAGGTATAGTGTTCTCTCTGTAAGGCTGCTCAATACTCATAGCATGTATAGGGACAGACATCTCAAGTGATTTTTGTGTCTCGCTGCATCACTGCAGTGGTTTGATAATAGCAGGGAAAATTAATGCTATGTAACAATGCCTGACAGCTAGCAAATCTAATCTAGGCTAAATTCTGTTGGATTTATGTATTCATGGTCTTGCATATTGTGTATCATCAATCTCTGTAGTGTTGTAATTCAACCATATTAATGAAGTATATTGACACCTTGTCACTGTTCAAGTGGCCATGTGATCTGCTGGATTAACATTGGATATTTTACATGTTGACAGATTCTAGTACAGTTCACTCATATCACCGAGAAAAAAAAATCAAAAATAAGAAAATGTGAAGGTTGAATATTTTTAAACATAAGAGTCTCTTTTGTACTGTTCAATTTAAAGAATCCATGTGGAAGAGTACTTGATGCTCTCAGGAGCCAGCCGTAGTAGACCTGTTGAGGTCTAAAAAAATACATCGATGTCAATAAACTTACTTTAAAGTAGAGCTCTTAGTTGCCATACCCAGAACTTTTGGAGCAGAAAAGTGTAAGAAGCATATTCCTTATTTCTGAATTTGTTACAGCTCACATCTTAGTTTGACTGTCCATTTCCTCTGCTTCTCTCTTTGCATCCCATGTGTTTTCTCTTTCTTTTGTTTTTCTCTGCACAGCTTGCATGTCTGATTTTTAGCTACCACTCTAACACCAAAATATCTCTCTAAGTGTAGGCACTATTTCTCAGGAAGAACATGGTGATCAGTTCCTTACTACTTAGTAAAAGCCAATACACATTACTTACCTGCCTTTTCTTAAGTCCAGATTGCTTTCTTGTAACATGCTGAGTGTTTTCTAAAGCAATTTAAAGGGCAGTGTTTTGAGCTTACAGTGCATTGAAGTTGTTTTTCGAGATTTAATTCAACATATATTAGATTCTCTTACTTGTAGTTCATTTCTGTAGAAATGCCCTCACAAAGAAAGTGATTACCAGTTCTTCTCCAACATTCTAATAGTCTACACCTTATTTATTAGGTTGATGTACGTGGTTGATATACAGGTTTGTGTGCATTCAGGCCACTGTGAAGCTGAATAAATAAGCTGATAAGGAAAGATTGAGGTTTCCTTAGAACCCAAACTGGTTCTTCTGGAAGCAGGCTGTGAAGACAGTCTGCAGAATGCTTTTGTCTGTGACAAAGAGCAAAACTGAAGCCAAGAAAGCAGTTTTAAGTATGGTTCTTGGACTACTTCTAGCATGGAGAGGGGCAGGATAATTGAATTGAAACTGGTCTTGCTATGGATGATCCACTTTAGGAGGAGAATTTCAAAATTATTTAATGAGGGAGAGGGGGGGAAACAAAAATTGGCAGGTTTTTGTTGTGTTTTAGTTGTTGTGTTGAGGGGTTTTTTTCCCACAAAGAGGCCCACAGATCTTACCCCTGACTTACTTTCAGATAGAGTGATTTTCCTAAAGCCAAGACCTTGCTCTTGTTCTGCTTATTTCATTTAAAAGTTTGCCCTTGTTGGTTTTCTTATTTTAATTTTGTTAATTAATTTAGACTTCCATATTTTAGAATAATTTCATCAGGGCAGTTTTTTCAAAAGGCTTTATTTAGTTTAGAATGAAGTTGCATGACAGTATCTTTAACTTTTTATACTGGAAGGCTGTGGTGAATCATAAGTTATTTTTCACAAAAGTATCTGTAAGATTCTGCACTTCCCTCCCTGTACATTTTCAAGGGTTTCAGAAAAAAATGTACTGTCAGTGTTGAGCTCATCTCTTTTGAGTAAAAAATACTACAAATCTGTATGTCATCATATTTCATGATACTGTACCATATATAGACTGGATTTGAAGAAAGAGCAAGTGACTCATTGCCTTTCATTTGGAAATACCAACTAATCTGGAATTTCTGGTAGTTGCCAGTTCTGTGTTGTGCCATATTTCACAGATCAAGGGCAGTGACTTCTTTCTGTGTGGCATTGGGCCCACACCTGAGCTATTGTGCCCAGTTTGGGGCTTCACAAATTGAGGGGTGCCAGAGGACTGGAAAGGTCCCTGCAAAGGACAATCAAGATAATCAGGACCCTGCAGGACATGATGGGCAAAGAGAGGTTGAAGGAGCTGGGTTTGTTTTAGTTTGGTGAAGAGGAGGCTGATGGTGTTATAATGTGGTCTACAACTGCTTGAAGAACTACAAAAATGTCAGAGCTGAGCTGTCCTTGAGTGAAAGCTATTGGAACACAGGGAAATGGCCAGGAATTGTTGCTCAGAAGGCTCAGGCTCAGGTTGGACAGGGTTTTCAAGAGTTTGCTTGATGAAGTCACAGCCATCCTGTGTGTGCAGTAACCTCACTTTGAGTAGGGGTTGGACATAATGACCATCAGAGGTAATTTCCCACCAGTCTTTTTGTGATCTAATGAAAACAGGATATTTCAGCGGGTGCAAAGCTCTGTACCAGCTTGACTTTGCTTTTGAATTGCCATTTTAACCCTATGAGAAGTCATAATCCAAGTACTTAGTGACACTAGTGTTGTGAATACAACTCTATCACACAGTTTTCTTGAAGATTCATCCAGTGTGTGTGTGTGTCTCACAAATGAAAAGTTCGAGGCATCTTTTTATAGACCACAAAAATCACATGGTATTAGTGACACCTCTGTTCATAAGAAAATGCACAAATGTGGAATTTTGAAAAGAAACTCTTTAAAGGTAGCTGACTGTCATGGAGTTTATGTTGCTGGTACTTTAAATACCACTGTCGCTTCTGTGTGTGCTGTACAAACAATAAAGCAAGTTGGGGTAAAGAGATAGGAAGAACTTGAATTAACCATGTACCTGTGGTAATATAAAATCAAATATAAAAATAATGCTTTTTAGGATTTTTTTTTTTTTTTTTTTTTTTTTTAAGAGTATCTGGGTCGTGGTGGAAGGGACCTGTCGTAGAGTTTGTGCCTCTCAGCAGGACTTGAAGATTGATACTTGAAGTCACTTTTGATGTTTGTAATTTCAAGAGTCTGCCTTTCTGGGGAGTGCATTGTTGCTATCTTAGTTCTCCTTCTTTCACAAAGGGATCCAACTGGTCCTGCTTTGGTACAGGAAGTGTTACCTAAGCCTTTCTGAGGGGTTTACTTGTTTTAACTTAGTGAAAGATTTGAGGTTTCTTCTTTCCTTTGTCTGGAGAAGCCATTGGCTGGTTTGGTTATAAATTCAGTTCTACTCCTTTCTGTGTACAAATTTCATAAATGTCTAACTTTTATAGCTCTGCTGTAACTTTCATAAACAAAGTGTCATTAGAATTAAATACTTCTGTGCAGAAATGTAACATAAGAGATGGAAGCAGGCTTTTCCCCCAGCAGTTACTTCTGTAAGCATGGCAGCATGCTGACCACATGATAGAGTCAATGGATCACAGGAATGCATGGGAACATAACAAGGATTTCTTTCTAAGGACTAATTTTTTCCTTGCTACTGGAAGTCAGTTCACTGCAGAAGTGGTGCACATGTTTTTCTGGTTGGAAATACAGAAATCAGTCTTGGGCAACACTTCACATAAAATACAGAGTTATATATTAGAAGTCTTTTTTTTTTTCCCTTTTTTGTTTTTCTTTTTTTTTTTCTGAGGATTTCCTGTCATGTGCCCACATACAGGCTTCCAGGAGTGGAATACTGTAAGTGTCACTGGTCAAGTTATCATAGTTTTGATCTGTTTTGGAGTCACACATACAAATTTGATTCATCCGGGGAAGCAACTGTGATGTTCTGTAGGGAAATATGACCCATTATCCAGATCATAAGCAAAGAGTTATAGAGATCAACTATATGGTATTTACTTCAAGAACATAAAATTTCTGGAAATACTGATGCAGGCTTATTAACAGCAGTGTTCTTGAAACACTTTTCCTTTTCCATCTTCAGCAGGGCAAGCATAGCTTGGGAATTTATTACACCCACTTTAAAGCATAAAAGGATATTTACCTAATTTTTTTTATGCACTGTTGCTTAAGTAGAAGAAAAATCATTAAGTTTTTATGTGTCTCAAGCAATTGGTTCTTTATTCCTTCTAATCAGCCTCCAAAACAAGGGCAGCTTTGTTTGCTGTATGACTTCAGTCCTTTGTCTTCAACATGTATCTGATTTTGCTGGGTTTAGTACAGCACTGAACACACAATGGCTCTGCAGGAGTGCACCTCTTCTTCCCTCTCTTTTCATCTTTACTACTTGGCTACGTGCTGGCTCTGACAGCTTTGTTCTTCTGCTCTTGGTTTCACTGTGGTGCCAACGTTGTGAAAAATGACTGGCTGAAACCACAGTGGATTTGTCGCCAGATCTTTACGTAACATTATCATGAAGCTACTTTTGAGAAAGGTATTGTGCAGCTGAGCAGCAAGTGCAGGCAACATTTCCCAGCTTTATAAATAAAAATGGTACACTTTACAGGTTTCAAAATGCAATTACATCGTGTATTTAACTGCCATTTTAATAATTATTCATTCTAAGAATAACATATTAAGAGGGCTAATTTAAAAATTGCTGTATCTTGGAATTCTTAGAACACATATAATAATGGAAATGATTATGTAATTAGCACTAAACAGAATTTATGTGGCAGATAATAGATAATGTAACTGTTATTTTTGTTATATAACTGAGTATGCAGTTGGCCCAGTTTGGGTTTTTTTAAGTAATCATAATTGATTGGAAAGTGCTCCTGTAGTAACATCTCTGTAACCTTTTTTCTCATTTTATATGAGAGGCACTAGAACAGGTCACCCAGGAAAATTTTGGATGCCACATCTCTGGAAGTGTTTAAGGCCAGGTTGGATGGGGCTTTGAGCAACCTGGTCTAGTGGGAGGTGTCCCTTCCCATGGCAGGAGGTTTGGCACTATGTGGTCTTTAAGGCCCTTTCCAACCCAAACGAGCCTGTGATTCTATATCACACTTCTGTATATGTGAAATAAGAAAATATATTCACATTTGTGAACAAGAAAATAAGACTAATGCCGAAAAATATTATTATGAATAGTTTCTTTCAACTTCATGTCATTTAGCTCAGTGAAATAAGGTTTGTCACTGAAAAGTTAATTCCTGTTTGTGCATATAATATAGGGCTTAGGGACCATTTGATTAAAATCTTTACTGAAATAACTAGTGAAATTATTTGGGTAATATATAATATTGAACCATTTTTCAAGGCAATAAACATAGTTTATGCACATTTTGGTCATTTCAAGTGCTACAGGATATTTGCTAATTCAGGAAAACTTCAGTGAAGACTTGTATTTATACATCACTTCTTCATCTGGACAAAAACTGGTTGGTCTTTGAAATCTGTTGTTTGAATCCCACGTGTTCCCTGGAGCTCACAACCATTTAGAATGCAAGTTTCACTGAAAATTAAAATACGTCAAATTCTTAGTAGAATTTTTTAATTTGGAAGAAATGTTTTCAGATAGTGCTTGTGATCCAGCATAAATCACAGATGTGAAAAGGTGTGCTGCAGTTAATACTGCTCATTCCAAGCAGAATGATGCCTGTGAGTGTACTGAATAGCTTACAAAAGTCTTGGAGATAACTGTCCTAGGCTTTTTTTGTGGGGGTTTTGCCAGTGATAAGCCTGTGACTGAAGTGCTCATCCCAGTCGGCTACAGGTGCATCCTCAGAAAATCACTTTGAACTTGATTCAGCTTTGCAAATCATATCTCCCAAACCACAGTGAGAAAGATTGTAGTTGAGCAGGATTCTAAAGAGCCTAATCCTCTCTCTACCCAGAAATAAAATATCACAAGCACACTTCACTATTATTCAAAAAATACTTTTAAATTTCATACTCTTTCAGCCTTGTCTGTCCCTTTACTGAATATTTAGTTGGATGCATAGGACAGTTTAAGAGGACGATGACTTATGTATTTGCATTTGGTAGTAAATGCATGAAATATGCAGTAAAAGAGATGTCTGAGAACCTTCTGTGTTGTGTCAGTCAAAAGCACCTGAGGATAATGAATTGTTAAAGTGCATTTACACGGATGTGGACCCAGAAGTGCTGATGGAGCTGAGAGATATCATTGAGAGGACATTCAGGATAATCTTTGGATGAACAAGGTGGTTGGGAGAGCTGCCTAAGCATGGGAGAGCAAATGATACTCCTGTGCTGGTCCTGGTGGGCACCAGGGTGAACACGAGCCAGCTGTGAGCCCTTGTGGTAAAGAAGAGCCAGTGGCATCCTGGGCTGCCTTAGACAAAGTATTGGCAGCAGGTGGAGGGAGGTGGTCCTGCACCTCTCCTCAGCACTCCTGAGGCCACACTTGGACTGCTGGGTCCAGTTCTGGGATCCCCAGTACAGGACAGACATGGAGGTACCAGAGAGAGCCCAGCAAAGGGCTGGCACTAAGATGATGAAGGGATTGAACATCTCTTCTGTGAGGAAAAGCTGGGAGGGCTGCTCAGCCTGGAGAAGGAAAGGTTCAGGAGGGATTTGTTGATGTGTACAAATTCATGAAGGGAGGGTACAAAGAGAACAGAGCCAGGCTCTTGTCAGTGGTGCCCAGTGATAGGATCAGAGGCAGTGGCACAAACTGAAATACAGGAGGCTCCACCTGAGCACCAGCAAACACTTTCTTAACTGTGAGAGTGACAGAGCACTGGCACAGGTTGTCCAGGGAAGCTGTGGATTGTTGGAGATATTCAAAAGCTGCCTGGACACAGTCCTGGACACTGGGGACTTGGTGGCCCTGCTTGAGCAGAGGGGTTGGACCAGATGACTTCCACAGCTCCTTTCAGCCATTCTGTGATTCCACAAGGCAGCTTCAAAACTTTCTGATGGATTGATGGCTCTCCTGTGAGGAGCTGGCAGCAGCTGAGCAGGGTAGTATGTGGGCTCCCCCCTGCCCCACATGCCATTGTTTCTCTGTGCTCATTTGTGGGTGTGCAGCTGAGGTTTTATCACATAACCTAATGTTTTTCTTTTCTAAAACCCTAGTTTAATTATAGCATCCTTCTTGCTTAGCAAAGCAAAATGTTTGAGAAAGAATTTGAGTAAAGCAAATTTGTTTGAAAAAGAAATTCAGGTTGGAAAGGTAGGGAAGATATTCCTGCTCCAGGTATTCTTGAGTAGTAAGCAATGCTTGGATCTTTTACCAGTACAATTAGCCAAATGACAAAGGTATGTTTCTTCACCCACTTTGCAAAGCAAAATCATAATTAAATTTATTTTTAAAAATCTGGAAATATGCTTTTAAAAACATTTTTTATAAACGCTCTCAAGTCTTCATTCGTAGCCATTGTTGTCTTTAATTTCTGCAGAATTCATGAGGTATGTCCAGTTCCTGTTCAGAAAAATTAAAATGCTTTCCAAAACATTTCTGTCTCTGTACACACTCTATACTTGTCTAACGAATCCTGATTCTTGCCAATAGTCCAGAAATACGCTCTAGCTGTGCTTGCTGGAATTCAGGCTGGTTACAAACACACAGGGAAGATAATGAGCATCAGCTGTATTTTCAAATATTTTCTGTTTGGATGCTAGCATGTATTCTGTTCTGGTTTGTGCAATCAACAAAATTCAAAATTAATTGCAGCTGAGCTGCAGTTTCTGGTAATTCATTGATCCAAAGAGAACCTTTTTTGCCTCTTAAATGCTGGGGTTTGTTGTTATGTGAATCTAAAAATATATGTCACTGTGATATAGTAAATAATGACCCTGTTTGGACTGTTCTATGCTGCCTTTCATGTTAGAATGACAAACCTGTATCCTGCCATAGCTGTAGGACATGGGTAAAATCCCTGTCTTTGGGTCGTGTGGGTTTTGCTTGGGCCAGCTTGCATCCTTTGCAAATCTTGCCTAAAATATTTTTTTTTTGAAAGCAAGATTCGTGATTTCTGATCCCACATTCCTGTTCTTTTGTAGTGTCCAGAGTTTTCTGCTAGTTTGGTAGGTACATCAGAATCTTGGGCAATCTTTCCACAAGTCAGCTACAAACATTCCTCTTGGAGCTTTTCTGCATGTACTGGTATTTGAGGGATTGGAGATGAACATGGTTTTGAGCTATAGGCAGCGGAAATTTGCAAAAGTAAAGATGTGTTAGCAAATCTTAATGGACCTCCTAAGTAATAGGTTGGGAGTGAGAACTATAGAGTTTAAAATGAGAGGCATATTTTTGATCTGTAGTGTATATATGTCTGTATATTCATAATAAAATGAACACATAGCATAAATCCTGTCGTCTGACTGGTCTTCCAGCTGAAAAATTAAGCATGGAAAAAATGGTGAAGCTGAAGACCAGTGACAAACTGCCACAATCTGTGCTGCAGTTGTAAAAACTGCACGCTGATCTCCATGGAAATTTTCATTCTGACATCTGCATTAGCAAATAGTTATGAGTAATACATAAAATATGTAGAAGTTGAGAGATCTCCATAGGATGTCATTATGTGGGAGAGTGTTCAGTCCAGTTGTACACAGTGCCAAGCAATGGCTGTTTCCCAGGGTAAGAGTTGCTTCAGAAGGGGAAAAAAGGAAATAGATTTGTAATCTTTTTTGAGTAAAGAAAACATTTCGAGAAAAGACAAATATTAAAAGAAACAATTAGGTCTACTTGATACAAAGGCAGATGGAAATACTTGTGTTTGGAAGCTATCTTGTAAAATATATCTTGGCTAACACACACAGTAGAATACTGGAGCTTTTTAGCTGCTCAGTCAAGAGAAGCATGTAAATTTACATAAGTCTAAGACCTGAAAGTCCTGAGGAGACCTCTGAACTTGTTTCTTCCAGACATTCTACATTTTATCTGCTGTTCGAGTTCTACCATCTCTGCCATCCGTTTTCTTCCAGTATATTACTTGTTTTGATGGAGTGAGTTAGGTACAAGCAATAAATTGTCTATACAGTTACATTTTAGGTAAAATCCACTTAATAAAAACTCTTAATGAACATATTTATATGAATTAAATTTTATCTTTAATAGTGCATTGGAATTTCTTCTAGTTCTGTTTTAAAACTACTACATATATAACTGGTTACTTTAGGAGAAAGACCTGTGTTAACCAGCTCTGTGTGGTACTGCAGCCTGAGCACTTTCTGCCATGGCATCTTCCAGCTACAAGTCTTTTATTTTAATGATGACACTTACCAGGGGCAGTCTGCTCACACTGTATATATTGTATGTATTTGATTTCCTGATACGAATCCAACCAACAAATATACACAGTGACAGTGAGTAAATTGGCAATGTAAGCAAAATCCCGGTGATCCATGGTAGGTTTACTTAAAATCTATGACACAGATTTTCATGGGAGGTTGTTTTTTAAGATCACTTTGTATAGATTTATGGTGTATTTCTTGGTTGGGGGAGGGGGTTTGTTCTTTGTATTTATTTTGCCTAAAATATTCAGTGGTCAATTTTTTTTCTGTTTTTTGAAGTTGCTGTAGAAGGAAAAGCCCAATTGCAAAAGAGACTGGTGCTGAAAAGTAATGTTTTGTTGTTTCAGAGTGCCTTAGTATTTGTTAAGGCAGTTAAATGAGAACTTAATTTTAATACTTCACATAACTAAAAAAAAGATTTTACAGATATATTCTAAGTTCCACTGAAAGCTTCTTGTAGAGTCAGCAATATAAACCCCAAGCTTTCTTGATTTCCTTTAGAAGATTAATTAAATAAAGTTAAATTTTAAAAATACAGTTTTATCTACTGTGACAGAACCAGTTGCTGTAGCTTTCTTAATGTCTGTCACTTTTAACATTGCCTGTGATACAATTTACAGTTGCAGGTCTTACTGAAAATATTGCCTTAGTTTATAGCATTACAAGTAGTGAAAATGACTTCTGAAATACTACTTTGCCTGAGCAAAGTAGATTTTTTTCCTTTGCCAAATCAAATTAGGAATTGAATCCAAGTTGCCACCACAGAAATGTTCATTACAACATGTATGTGTTACACATCACTGTTTTCAGGTCTGTACAGATTATCATTGCTGTATCCTCTTCGGTCCTCATCGTTCTCTTTGAAAAGCTGTACCAGACTGGAACCTGTGTTTCCAGCACAGGGTTGGATAAGTGGGGTGGCATGTTGGCAAAGAAGCTTTTAATCTCTGATGATGTAGTTCTACAAGAACCAGTCTTGTGCTGCAGAGTGATAGGGCAGCCACCATCTCCCCACCTCTTAGAAGCTTATCTGATTGAGGGGAAAACCAGTGAAGGAACTAGGATTCCCTGGAAATGTAGGATGCTAACATCTAGGACCATTAGATGCCACTTACATCTGTGCAGTGTGTGCTTGAGTATCACTGCTTTGCATCTCCTCCCCTTGCCCCCTCAGGAGGATTGAACAGCTCCTTGCTGCTGAAGGGGAAGGGAAAGCCCTGTTTCTTCATTGCAGCTCCCTTACTCTTCTGTCCTGTTGCTTCATTTGCTTTTATTTTGGTACTTTTTTTACCTTTGGGCTGATTTATTTTAATTCAAGTTGGGGGAAAAAGTGAATAGAGGACTTGCACCCTAAGTCTCCTAGTCTTCACTGTCTTTTGATTGGCTTGCTTCCTTTTTTAAATGCACCTTATTTCAAAACCTGTTAGGGTTGAAGAGGAATTACCTTGTTAAGGGGAAAGCACAAGTTTGAATTTATTCATAAACAGTTAGAATTTATTCAGTTGAGAATTTTGATACTCCCTTTAGAGGAAGATAATCCTGTATGCTCTGTGTTTTTCTAGAATGTGAGACAAACTGATGTGAAGGTGCTCAGAAAACAGAAGAGATTTTCACTTCTTCTAAGTGACTCTGTTTAAGACACAAATGCAATCTGGGATTGTAGTGGGAACTATAGGAGCACATATTGTAAATAGCCATGGTTGCTACCTCAGTTCTTGCCTAAATAGCTCATAGGCATTGTTCTGGGCATTTTTTTGCCCTAAATTACAAGCACCCTCACTGGAGAAAGTGCATGCACAAGGTAACACAACAGAGTGAGAGGAGAAATCCTCAAATCTTATCAAAGCTGCAGTAGCAGCTTATTTGTGTTCCTGTCTACTTGGTAGGACTAGTCAGCAAATAAATACCAATTAAAAATTTGAAAATATGCATTTCATTCTAGAAATGGTCTGGGCTACTAGGCTTTTTGCCACTGATTTCCTGGTTTTTGGTCATGTCCTGTTCTGTTGGTGTGCTCTGTCTGTATGATTAACTCCTCTTACTCTGGGCTACTGAAGGTACTCATTCAGCTCCTTTCATGTCATTATCCCCTCTTTCCCCATCACATACTCAAATGAAGAGTTTACTAATTTGGGGATAATTCCAATCAACTTAATTCATTGTCAGTTAACATACTTTTAATAACTGATTCTGGTATTGAAACAAACACATACAAGTTTAGGCAAAAATCCCTTGCCTCCCCCTCCCTGGTCTTCATCCCACTGGCCACATGTTGGCTCTTTCATTCCTATGTGAAGACTTGGTCATTTGCTGATGAAGGGCACTGTTTTGTTCATTGCTTATCACTTTGTGGTTTATAACACAAGAGAATCTTCTACCTTGGTTCTGTTGTGTTTAGTAACTACTGAGGAATTATGGTCTGTACAGTAACAGTAAAAGCTATTCACAGCTTCAGGGCATGTTAATCTGCATTGCAAATGCTGGTCTGAGGGCACTTTACATGTGCCAAGATCTTTGGAGGAAAATAATCTTTTAATATCTGTTCTGGAGTTTGGTTTTTTTAATATAAAAATAATTTACATTTTGAAGCCTTTTTCTGTCTTCCATATAGTAATAACTACTGTAAGAAAAATTAGTTTCTTCAATGTTATAAATCCTGATGAGGAGAGAAAGTCTCTTTATAAAACTGTGTCTCTTCTGGGTTAATATTTAGAAATGTTATGTTGTAGAACAGAGCTTTAGAGCTGTTCATGCTGTGATGACAGTTTGTTTGCTGATAGGAAGGCAGGTTCATATCCTGAATCAAATCTGTATCCTCATGTGGCATTGCAGTAACTGGATTTCTCCTTGCTCTCAGCACTGTACTTCACTATCATCTTTGCCTCTTGCAAACTGATTGCTGGATTTGCCCAAGAGAGAAGTAGGTCCTCTGAAGAATGTTGTGTCAGGTGAAGAGGATTCTGCAGTTCTTTGTTTTTCTGTATTTGTGATTACTCTTCTGAATAACAAGCCTTGGACCTTCAGTACCTCTGAATTCTTTGTTGCCTCAGTTTGAATCTGTGTTTGTGATTGTCCTGGTTTGTCCACTGGCCCACAACAGAAATTAATTACAATTGGTCTGGGTCTGAGGTTACTTGTAACGAGTAGGAACTGGTAATGTGGGGGCACTGGCTTTGCTGAGATAAGGCCAATTTCAGGATTTGCTCCATGCCTCTTAGAAGATTCTGCCCTCGTGTATCAGTTGGCACAAAATTTCTGAGTTTTGCATCACCCCACCCTTGCCCCACTTACGTTTTGTAGGTGCTGGATGGCACTTGTGCATAAGTTTTGTTTTGTCCTTCTTGTAATTACTGAGGGGAAGTAGGAGTTCCTTACCTTGCCAAGTGAACTAGGATCTGGCTTTGTATCCCTACAGATTGAACTTTCCACTGCAGTTGTCTGAGACTGTGAGAGCTTAAGGAATCTTGTTTCTTTCATAGTTGGATGGAGCCTGTCTGGCAGCAGACAGTCTTGCTGTGTTAGTAGTAAGTTAATTGGTGTTCACTTTGACATTTGCGTATGGGAAAAGTTGACTGAAGAAGGGCCCGATTCCTAACAGGATTTAGAGATTTTAAGGACTACAGTGTTGTAACATTTAATTTTCTTTGCAATGTGATATATGTTGTTACTTGTTTGTGTAAGTGGAGATTTTGGTAGCTGTTGGTTCTCTGAAGTGCTCTGGGAAGGACAGAGGAGCAGTTTTGTTTGTGTTCCTAAATTACTGAGGTGTAAATTGTCATTTTCTCTGGTCTGGAGGCTTTTGCACAAAGGCTGACCCAGAAAAATGTTCTGAGGGCTGGTGGTTGGCTTTGGTGGGTTCATTCTCTCCACTTGATGTTTCCAAAAAGTACTGTGTGTTTCAGGGATCAGGACTCAGGAAAGCTTGTTTAAACAGGCCAGCTCTGTTCTTGGCCTTGCCTTAGCCTCCTGTCTGGGCAGGGCTCTGGTGGATCCTGTTGCGACTTCATGGCTCCTTAGATCTTGAAAGATGATAAAAGTGAATGGTTTTTACCCTTCCATCTGATGCTATCGTGATGCATTATTTCAGTGTCCCAAGTTCATTCTCCAGCAGATTTTAACCATTCAAAGAGCAATCAAACTTCAACTCAAAGATCAGTTATTGCTGAAGGTTTTGTAACTTGTAGTATCAGGTGAGTACAGTGAGCATGTGTTGTAGTAGTAAAGGATATCTGTATACTAGAAAAAGAAGAAAATTCTTTAACTTTTAAAATAAAAAAATTGAAGCTTTTGTAAAATTTTCTTACAAGGTTGGGAGTTTTTTGTGCTTATTAATTATACATTGTATAGATAATAGATTTGTGTCTCAAAATCCTTTTCCAAACTAGAGATGATGAATCAGATTTCATGACTACCAGCAGGCTACTGGTTTTATGTAATTTTTGTCATGCGAATCTTATCAGTATTTTAAAGATAAATTTGTGGTTATAAAACAACCAAACTAAGAAAATAGTCTGTAGAAGAAATGGTTGCTACATTTGTGCAGTATTTACATTTATGCTTCCGTACAGTTTTCATTAACGTATGTTGTAACTGTCCTCAAAGTTTAATTTGATGTATAACTTATACTTTCAGTACCTGTGATTTTGCAAAAACTATTAAAAATGGGTTATGACAGATGTGTTGTCTGCTTTCATCATTCTTTGATTCCAGTATTCTTTGCTGGCAGCACGCAGCGCTTTTGTGTCTACGATTGTTCTTAAGTTGGCACAAGTATCACTTGAATAATATTGCTTGTGGTAACAAAAGGCTTTTTAGTGGATTTCAGTTTCATGATTTTCTGTGGCATTTGGGAAACAAAAGAGAAAAGACAATTTAATTTAATAAATTTTCAAGAATGCTGAAAAGTTCAAAGCTTTAAGCTCAGGTTCAATGCTAAAGGTTCAATGTTGTAAAAAATGTGTTGAGCTTTATTCGTTTTTCAGCTTAAGAATATTATGATGCAATTTAGTCTGTTTTTAAATCCTTCTTACCTGGGAATTATGAATAGGCTATCCAAACTGACTGTAATATGTAGTATATATAAATATATATAGAAATTGTATTAATTTCTCTGTGCTCTGAGGCCATTTTATTTCCTTAATTAGTTGTTCATGAAGGAAGATTTATGCAACAGGATGATTTAAGCAGCCAAGTCTTACTTCTCTGTGGTAAATGGAGACTGAGGTACTGTAGCTAATAAGAAAAAACAGGTGCAGTAATACAGCTATAGTTAGAAAGCATTTGGATGTGCAAAACATGTACAGCATGCTTTTATTATCTGTCCAGGTTTGTGAGCTCTACCTCAGCACCAGTCCAGAGCTGACCCTTTGGAGAGTATCAGCCCCATTTTCCTGGCACTTCATTTCAGGGGTTGTTCATTTACATTTCCACAGCTTGTGTTTAGCTGGGCTAATAAATCCTCAAGAATCAGGGTCCCTGTGACTTTGAAGTGACCTTACATGGAGCTAACTCAAGTCCATCATGGTTTATTAATCCAGGTATTGACTGGCAGAGACTCTTCTGTATCATCATGCCCTGAAGCAGCAGAGCTGCTATGCATATACTGCATTTAAGCTCATAAATTCTGCTAGAACCTGAGCTGATTTTTAATTCTGTTGCAGATGCATATACAACCTGCATAAACAGCTCATGGATTTGCAAATTTGAGGTTTTATGTCAAAGTCACAGGTGCATAATTCATTTCCTTTCTAGAGTGCAGTGTTATACCCCTCCCTGCCTTGGTTTCTTGTCTTCCTGCTGCAGCATTCTGGAAAAGTGAGAACTAGTTGTGCAGAGTGAGACACACTGAACATGTTGCTTCACCAAAAGAGGTTTGTGAGGGGAGGGAGGTCGTGCTCAGAACTAGTGTTTGCTTCTTCCTTCAAGGAAGGGTGGGGAGAGCACCTTGTGCCACTCCCTGTGCTTCAGGTTATTTTCAGAATCCGGACAAGGCTGCGTTCAGCCTGAGAGTCATGCTGTGATGTTAAGAGATAGTCTTAATTTTTGTTATGCAGACAGGAAAGGTGCTCTAAAAAGTCTGTGGAATGGGTCAGGGCCCTCTTAACTCAGCTTTACATTTCCATGTATCCCATCATGCCAGATATTCTTTATCCTAGACAGAGATTTAACTTGTGAGGAAAGGAAATGTGGGTTACTTTTAACAAAAGAACCCCGCTAACAGTTTCTTACAGTGCTCTTGTAAAGCTGTTTAGAGGATGCAGATTAACAGTTATTCTTCTAATGTGGGCTTCTAAAGTATGCCAGTGGATATATGCTTTAATAATTTCATATTTTTGCAAGCTTATTGTTGCTCTTTCACTTTAGAGCAAGAAAAATGGGCATAATTTATAAAGGTTTGTTCTTACTCTAGCGGATTGTTTTGGATTTGGACACTAATGAAAGAAATTTGAACAAATTTGAGTCAAACCTTTTAGCATCTGAGAAAGGCTCATTTAATTTGAGAGGGTTTTATATGCAAGTACTTAAACAATCTTAGCTCTGTCGGGCAGGAGGAGCAATCCATTATTTACGGCTGGTTACTACAAGGCTTTATAGGTCCATGTCAGTCCCTCAGAATACCCTGTGACAGAGAAGGAAATTCTTGTGTATTACAATGTGATTCTTGCTGTTGGCATCACATGAAAGTTCAGAGGCAGTGGGAAACTTTATCAAAAGTTAATTAAAAAGCCATGCACGTGTACTGTTTCCAAGTCCAATCTCCTACTTTGATACAATTTCCAAGGTCACAGTTTTTTAGATAATCAAAATGTTTCTAACTCAACTTTTGCTAAGTATGAATTTTAGGTATTTTTTGCTTATCACCAGATAATAAAGAAGGGAAGTGAAATATTATTTGCTTAATGCCTGGATAAGATTAAAAAAGAAAACTGTCTGTATTGGTGAAGAAAAATTGTCGTTTAAATAGCATGAGAAGTGTGTGAATATTATGAAAGAAGATACTTCTCTGATGACCTGTAATTGTGCTAGGACTCAATTCATAGGCAAAGTTGTCACTGGATTGGTTCTTTATGGGGACATGTTACCTCTGTCAGCTTAATTTATTTTACAAAGAAAAGCATGAGGGACAGTTTGTAAAGATTTGTGGTATTTTCAGCCTGTTGTAAAATCAGAGACAGGTCAGGCAAGTTAAAACCTTATTCCTAGAGCTGTGACATGAATATTGCTAGAAACAGATTTGAGCTCTGTTGCACTGCTTACATCATTAACATCTGATTTCTGTGGAATGAAAGGAGGGGGGTGTGTTTTAAGAGCATTGGTTTCAGAGGCTTGGAGGAGTATTGCAAATGCACAAGCAGAAAAGGGAAAATGTGCTTCTTAAAAGCATTATAAACTTGGTATGCAGAAGTGCTTTATGGATATTTGGTAAGTAGCAAAGAGACTAGTTAAAACTTTGTTGGTTTGTTGGTGTGGAATCCTGAAAGTGCTGGTAAAATACATTCTGTAGTGAATTTTTTTTGATGAGTGAACTAAGACATGCACACTGGTTTTACAAAACTTGCTTTATAACATGCCAGTTAACAAAGAAAACAAAAAAAAAATTCTATGACTTTTGGTAGCAGTTGCGAAGGGAAGCATGTGCAGAAGTGGAACAAACCCAAATTAAATTTTTTCATATCCTGGATTATTACTGCTTGAGAAGAATTTTCTGGTTCCTGACATTGTCCTGTCACTGAACCAGAAAATAAGTTTTGCTAAGGTAGTTTTCTTCAGCATTCAGACATTACTCCACTACAGGATTTCCAAGTAGAACAGAATTGGCATCACTCTTAGAATTGCCAGGTAGTTGTCTGTTACTCAGGGTGCACTGTAGGTGCTGTTTGTGCTGAGTCCCATGTGCTGTGCAGGGACTTTCAGAATTCAGCTGTCCCTTACCAGCAGCATTTACTGCAGCTTGTACTATTTTACCTGAGAAAAACTGCAGAGTAACCTGAGCTGTGTGCCAGCAGAAACACTGTCAGTCACTGAGCTACGTGGCACTGCGGAATTAAAGTCGCTTTTAGATGCTGGTTTTGCTTGGGTTGTCTAGACTTGGGTAAAGTAGATGATTTCCTTTCTAGCATTAGTGTGCAACTGGTTTTGTATTGGCTGTGCAGAGCCCAGCAGTTCAAGACCAAAGGAACTTCGATCAAAGCAAACAAATACATTTTGTCTGTATGAGGAGCATCTTAGGCAGTCAGTTCCCTCTTCTGAGTGCCTTTGGGCTGTTCCTGACTGTTAAGTTCAGTAGCAGAAGCAGTGTGATGGATTATTTAACCCCTCCTCGAGTAGGAGTTACAGACAGTTTGTCTAGACCAGCTGAATATGTTATGAATAGATTTCCTTTGTATCTTTAAAATACCAGAGTTTTTCCTGTAAAACTGAGATTCTTTATTATTATCAAAAAGTAAATTTGCCTGTCATTACATTTAGGTAAAGGCGAAGTCACAGAAGAAAAGACATTTCAAACAAAAAAAAAAAAAACCCCAAAACCTTCAAATGTTAGAATGATCAGCAAGAGAAATCACTTAATTTTTCAGGATCAGCTAACATCCTTTTCTTGATAATGTTCCGTTGCCTCCAAGGGCACTTACTTGATTTAATGTCATTACATTTTAGTACATGAGTACTAAAAACTCATTTAAAGGACTGCAATGTCTATAACCTTTAGTTAACCTGATCAGCCTAAGTGAATTCTGGCCAAAAGATGTAAACGTTTGGCATAAAAATGTTGTGCCAATCTAAGCATAACATTAGTAATAGTGCTTTTAGCACTTTCTGAGATACTGCATGACCTGTATTGCCATGGCCAAAGGCTGGAGAGAAACCATGAACACACACATACGTGCACACACACCTGCAGCAAAAAGAACTCTCCAGAAATGAACAAATGTACAAAAAATGAAACAAAGAACTCCACTCTGGGTAATTAACCTTTTAAAAAGGAGAAACTCCAGTGATTTAAACTGAACTACTTGAAGGTTTTAGCTTTCTAAAGCTTTTTGCTGGACTTGGTAGCAATAAATGCAGACTGTGTTAGAGTTTATGGATTGAATGAAGAACTTCTGGTTTATGTGGGCAAACTGTGTTTAGATATGTTTTGGCTGTGCCATACAACTCTGTGTGTGCAGTACAGTACTGGTGTGTGGCCATCAGCTGCAAAGGGCTCTGCTTAGAGGTAGAGCAGAGACTGGTCTTGCACAGAATCTGGATAAAAAGGCACTTAGCACTGAATGTACCTTAATTATTTCAGAGTGGCATCTTTTCTTTGTTCTTAGGCCTGAACTGTGGGTACTAAAAAGCTGGAAGCAGAGGAATTTTCCAGATTTCTGCAGCATCCTGTGAAGTTTTCCTTTCTTACGCAAGCTAGCTGAAAACAGTTTGAGGTTTTTGTAAACCGAGACTTTATCTTGCACCTGTGAATTGTTTTCCAGTTTGTTACGGTACCTTGGAAGGTGGTTTTGAAAGGAGTGTTGTAGATCTCAACCAATTGTTCTGGTAGGTGGTTGATCAAGGGACCAATAATACCATGCCACTCTTGCGAACCAAGTTATATAAACGAGTTTATAATTAATTAAATAATCCCATTTTACCCTGGACTTGAATTCTGTGTTGTTCTTCTCACCGTTCTCGGTACAACAGCGACATGAACTGTACCCGTCATTAATCAGATCAAGGGTATAGAACTGGCCAAACACAAAGCTCTCAGCAGCTGAATCGATGCAGGCTCCATTCATGTTCAGCTGCTGACTCCATGCAGATCAGAGCTGGAGCTGTGTTGCCACCTAGTGAGAAATCTGCAGGGACACATGTCCACGTGGAACTGCACAAACAGGACACTACCGAGGGAGAACAGAAATACCATCTGACTCACAAGTTCATCTCTCAGTTTTAATTTGAGGTTCAGTTAAATATATTAAAACATAAAACTAAGGCAATTAGCATGTCCTGATAATACTGTGAAATCTGATTTTCTGACTTTACTCTTTGGGAGAAGGGCAGCAATGTACAGACTGTTGAGATTTGACATATTGTCAAATGTTTTAAGCCATTGTTGCTGTAATCTGGCCATTTGTTTCTGTTGCTGGGCTGTCAACGCTGTTGTGCTCAGAGGTGTTTGTGCAGGTTCCCAGGACTTGCCAGAACCAGTTTGGTGGAAAAACAGCTCCAAGGGGGGGAGGGGAAAAGATTGTTTGCAGTTGAGGTGGATCAATTCCTCGATTGTGTTTATGGTGCAGTTGCACAAGCATTGCACCAGCATGAAGGGAGGGATGGAGCAGGAGTGGAGAAGGAGCTGACAGAAGAGGGAACAATTGCTGCATTTAGTGGGGCTGCATTAAGTGTTAGTTTTCACTTCAAGAAAGCACGAACTGTGTAACTTTATGAAGTCACGGCCTTCTGGTTATTTCAGTGAAATCCACTGTGACCATACAGCTGAGAATTTTACCAGTTCAGTGCTCCAGCCAGTGTGTAGCATTCTTTTATCAAATACACACCATGTGTCCAATTGTTTCTGTTTTATTATTGTTAGGTTTTAAAATTTCACGGCATATTCTGACAGATGTGCTTCTGCACCCACCATTCCACTTCCCTCTGCTGGAGAACTCATTGTATCACGAAGTGTTTAAAATTGTGGTTTGCAGTGTAAAAACCTGTGGTCTGTGGTACTTGGGAAGGTGTTGTGTTTCAGGCTGTTGCACGGTGCTGGGAAACAGGTGGAACATGGGATTTAATAAATGTGGTTATCAGTAGTCAACCTGCTTTCATAACTTGATTGATCACAACTTGAGAGTCAATGACTATTTTCAATTTCCTTTCATTAATTATTGAAAACAGTGCAACATTAGGAGAAAAGTGTTTCAGATTCTACAGCACAGCTTGCAAAATGTCTTCAGCAATTCCATTTCTGTACAGAATGCCAAACTCACGACAGAGAAAACCTTCCTTACTCCTTTTTAATTTAGTTTATGGAGTTTGTAACCCTACTTCTAATTATTATGTTCCTTCCTGGGCTTGTGAATTGCTTCAGAAGCTGCTACTTTGCTGCAGAGAGAACTACCAACAGTATTTTGAAAGACAGAATGTGCATCTAATTAATTGAAAAATAATAATCCAGAAAGTGTTGCTTTCACATTCCTATGTTCCCTCTTTCTCTTTTCCCCTAGCCCTGAACCTGCTGTTGAGTATTAACCAAGAGGACCTAGAATGTGGAAAGTCCTAGATGAGAGATACCTAATCTTTATTCTTCCTTGAAAAATGTTAAGATTTTTTTTCAAAGTGATGGGTGCTTTGTAAAAAGTTGCTAAAAGTTATCATTTAATTAAATGAAATTGGTTTAGATTATCTGCAGTAGGCAGCTGTTAAATACTCTTTTGGGCATTCTTAAACATTTTTATTAATTCAAGTTGATTCATTTCCTAAAATACACCATCTTATTTATGAAGCATTGCTTATTTGCATGTCAGTAAAAATGAGGAAGTGAATAAACAGAGGAAGAGTTGCTGTCATGGACACAATTATGCGAACCAGCTTACACTGTGTCAGATACATGATTCTGGACAAGTCTGGTGGATGTATCAGAAGCTGAGAGAAAAGTGGGATTTTTTCACACCCAGTTTCATGTTCGCCATAGCTGACAGAGTATAAATTGAGGAAGGAAAATTGCCTTTTAAGTCTCCCAAGACACCCAGCTCCAGCTAAAAAGTCATTAACATGGTTATATTTATGGCCTAAGACTGAGAAAGAATAGAGTAACAAATGAAAGTTACTCAGAATTTAGGAAACACCTGTAAAGTCTAATTCCACAAAATGAAAATTTTCGTAGGTTTCTGCATGGAGATCTCAGAAAGGGAAATATTAGCTGTAACTGCATTTTGTTGGTCTTGCTTCATGTCAGCATTTTGTTTCCAAATGCTACAGTAGCATTAAAACAAAAGATACTGACAGGAAATGGATTATCTCACATTGGCTCTGTACTTGTTGATTGACATGGTGCTTTTATCAAGGGCGACTCACAGACACATGCATTTGTTTCTTTTTGGTACATGTTTTGAGCATGTTTGCTAAGGTACAGATTGATTATGCAACACAGATTTGGTGACAATGGAGACACTTTCAGGGAAAGGTGTGTACTTGTGTTTTGCAACATCCTAAGCAGCACTAAATGCTGCTTTTCCCAGCCTTACTTGCTTTCTCCTTCCATATTCCTTTTGTTTCTTTTAAGTTGACTTCTATAATTGAGGTTGCTCATGAGCCATTTCACATGCTAAAACTGCAAAACACTGAGCCATTGGAGACAAAAATGATTTTTTTTTTTTTTTTTTAATCTGAGTTAACACTGAAATGGTTTGGTGTGTGGTGTGACAAGCTGCAGGCTGCTGTACAGTGGAACAGAGGGCAGGAATGTGTGTGGGATGAAGGGGGAAACAGGCAGCAGTTAAATCAGCTTGGCTACTGCAGAGCCTCAGCCACCCCAAAGTGTGTGGGAGGAGAGGCAGGAAAGCTTTTAGTGCTTGTTGAGGCAACAAGTCATTAACTGGTCGGATGTATCTGTGTGATGAGGAGTTGCTCATATGTCCCAGGAAGACAGGCAGCGCTGTTGAAGTTAAGGGAAAGGGGAATACTTTCTTGTGGAAGAAAAAAAAAAATTAAAAAGAACAAACCTTTGGGGCTGAAACATTGCTGTGGTTCTGTAGTATAGGAGTTTCACTGCCAATGTCAATACAGGATGTTCCCACCTCCAGCTGCTCGTTCCTGTTGCGGTGTGTTGGCTGCGCTGAGAGCTTTTATGACTTCCCTGATGCATTATTAGAGTAATAAAGCCTAAAAGTAATTTTCACAGAGCAGCAAGAATGAGCAAAGAAAGGAGATAGGGACATTTTTAAAGCCAGTTTTTCCCTGGAGGTTCACCTGGGTTTGAAAGTGTGACCTCAGGTACAGCATGATTGGTTAAACCGGAGTTTGGTGATGTGCAGCATGTTCCACAGTTCTGTTAGAGGATGATTTGAGGCAGAGGTGTGTAGTGTCTACTGCAGAAAGGGAATTAGACCTGGATTAAATAGAAGTGACAAGTTTTTGATAATGGGAGGGTGCAGGGACAGCTTTTGTGGGAAGAGGCTCAGGGCTGTGGGTTCCCAGACAACTCCAGTGGGCAAAAGCTGAATCCATGAGCCTTGTGTGTGGTGCTTCTGTGACAATATTTTTCAGAAGGGGTAGGAAACACTGGAGCAAAGTGTAGGGAGTGTGGAACAAAAAGAGGGAACACCACGGTTAGGGAAGGAGGAGATTCACCATGGCAGAGCAGATGGAGGACCCTTGCTGGAGAGGAACCACTGCAGTGTGCTGAGCATGGTCCTCACCCCTGCACCCCTCAGAGCTGGGGGCTGGAGTGAAGGAGTGAAGTTTAGCGCTTGAAAGGGGCGAGAAAATTTCTTGGTTTCATGTTTATCTTCTTGCTTCCCTCTACCCAAATCACTAAGTATTTGTTTTAATTGGCAAAAAATAAGTTAACTTCATCAAGGCTGTTTCGCTGACAATAGTAGCTGATAAGCAATCTTTGTGTCTTCATCTCAACCCATGAACTTTTTTGTTCTTGTTACTTGTATTTTCTACCCCTGCCCAGCTGAGGGGGAGCCTGGGTGGGAGTTTGACATTTAGCAAAGGCTATTAATCCACAGGACAAAACCTAGTGTGTTTGTAGGGTGAAACAGCTGGGGCTGAGATCTCAGTGTCTGCCTTGTCCACACTTCACATGGAGCATCAGGCACGTTTCCAAGGCACACAATTTAGCTTAGTTGTATCTGGAAGAATTCCATTTGGGTGGTCAGGAGCTTCTCCACAATGCTCACCAGAGGATGGTTGGTGAGAATGACATAACCAAGTGAACAAAACATACTGATTTCCCTTTAAAACTTAGTACTACCACATGTATTTAAATTATATAAAATCATATCTTGCTGTATGAAATATATAGAAGCATTTTAAGCAAGAAGCTTACTGATGCAGATACTTCCTTTCAAAATACTGTCATACCCAAGCTGTGGCTTGAGAACTAATCCTTTAAAGGACTGAACCTGGAAAATCAGAATGGTGTATGTATAAAAATGAATTGTGTATACATAAAAATGACATGTGTCTTCCATCTTGCTAAGAAACTTGGAGCTGTCTGTCCCCAAAAAAGATGGGGCTGCCACAGTCTGTGCATATCACTTTTAAGATAATGAAATGGTGCTATAATGCAGGCTGCTAGAGAGCATCTAATTTCTTCCATGAATATACTTTGAAAATATGTTCAGTGCATTTGAGATGTTTTAAAACCTTGGGTATCAGATTTTGAAAGGAAATCAGGTGTTTGCTAGAATTGTCAGAGATGTATAGGATATTAGGTTGTTAACTCCCATGGGAATTTTAAGTGATACTCATGTTTTATGTTTTCTATCAAAGACTGATATATCTTTGCGATTATTTAGAGCAGTTATCTTTTTTAGTGCTTCCAGCAATTCAGTGTTGCTATCCACACATGAGGCTGTATTTTCTCTGTGTGGTGATCATGGCTAGGAATTCTCTTTTCCATCTTAGAACTTTCCTTCCTTTTTACCGAAGTCTGAACTTTGAAGCAATTTTAACAACTTTAGCGCCTCTCTAAATAATTAGCCAGGTCTAAAATGGAAACTTTAACATGTCTCCAGTTGCTAAAAAAACCTCAAAGTTTTGTAAACAGACTGAAATTCTGGAACATTTATTGGTAACAGTTGTGTAAAAGGATAGCTTGTAAATGCTTTTCAAATTATGATGTGTGAAGTATCAGCCTGTGTGCTAAACAAGTTCAGTGGAACATCACATCTTTTTCCCTATTTCTGGCTGTGTGACAATACCTTTCATGCGGCTGGCAGAGAAACCTCTAAAGCCTGTGCTTTTAAAACTTGCACTTCTATTTATTATTGCTGTTGTCAGTTATGTTTCATTTTGGAAAACGTGCTGACAGGGAAGGCTTAAAGAATTAACCAGAAAGTAATTTCTTCAGCTATATCAAGAAGAGAAAAATGAATAGATGAAGGGTTCAGGAGAATTCAAATGAAGTTAAATAGTAGAGCAAGTAAAAGATGGCAGTTTGGTTTAGATTCCAAGATTTTGTTTGCCTATGGGTATGTTCTTTCAGCTAAATATTTGTTTATTTGTGAAGGAGACTATTGTAAATATGGGACACATGACCATTAGCAAATGACACATCACCTCTTGCTGCTTTTAAAGCCAGCTTACTCCACTGGCAGATTCTAGAGTTGTCCTGTATCTTTTGTTAGGTGTCTGGAATATGAAGGGCTAATGTGGATATGGGATGTGTGTCTGGGACCCTTATTACTACACGACGTGGCTCAAATACGCAGCAGAGGTATAGAAAACTTAACAGGAGGCAGCAAATAGTTCAGACAGTGTTACACTCAGAATGATGCCACAGATAATATTGTGGCTCACAAGACAATGGGATTTTTTTTTAGGAAGTCCTCAATCACCTGGTGCAGCCAAACATCTGCTTGGGTTTGTGTTGCATTCAGAACTGGAACCATATCTGTGGGTACTTGGGATTTTATTTACCTCTTGAACCTGTGGAGGTAAAATTTAATTCAGTCTGGTAAAAGCATTTGATAAAGGATTGAGTAGATGCTGATGTCATTTTTTTAAGTGAAAACAATGAAATGTATGTGCCATCTCTGCCTTTTCTCCTTCTCCCCCTTCCTTTTTACTGTTCTTAGACATGACGTATTTTGACCTTTGGGTCACAGTCCACATGTACTTCAGAATCCATCATCTCTTTTCAGCCTGTGGCTTTGTTGAATCAGTGTGGTATGTACTTGTCTGTCTCTCTATACCTAGTTTTCTTCTTCTTAATAGGCCTACAGCTGAACAAGTCCCTGCTGTGTTTAAAATAGGACTTTGTTCTGCTCTTAGCCCCAAGACCCCTTAGTCACACAAAACCTTGTTCTGTAACTTCTGTTCATTTGTTTTTCTGTTTGGAGATTTTATTTTCCACTTTGTTTCTCCTTCCTCTTGTGCTGGTGCTCAGTCTGTGAGCAATTGCTGCTCTCATCCAATATTACACAGAGGAATGAGGGAAATGGCAGCATATACTTTCTTCCTTTCAGTTCTAATTCTCTTCAATAAAGCTCACAAAATATTAATAAAGGAAGCAGCCAAAATAAACTATTTTGAACACAATTTTTGCCTGTAAATAAAGCATAACTTTCCTGTAATTTCCTGTTGGATATTTTCACTTGGCTTCCCATCTGAAATAGGTATCAGATGCCTTGGTGAAGTGTGGTAGCATTAAAGTTATAAAGTAAGAGACAAAATAAAAGCAGCCTACTTTCTGAAGATCATAGTTATTCACAGAATCACAGTTTTTCATTCTCTTACACTGCCCCTCGGTGTGTTCATCTGTGATCCTGTTTAGGAAGGACTGGATGTGCACTTGAGTGAACCTCTGCCTAGAAAAGGGGTGGGAACCATTTAGTGTGAAATCATTGCCTAACGTGATGGAAGGGAAAGTCACAGTGGGGCTTTAGTAGTTGCTCTGCATTAAGGTGGTGTAAGAACTGATAATATGAGTATTTTCAATAGTGTGAGACATACTGCTGTTTCCTTAGGTTGTAGAATTTCATCTACATAAATAGATATACAAATAAAGGACAAATTTTACATTAATTTCTTTAACAAAATGTCTTTGCCATCACTGAATGATACTTCTTTTTGCTGTTCTGCTTGCACTTCCTGAGATGCCATTACATGATGGTTTCTAAAGGGTTGCTCTGATATTTTGCTTTTAGATTATATTTGCAAGGTTGTGAGGGAGGAAACACATGATGCATGTGTAATATGAAGTTCTGGTAACAAAATATGCGCTTTGTGAATCTGAACATTTTTCTTGGATTGAAATTCAGTCATTTCCAAACTCTCAGCTTTTCTTTTGAATTTATAGATGGCTGAAAGAGCCAAAGTCTATCATAAATCTGAGTTACCTGTTAAATGCTTCACATGAAAGAATGTTCATTTTGCTGCTTGCATTTTTCAATATTACTGATTCATGCTAAGAATATAAGAGGGCACATTAAAATAGGGCATTTTAAATTTCTTTGTAGTGTAGCCCAATAATATGATTAATAGTCTCAGGCCAAGAAATCATATTTTTATTGCTCCATAAGTGCATACGTAGGTCATTCTTGAACAATGACCAATTGTATGGAAAGAGAATAGAAAAGTAAAATGTCTACTTCAGAATTCAGACTGATCTTTTCCTCACTTATCAAATTATCATCAAAGCTATTCATTCAAGATTTTGCTATTCTTTCTAGAATACAAGTAGATAAAAAAAGTTTTAAGGATGGTTAAATAACAAAAATACCAAATAGTTTCAACAAAGAAGAAAGAAAATTAATTAAGTGTGGTGGTTTTTTGCATTTCTTTATCTGTAGAAGGATTGATTTGTGATCAGAAAAAGTGGGAATGCTGTTTAAAACAAAATCTCTCAAGGTTTGAGGGATTTCAGAGTGGTTTCTTTTCTTTTTAGTTGTAACTTTTCCTGCTTTCTTTATTCTTCTCTAGAGCAGAGATGCAAACTAATATATGCTGATTAAAATTTATGCCAGTGTCATTTCATATATTGTGATTTTAAAATAAATATTATTAAAGAAGAGAATACTCACTATTAAAGAAGTAAGCAGCAACAAATTTAAGCATAAGGAAAATACTACTTTACTTATGAGGGTGATCAGGTATCACTGTAGGTTTCCTGGGCAGGTTATAGTTTCCACACTTGGACACGTTCAGAGCCCAGCTGGGTGTGGGCTTGGACAATCTGCTCCAGTTCACCTTGCTTTGAGCAGAGAAATCCGAGACCTCCAGTTATTAATAATAGTTCTGTAGTGCTGTTAAAGAGCCTGTCTCCTGCATTTGGAGGTAATTCTGCAGTGGAGTTGAATATTTAGGATGAAAATCTTGGTGTAGTCTGCAACCTTACATTAAAGGGACTTAACTTCTATAGAGTTCTTCAGACTATGACCAAGGAGATCTTTTATTAATATATGAATTCAAGAATCTCTTAAGTTTTGAGAGCTGTGTAAGTATTTTAATTAAGCATAATTAAATATCATCTTGTCAGTGTTCTTTATAAAGATTAATTAATATGTTAGAAATTTCAATTGTGCCCATCTTTCCAAACATTGTGTTCTAAACAGCTTGAATTTATAGCTAATCTACAACTACTTTTTTATCTCCCACAGATCTGAAGAGAGAAGCCAGTATTTGTCACATGCTGAAGCATCCTCACATTGTTGAACTGTTGGAGACATACAGCTCAGATGGAATGCTTTATATGGTCTTTGAGTTGTAAGTTTCTCTCCTTGATTTTACCTTCTTGTGGTGTCGTTTGCTAAATAAAATCCGAAAAGTATCTCTGCTCACACCTGCAGGTTTTGTAGCTCAGAGATCTTGAGTGCTTTAAAAATACTTATTTCTGACAAGTACAGGTTGTCCCAAATAAAAAAAAGTTGTCCCACTGTCTAAGTGGTGAACACCAGGGTTTCCTAAAGATAGATAGGCATGATCCCTATTGTTGGCTGCAGGGTACAAGAGAACAAGTTGAAAATCTGCTGGTAGACATTGCTGCCTTCTCCTGGTCTTAAAATCAAGAGTCAAACACGGTTAGAAGGGAAAAAGGGATTTTACCTTGGTATTTATTTTAAGGATCCTTAGGTGCACTACATCCAGATGGAATGCACCTCCATGCACACCACAATGCACACCCCCAAAAGATCTGGTATAGCATTATAGGTTTTACTAATTAGCATATCTATCAAAGATTCCCCAATGAGAGGCTTGAATGAGCCCCCCCTCCCCAAGGAACCTTCCCCTGGATGGTTCTATCTTAGTTTACAGAATGTGTTCTGGAGAGGACCTTGGGGTCTGGGGCACACTGATCCCTAGCTACAAAGCTTCTAAAATGTTGAGTCTCCTAGCTGAACAAACAAGTCCAAGAATGTAGGCAAAAAGCACTAAAAATACAGAAGTTGTAAAAAGATATGAAGGGTATAAAAGAAAAGGCAAAAAAATCATCATGGCATCAACATCATCTTTGTGTAACTGGGGATATTCTGTTCCAGTTGTGAAGTTTTGTTTATTTTTTTCCACACTGTTGCTTCTTTAGCAGTGCTTTTCTATTATAAGAAAGTAAAGTTATTGGTGTATTTAAGTATTCTTGTAAGTCAATGTACCTGTTCACAATATATGAAAAGAGGCTTTTATCGAAAATACTTGTTTTGGAAGTTTGAATGTAAGAGTTTAGTTGGAAGGGTGAAAAAAACATGACTTTCCAGCAGTGGATAGGTATTTTTACTCAACATAAAGAAATAAATAGGGGGCAGCCCTGAAATCACCATACTCTTTCTTTGAGGGAAAATTATTCGTCCTTCCTGAGTTAGGTTTTATCTAAATGGGAAGGACACAACCAGACATGTGGAATGGTCATTCTCTCTACCTACCAGCTCTTCTTTTTATGCTCCCCATATATTCTTTCCTAGTCAGTCTGGGCATATGTATTTGTACCTCTTAAATTTCTCTGCCCTTCCTCCATTATGTTTTCTGATGCATTTGAGCTGCTGATATTGGAGTAACCACATCATGCCAGTGTGTTAGGCCAAATTGGCTTGTCCACTAGAGCCAAGAATTTGATTTGAGATGTCCACTTGCCGTGTAGGTAGTGGAAAAGCCAGTGGTAACAGCAAAAAAAATAGGTAAAGCAGAAAATTACTGTTTGCAAGTCTTCTGATTTTTTTTAGATGAGTTTATGAACTTAGGGTTTTGTGAAATAATTGTTCTATGCTTTCCTCTCTGTACATTTTGATTCAATACTTTGCTTTTTATGTTGTAAATCCCAAAGCATGGACCAAGGGACTTTAATTACCCTATTATGAAATAATTATGTACACCTTGGGGAGACATAGTCAGATAATTAACAAGATTTTGAAATGGAAGAAAGGGTTTGCTTCTATTTTTACAATGCTGATAGCTCAGAAATATGAGACAAAAGCAGTAATTATTTTTTAATGACAAGCCTATTATAATTTATGTTTGTACACATAGAAAGCAAGTCTGAACAATTAGAATTACTACACATACACTGCACCTGACTTCAGGCCACATGAAAGAAGGAATTACAATGCTAAATTGTTTGAAGGATAATGATTGTTTATCATATGTATGTCCTTGCCTCCTTTGTACACCAAAAACATCAGTCTTTTGTAGCAGTTATAGAAAATGAGGCAGCAGGAACACCTGTGCTCAAAACGTGACAGGGAGTGGAAGAACTGTGGGCAGGATGTGTTGTTGTGCTGGAGGGGGATGCTTTGGTAAAGTGATTCAGCAGCAGACTGGTGTTTGTGTGGAGTGAGACTGCATTGTCTGAGGCTGGGCAGGTTAGGGGCACACTCTGTAATTGTGACCATAAAAACAAACTTGGAGCTAGCAGAAAAGCATCTCTGTAGGTGTAGGTAACTCATTTCCCCCCATACTGCTTTCTGCTCATTATGCTGTTACTGTAACGAGCTCAACTGATTCGCAGCAAATTTCTGTCTACAGTAATAAAATATATTTCATTAGGGTGTAGTTACTCTGAAATTACTGAAAAGGGGAAGACAACACAGATCTGCAGAGGAGACATAAACCCAGCTGTGATGAGTGATTTGTGGGCTGACAGGTGCTTTGCATGAAAATTAAGGCAGGCCCAGCACGTGAAATGCATGGCGTAACCAAAGCTAAAACTCTGTGCCATCACTTGTACATAAATAATACATTGGTTCACTACCTTTTCATAGGCTGTGAGCTGCATGCCACAGCTGCTAGGAGGACTCTGAGTATCTTGCCAAACCTATTGGTACAGAGTAAGTTGAATAAGGGAATGTAGCATGTACCTGGTAACAACAGTTTGAACCACTAGGAAAATGTACAATTTGTGCCCAATTTTGAAAACTTTTGTGAAAAGAAACATCTAAAAAATCAAGGCATGTTTCACAGAAGCACTGATGAACAGTAGCAATGAGGTTTAACACCAAAAAATGAGCTCTGTTTTTAATAAGGGGTTTTTAAACCCCTTATTCACACACAAACTCAAGCACTCTCTAGAATGGGCCATGTCTCACGTTACCATAGGCTGCATGGTGCCACTGGAATAAACTGCAGTGAAGCAGTTGGTCGTAATAGATGAAGTGCATATGTAGAGTAAGAAGCAGACCCTCTCCCAGAAAGTCTTACTGCTAAGGTAAAAATACTATTTTAGAAGTATTTAGGTGTTATTGCATCATTAAATGAGAGAGAGTCTGCCTGTGCAAAATTATTTCCCTCTCACACACCCCGGTTGTCCCCCCAGATGGACTCTTTGCTCTGACAGAAGTGATCCCTTGGAGGTTCTAGAGACACCTTACATCTGAGAAAGGCCAGCTCTCTTCTCTATAATACAGTTGCAATTTTCTTTCCCATACTTGGTGTTATTTGCTGGCAGCTGTATAGAATCACGGGGTCATTTAGGTTGGAAAAGACCTCATAAGATCATCAAGTACAGCCATTAACCCAGCACTGCCAAGTCCACCACTAAACCACGTCCCTAAACTCCACATCTACACATCTTCTAAATAACCCCAGGGATGGTGACTACACCGTTAACCTGGGCATCCTGTTCTCGTGATTGACAGCCCTTTCAGGGAAGAAGTTTTTTCTGCTATCCAATGTAAACCTCCCCTGGCACAAGTTGAGGCCATTTCGCCTCTTCTGATTGCTTTTGTTACCTGAGAGAACAAACCGACCCTGACCTGGCTACAACCTCTTTCAGGCATTTGTAGAGACTGATGAGGTCCCCCATGAGCCTCCTGGTTTTATTTAGAATACTGTTTTCTCTTTGGTATACAAGTGTCACTTTATATTCTATTGCTTATTACATTTCTCCTAATGATCATTGATTTTTATCAGTGAGAATACCTTGAGAAGGGTCAGAGCTACTTGAATTATTTCTAGTATTTCTAAAAGGAAGCATATATACATTTCAAAGGGTCTGAAAACTAGATTTCAGACTTAAAGAGTACATTATTTGTAGTTCATCCTCAGCATATATGGACTGAGAGTACTTGGCATGCTGAAGAACTCAGATACAGGAGCAGTGAGTGCATTGCAAATACCTTGGTATCTGGTCATTTGCGGAATATTGTCTCACCACTATACATAGGTGGGTTTAGTTTTTCTTAGTGCATTCTAAGAGAGATTTATCTCTTGGGACCTTAGAAGAACTGATGTGTTAAGCTTTAGCAGTTAGGATGTGTAGTTGTCTACGTAGAGCTTTGCCATTTAATGTAGCTAACATGTAAAAATGCTTCAGGTTTAAAATCTCAAATTCATAAAAGCAGTACTTAACAGGGTTGCAGTTGGTTTATTTGAGGTAAGTGAAGATGGCAAATATATAAAAAATGTCGAGTTGTGAAGGGAAAAACACCATCGTGCACAAGCCTTCAACACACGTGGTACAAGCCTCAATAAACTCAGTTATGAGCAATATGTCAACTCTTAATTTTTTATCTTCTTTTTATTAAGTAATAAGTCAGTTCCCTAAATGAAGCTGTGCTTCTAAAGCTTTCTCATTTTTCATCAATAAATTAAATTGTAGGCCACATCCTAATAGGTCTGCAAATCCAAAGCTATCATACCCCCTAGTATGAAAACACAGATCTCTTCTGCAGTGTGCTGTCTATTCTTCAGTCACTGCTGGTGTCAGAGCAGATTTCTGTATATATATATTTATATTTACTTATTGTGTGTAGATATATATATAAATATGTAAAATACATTGGTCCCAGTCTGTTCATGTCCCTGCCGTGAGCTCCCTCTGCTGGTGTCACGGAATTCTCTCAGATTAACAACCGTGTTGTGGTTTTTTCCCAGATTTTTTTGCATCATCCACTTACGTCTTCAGTGTGAATATATTTGTATGTTTACTTCAGTGGATTTTAACTTTTCTTTTTGTCTTTTTTTGTGGTTTTCACATGCTTATGCTGATAGTTTCAAACCCTTGAGACTTCCTGAACTTTCATTCCATCAGTATTCCAAAACTTTAATGCTCTTATATCATATAAGGCTTTCAGTTTCTGCAAAGTCATCTTGTAAGTGGTTGAGCTGTTGCTGAATTTTTTGTCTGTTGGTTCACTGAATTTTCTGGGATTTCTTGTAACTGGAGTTGACTGGCTTTTTTTCAGCCTCAGGCTAGACAAAAGTCTCATGATTTTCAGGTAAAATTCAGTATCATGTATTGAATGTGTTGTATCACATGGGGTGACACAAGGCGTCTGTATACATGAATCAAAATCTACTCTTAAAAAAAAAGCTTTTTCATTGAAAAAATAGTCAATTGAAGTCAGAGATTAAAGTACACCTGACACATATTTGTGCTTGGGAGGCCAACAGAGTTCATCTTAGTGGAGTGAAACTTTCAAATGTATTTGCCAGGAAGAAATTCAAACTGCCACTTACTGTTACAAAATTTCAATGAAAAATGCTGGTATCTGTAAGTGGGAAGTAGGAATACATGTTAAAGACTATGCTCGTTATAACACCTCATTTAATAGTAAAGTCAATGTAAAGAAATTACACTATTCTCTCCATGTCTCAGAAACTATTGATGCTGCTTAAAAAGCTTGAGTGCCTCTGGATCTTTAATTTCACTGACTTGTTATAAAGTACAGATAATTAGTCTTCTAAAGGGTTCTGCTTCTTCATGAGAATGACATCTCCTTATTTTTGGTAGCTGATTATATATTTTGTCTATTCTACATGTGAGAAAGAGTTGAGAGGCTGACATGAGGGATTTTTTCCAGTGACCAGTGAAATCCAGGTTTATGCTGCTCTCAGTGAGCCTGCCCCACGGCTGCTGTACAGGACTCTGATATTCTCTGGGTGGTGTTTAGCCCTGTATGCAGACTTGGTGTAGGGAATTGTGCAGGACAGAAAAACTGCTGGGAAAAAAACCTGCAGAGGAATATATTGATGCAGTGAAGAACAGCCATGGTTTGGCAGTGTGGGGTTCTTTGCACTCTTCAATATGCTTTTCTTTTGGTTACCAGTCCCTCTTAGAGTTGGCAGTGCTCTATCCACATGATAGTGTATTTTGCATGAGGGAGACCTTTGGGATTTATTTGGGAATTAAAGCTTCTGCACATGGCTTGTGACTCCCTAAGCAGAAGTTTGGCATGGAAGGTATGTAACAAAGCAGAAGTGATGCTGATACTCTGAACAGCTTACTGAAACAGCCCTGGGAATGTTGGCTATCCAGATACCCTGGAAATTCTGCCTTTTGGGTTTTTTCCCCCTTGAGTCTTTGTGGAGGGGAAAAAGAAAAGGTGTGAAGTCTGAAAATGTCATGTTACAGTTGATATTTTTGCAAGTGCCTTATTAAACATGAGTTATGTGATTTTTATTGTTTCTGTTAACTCTTGTTACTCTCCCCATCAGCCTGTGAACATTTCTAGATACCAGTCTGCCTTAGGTCCCTTTCAGGAGAGGGAAAAGGAGGGCAGCACTATAACCTGCTTTCATTTTAGAGAAATGGCAGCCTAATTTCAGCCTAAGATCTATGAACATATCTGCATCTAAAGTGTAATGCTGTTCATTGCGGGAAGTTAGGTGATCAGAAAGATGAGGGAGAAGAGGAAAAGGGTATCAAGTTTCAAAGCTGGTGATACAGTGTGTGGGCTGTCAGTGTTCTCAGGTGTCTATGAGCTGTAAAATCTCCTCATGGCTGCTTAATTATCCAGAGGAGAATGCCAACTGGCAAGACTATACTGTATTTCTAGAGTATTTTTAAAAGTCTTCATTTAAAATTCAAATTGAGTAACATTTTTTTATTACTACAATCGTTAGTATAGAATTGCACTTGTAATGCTTATAAGAACACAACCTAATATCAGGAGCTAATTGTTAAATTGCAGTGTCCTCTTTGCAGGGCATTGACTTTTCTTGCACACATTGTTCAATGACCAGTTTAAGCAATAAAGTAAATGTTTGGTATTGGTAATGTTTTGAGAGAACTGTTACATGACTTGAGGGACATAAATTGGTTAACCTGTGGCAAGCCATTTTCTATTAGTTTATCCATTAAATGTTGTTTTAATGAGTAATGCACTGTACATGTATCTAGAGTATTTTATGTAAGATTCATGTAAGGAAAATGAATAGATTTTTTAAGCATTTTTATGTAATTGATTGTAGTTATCAGTTTTAAGCATTTTTGCCTCTTTTTACCTGCAGTATGGATGGAGCAGACCTGTGTTTTGAAATTGTGAAGAGAGCAGATGCTGGATTTGTCTACAGCGAGGCTGTAGCCAGGTATTTATTATAATTTTAATTGATCCCTCAGGATAAATAGAAAAGAGTGGAATATACTGTTGTATGATCTGTTAGCTACAAGTTGAAAGTTGGAATACTATAAATAAATCCTGTTTCCACACTCTAGATGTTTATTGCAATAATTAGCATTATCAAAGTAGAATTTTGGTGCATTTTGCCATATACTAGTTACATATTTGGATGAGATTACTGAGTAAAACCGTATTTCACATCCAGTACTTAATTGGCTGTGTTTGCCTTTATGGATCTCTCCTATGATGGCATTAAGTGACTTGCCTGATAGGTGGGAGTTCTACTGCTCTTGCTAGATGGAGTTGGTTTGGCTGTTTCTTTCCTATGTATCACTGTGTTTATGGTCACTTCACCTTTTCACTTACGAGATTAACTAAGATGAAAGAGTCTATAAAATTGCAGAAGGATAATAAAACCCACTATCCTAGTGGCATGTTAGTTGAACTCAAAGCCCACAATATTCTTTGTTTGCTTTTCTCAACACTGTAGATTTTTTGGTTGGAGGAGGCATCAAGGTCTGTATTTCACCCTCCTGCTCAAGGCAGGGTCAGCACAGCATTTGAATCATATTGCTCAAGTCTTTTTCTAGTGGGGTCCAGAATACCTCCGAGGAGGGAGATTCCACAGCCTCCCTGAGCAGCTTGATCCAGTGCCTCATTATGTCCCTAGGGACAAAATATTCCCTATAACCAGCTGGAGCCTCCAGAGGACAAGAATTGCCTCCCTTAGCCCAGAGTAATTCTCTGATGCAGCGCAGGATGCTGCTGGCTTTTTTGGCTCTGCTGTGGTCAGTGATCTGTTGGGGCATTCTTTGGACACTGGGAAGGAAGAGGTTGCTCTCCAATCTGCATCAAACAAGTCAAGACCTTGGTCCGATCCTTTTCCAGATAAATCAGGCACTGATATTCACTTTTTTCCTTCCTGTTTTCCTTTGTGATTTGTTATTAATAAAAAGGGAGGGTCCCTGACTTCCTTGTCATATCAAGCAGAATTATTGAACATTTGAAATCTTCACAAAAACCTGGAAAACACAGATTTTTCTTTTCTAATTTCCCTCGGCTTCAATCAGAATAATTCTCAAACTTTAGATTGTAATATTCACTATTATAAACACAAAGTCCATTCTACAGAACTTTGTGTATTTGGGGTTAAATTGGTTGATGAGTTTTATACAGTTAGACTCTTAATACTTAGATTGTTACATGTGTATAGTAATTTTTCCCTGCAGGTTTGTCATGCATAATGTGTTTGTTTTTTCAGTCATTACATGAGACAGATACTGGAAGCTCTACGTTACTGTCATGATAATAATATAATTCACAGGGACGTGAAGGTAAGGGGGTTTAATTACTTTTTTTTCTTCACCACAATAATGCAAACTACTGAATTTCAATTTCTGTAATTTAGAGGAAGAGAGGTGCTGTAGAAAAGGAATCTATTTGATGGGTGTGTTTTTACTCTTATTTTGTCATGTAAGATTAAAGCCCACCCTAATTCCATCAATACAGAACATTTAGGAGGTCTGTATTCACAAATTACGTGTGCATTTGATTATAACTTGCTTTGAAAGTCAGTTTAATATCTAGTTTTTGAATATTCATATGGAATCTGCATTTTTTTTCTTGTTAGGAAAATGCGTGTATAAATTAATTGCATAAATTAAACTGGAATGGTAGTTTATTGGCATCAGTTTGAGAGCATAATGACAGTCCTCATTCACAGTAAGATTTCATAGAGATGCACATGCTTAAATGCTACAATATTAGTAATATTATCTACTTCTTGGAGACAGTCCAATAAACATTTATTATTATGAAAATTTCTCTAATACAGATAAGTTTGGGAGGAGAAATACAGTGTTTAAGACCAGCATATGTACATACTGGTTTTGATCTGGTAAATTTTATACTGTTTCTATGGATATTTATGGAAGTAGTTTATCCCAAAGTACTGTAATGTAAGTAGTTGGGAGTTTTAACCCAAGTGGGCTTGACTCTCTTCAATTTGAATATGCATATTATTTGTTAATGTCATTGCCTAAAATAGTTATTCCCACTTCTCCAAGAGTTTGGTTTCATCCAAAGTGAGTCAAGCTCTGTAGGAATTAAGGAAAATTCTAACAAGCTCTGATGGTGCAGTTTGAGAAATGGCTCTTGGAGTTCAATGAGTAGAGAAGATTGAGAGAGGGTAAACTGTGCTTCAAACTGCTGCAGGTGACCTGTGAGGGGAGAGAGTACAGACACTGAACTGGTGATTTTTATAAGGAGTCATTTGGTCTTCTGTACCCAGACATTGCAGACCTTTCCCAAACTCCTACTCCTTTCCTTTTAAAATCAAGACAATTACTATGTAATAGGCTTTCTTTTTTAAGGTTGGTGTTTTAATAGTAGTGTCTTAGAGCAAATTCTAAAAATGGGCTCTTAATTGCTGGTAGAATGTCTCATCTTGTTCTATCTTGAAGAGTCTAGGTACTTGTAATTGTTTGGTTTTGGTACCACATGAATTTCAGAATTAACATCATCTTTATGTTGCTGTGTCTTCATGAAAGCTCCACTTGTTTTTCTTGGACCATATTCTTGAAAAAACCCAAGTTTCAGCTTCAAGGGCCTCTGAAGGAGGCCAGTTTCACTGAGGGCAAAGTGGGAATTTATTTTAGTGCTTATCTGGTCTCTTAGAACCTCAGAATCACAGGGTTTTGGGGTTTTTTAAATACCATCCTTAGAAATGAACCTGTTCAAATTACATGGGTTAGAAAAAAGTGTTTAAGGTATCTGTCTAAAGCAGTGTAAACCAACAGTGTTTTGTTTTGGCAAAAGCAGTGCAGAGCTGCAGGGTTTGGGTGTGAAACACGTTAAACTAACTGCAGTATCCAGGCTCTAGATGTCACTGTAGACATTGTTTTGAAAGGAAGCAGACTAAATGACCACTTTCCAAATTACCTGAATAAGTGAAAGTGCTTTAATAAAATCTGTAATGGTGATATAGTCATGCTATTTTCTCCTTTTTAGACTTTCTGAATGTTATTTTGAAATGTAAAATGCATGGTTGTTTGCTGCTGCACAGGAAAATTGGCACCCTATAGCCCATGAAAGGTTTAGGTGTCTTGTAGCTGCTTTTGTGCTCCCTTAGCTCCTGGCTATTTAGGGAGAGTTAGAAAGTTTAGATAAAATAAAGTTTGCTGTAGTCTGGTGCCAGAAATGTCACCTGACTTGTCCAAGTCCAGCCTGGGACAAACTCCCTGTGCCCCACATTCACCTCTGATGACAGAATCAAAACGTTAAAGCTTTCACAAGATGGCCTGCCGTTGTCTAACTGCTCTCACTGCTCTGTGAGACCAGATGGTTCTTGAGCCTGGGTATATCACTTGATGCCCTTCAGCATTGCTTAAAGGCTTTATAATCAGTGACAATTCCACATTTGCTTCACCCTCAGTTAATGTGATCCTGCACTGCTTGGAAGCTGGATCATATCGTAAAGGAAAACAGAAGGTGCAGGAAGGTAGAAAACTCAAAACAGCTGTGCCTCAGAAATGTGAATGTCAAGAACTTTTTCTCTAACCACAATGTTTGTTCCTGTTCTGCCGACCTACTGATACGGGACTCAGCCATTCTTTTTATTCTGTCATAGCCTTGCTGTGTCAGGAATACCCAGAAGGTGGCTATTGAACGTGGCAGCATTGAAAGGGAGTCTTTTCCATTACAGAATGTTATTACAGAGAAGTTTGTGTACAGAGAAATCTTTATGTAAGGGAACAACGAAAGGGAAAGGGGAGTGATGAGGGTCTGAAATGTGATTCCTGTCTTTTCCTGTAGAACTCTTGCTGCAATTTGAGTACCATTTGTCACTTGCTTATTTTTGTGATAACTTTAATAGAATGGTTTTTATCAGTAAAACATCAAGAGGTTTTGCAATCTTTTGTGAGCCTCTATTGTTATGTAGAATTCTCCATATTTGCAAAAATCTTGTTATAAAAATACCTTTTAATATAACTGATGTAAGACTGATTTAATCACATCAAGAGCTTTAGTTGCTGGGGTTTTATCCTTAACTTATTCCAAATACTCCAACTTCGTTCTATGATTTCCATGTAGTTTGAGTATCTGTATGTGTTACTGATTAGCAGATTGATTGGTGTGCAGCTGGAATCAGGGTGAGCTTGTCAGCGAAATGCAGACATCCAAAATTTTCATTATGGGTTTATCTTGGTGGGTATGAATGCTTGTTTCCAAGATGTGATCATCTGAATAGATAAACCTGCTAAAGCAAAAATACACAGATTGTGCCTTCTCTGTCACTAAGACTCAGTTCAATATTTCTGTGAGTGGGAGTCAAAACCAGGGAGTTTTTCCAGGGAATAGGACCAAGCCTTATGCACTGCACTGTGTGTCATATACACATCTGAGTTGATCCAGGTGACCTGAGATTGACCTGTGGATTGATTTGCATGGTGATTTGTGCATTATACTGAACTTAACCAGTGGTATGAATTCTGAGAGCACACACTGTTACCACTTCTGTCTTTCGTTGCCTGAGCTGCTTGTAACGCAACACTTTGGATTTTGCCGGCAGAGTTCAACATTCTCACACTTCTGCTTTTAGGCATATCTAAAAAACATGTAAAAGTAGTATATGTGCATGTTTATGTAACTGTATATTCAACTATATAAAAAATAACCAGAATAGAAACTGTTCTTTAAGACTGTTTTCCCTTTTCAGTCTTTGAATACCCAAAACAAGAAAATCTGTTGCATGTTGCTTTCCTTCTACTGTTTTCACTTTGAAACGTCTTTTTTGCTTTCTGGGGACATTCACTAATAACTGATGCTTTTTCTGTATTTTCTAGAACTTACTAGGTTCTTGAGACCCAGTAGCAACTTCCTGGTGAGGATTTTGTTACATATTAAATTGTTAAAAAGTGATTAAGGCTGCAAAACCACTATCAGAGGTGCAGTTGAAGTGTCCGACCTGGCCACATTTTTTTCTGAGGAACACTTCCTCATTCAGTGTAGAAGTTAAGAGCGTCCAAAAAGAAAACTCAGTATTTTTTCTCAGTGTTTCTTCAGGCAATGTTCTTTTCCCCCTTTTTACGTTCGCTCCTGTGCCTCTGCTTCCCTATCTCATGGTCTCCATGCTTGTTTTGTCCAGCCTTTTTCCTATTGACTTGTTAGTATGTTCAGAAGCAGATTTGCTGTGGAGTGTGTCTGTGCTGCTTGGCCTACCTGGAGCTGAACATTTACAAACCTTCTGGTCACTAAGTTTATGTGGTTTTTATATGTTTATATGTTATTATAGTCATTTGCCCAGACAGTTAAAAAACTCATGTCTTCTGATTGATGAGCTGGCTTCCCATGCAGCACATTTGAATGGCTTAACCAAAAATTTGACAGACACTTGTGGTCTCTAAACTGCTTTGCAAACCAGGTGGTGTGCCTATTTGCTTTAGGATTTTGCGTTCACTGCAATAGAAACGAATTGTTGTATATTTTTTTTATTAAACAATTCACATGTCACCTGCTGATTTCTGATTTTGGCACCAGCATGTCAAAGCAATGCAAGTTTACCACGTGAGCTGTGTTTTGCTAGTGTTTTTCTAACTCTCCCTTATCCCTCATGCCTTTATGTTTTGGGGGATTTTTTCTCCATGAACTCTTCTGTCAAATGCTAGACCAATGCAGGACTCAATTTGTAGTTTCTCAAATTGCCTGTACTGCACAAAAGCTTTCCACTATTTGAAACAAGAAACACTTTGATGCAGTTAAAAAATTTAAAGGACATCATCCTGGACAGATTATATAGGAAAAAAGTCAGCCATATGTCGTCTTTTGGTGCTATGTAGGAATGCTGGAGTGGGATCTTGCTAAGAGCCTATCACAGAGTTATATTTGATTTGTAGTTCCCTAAGTTTTGTTCATTTTCTTGGCATTTTGATAAGCACTGGGGTACAAGGGGTTGTGACTAGAAAAGTGTAGAAAGAATGACTTCAGCCTATGCTGCCATGAAAAACTGTTAAGAGAAACAACCCCAGGCAGGCGTTGCACTGAGATAACTACATTCCCTGTAAAATATATTTCAGGAAGGACAGAAATAGTGGGTTCTGAGTTTGTGTCTATGCAAATTATAAACACATTTTGGTAGTGAAGAGCTCTGCTCACCCAGACTTGCAGCTGTTGGTCTAAAACCAGTCCTGTCAGCAGCACTTTGCCATCTGGAAGGCTTTACCTGCTCAGTTCTGTCTCGCTGAACTTGGCCTTTGGGTCTGTAGCACAACTGTGGTTCAGCCATCCCAAAGAAAATGTCTGTGCTTTGTTCAACTTTCCTGTAAAGGAAACCTGTATCCAAAACTCTTATTGAGAGAAAGAGAGAACTGAGTCCTCAACTTCAGCCTAGTTTTTGCCTTCTTCCTTGACTTTTTAGGTAGAAGGAACTGTCCATAGGTCAAATGTAAAATGTCTTTTGTATTACGTGGATGAGTGGGTATTACATAGTTCACTGTACAAATTGCTTGGATTCATTTGGATATACACATTGGATTTATTATGGCTAATGCTGATGTAGCATGCAAGATGATTTGAAAAGAAAGTACAATATGTTACCATTTTATTTAAATATTTGCCATTCCATATCAAAGCCTGCCTATAGGTAGTTAAAAATAATTTATTGGTACTTATAGTCTATGAAAATCTTTCCATACTCCTTCCCATTTCAGTGAAAATATCATCATTATGTTGTTGATGTTCTGGTGTGGATTTTGTAAACAGACCATAAAGATTTTTCTTAAATGTGTTATCTAACAGAAGGGTTATAACTGGATCTAAACTACTTTTAGCAGCAGCAAGACAAGTAAGGAAATTTTTAATTTCCACTAGGTAGTTTAATCTTGGGCAGTCGTTATCTTTAGACAGTACATAGAAAATTGGCCTAAAAATATGATATGGAAGAAAGCAGACAGTTAATATCATCTGGATGACAAGAATGTTTCTTTTCACTGTTCTGTAAATTAGATGTTTTTCTCCAATACAGGTGTTTTTTTGTATTTTGCTGAGGTGTCTGGTAAGAGAATAGTATGACCACAAAACTGTTATAAAGGACAGAAAAAACCACACAGTGGCAAGAGAACCTGCAATCATTGCAGGACTTCCACCAACTTCTACCCTGATGTTGTAGCAGGTCAGGAACTCAGCTGAAACCTTCTCCTGGACGTTGTACGTGATGGCTGTGACTGTTATGCAGAGCACAATCAGCCATATAACGACACACAAATATTTAGCAAACTTTGGCCGCCGGAATTTGTGAAGCAGGTGCCTGTGGAAGTTTCCAGGGAGCGCTTGGGAGTGTTGTGTGCCGCTGTTCTTCTTCAGCGTGGCATACTGGCTGAGGGCGATGGAGCACAGGATGGTGATGGTCACATACATGCTGACGTGCATCACCAGCGTGCCCAGGTGATGGGCGATCCTGCACGCCGCGGACTCGTAGGGCCAGCGGTGCCCGTCCGCAAAATAGGCAGCCAGGAAGGGCATGGTGCTGCAAACCAGCAGATTTGCAGTCACAAGGTTGGCCAGGTAAATGTACTGTGTCCTTCGTGTGGGTGCTCTCTGTGAAAATGTCCAGGCGGCGAGAATGTTGCCAAAGATTCCAGCGGGAAGTAGGCAGGAGTAAATGATGGGGAGAGCTACAGTGGTAGCTGGCGATGGGTGAAGACATGTTGAATTATTCATTTATGCTAGTATTTCTTGAGTGGTCAGAGCTGAAACAATTAAAAAATTATTCTCTTGTGCATCTAACATTTCTCCTTTAATCTTATCTCAGCTGTTTCTTTGTCTCCCCTACTTTTCAGTGTTCTTAACACTGCTATTATCTTAAGTTTGCAAGAGTTTACAGTTTGGGTGTTCTCTTCCACAGAGATTTCATGAAGAGAAGTTAAACCCCAAAGCTTTTACATGCACAGAATCTAATAAAGTAAATTAGAGAGCTGAAGGTTCAAGCTAGGGTCTGGCAATAACTTCTGTGATCTTGGTTTATTTCTCAGTCTTCTGGAACATCTGTAACCTAATTTGGAAACCACTTACAGACCATTTAAAATTAAATAAGCAAATTAAGTGCAAAGAATTGCTTTAATTGCAGAAATGCAAAGAGTATCTGTACCTCAATTTAACTAAAAATTAGTCTGTATGCTGCAAGAATCTCACTATATATATTTATTTTATGCTCATGTCTGTATCTGGTGTTACTATATCAGAGCTCTAATGTCAGATGTACATTTTGCAACTCAGTCTTATCTTTTTTTAGCATATACAATGGTTGTTGAAAACTGCAGTATATTAATTTTTTTCCAAGTTCATTTTTCAATCTTTTCTCAATTTCCAAACCAAAAATAAGAAATTAAATCTCTGTGCAATGACTGTGTATAAAAACTGGTATTTCAGCTTACAAACCTGTAGTGGAGAGTTTTTACTGCTGTATGCATATGTATACATATATGTTTTAGTGGAGTGTATCCTAGTTAGCTTTTTCCCCATATCAAATCATACGGAAAAACTAACAGATTTGAAACTTAGAGACTGATAATTTTTTTTAAACAGCTGTAAGCAAATGAACGTAGATGCTAAAGAGGATTCTGTCTAGCAATGTTAAAAAACCCAGACACCAAGAATAAAACTTGTGCTGTAGGCATTGTTTGACAAACTTGCAAATTAAACTAACTTTTATAGCTCTTGCATTTGAGTGTACACTAAATGTATTAAATTATTTTATTCCAATTAGTTAAATTCACAAAGTCATTGTTGAATTTACTCATTTTAGAAGTCTAACAAAAATTTTTGTGCCATTGACCAAATTTTGTCAGGTGCAACAAAGAAGTAATAAGTTTAAGCTTACCTATACAAGCTGCAGGCACCTTCCTTTGCAGAGAGGAAATATTTCTGTCTGGTGTCCGTTTTATCTCCACTACTGCAGTGAAAATGATGGCACTGGAAGCTGGAGAGTACAGTTAAGAAAAATTTCTCTCTGACATAAGTAGGTTTTCAGAGTGTGCACTTTTCCTTTACAAGAACTGACTGACGGAAGTCAGGTAGGCATCTAAAGTTCAGAAAAGATGATGTATGTACAAAAACAGCTTTGAAATTAGGTCAGGATTGGCTCCATTAGGGAAAAAAAAAAGATGGAGATAGCGTGGAAGAGCAACTGTTAACAGTCATTTAGGTATGCCACAGAAACACCTTTCAATTCTTTATATAGTGCTTTCCTCTTTCAGGGGTGGAGGGGTTCTCTTTAGGACTGCCCACTTTCCTTCAGGCTGCTATCTTATGCATGAAAACTTGTCTTTTCAATGACATTTAACAGTTCTTCAGCTCCAAGAGCTGTCACAAAGCTGTCTATTCCTAAAGCCTGTGTGCAATAATACTGTATCCATGTCTGTCCTCACGAGTGACCAAATGGGCACATCTCTCACATGATCAGGTGCTGGATTGTGTGGAAGCAATTTACAGCTGATGCATCCTAGGGTTCAGTCAGGCAAAATGAACTCATTGTCCAGGAAATGCAGTGTTTTACACAGATCATCCAGAAGTGTATACAGGACAATTTCCTTCCTCCACAGCATAGGTATGATCACAGACCAAACTCTGTTTAGCTCTGCAGAAGTTGAGACTTTGAAGTTTTCTCCTTTCTGATACATCACATTGTCAGATGAGGCTTTTCAACAGCTATAAATTAAGTTCCTTTATGAGAACAGAAGTTTGTTAAGGCTCTTGTTTTGCTAGTTATGCTTTATGTTTAAACATGGACTGTGAGAATTCACCTTCTTGGTCTGTTATCATTGTTCAGTCTCATTATTACTAATTTTTTTACTAAAATAATGGACATGTAAGCTGGCTTCCTATTCTGAATTTATAGCTGAACTCATTTACAATTGCATTTACTTGCTGTGGAGTATTAGTAATTAGGTTGTAAAGCTGTAATTACTCCTCGTGTTCTTTAATTCTTGTTAGATTAATTTCAGTGCAAAAATGAAAGTTGATTTTGTGGTTTAACCCTGGGAGGCAAGTGAGCCCTCACAGCTGCCCACTCACTCCCCCTCAGTGGGATGGGGAGGAGAATCAGAAGGGTAAAAGCAAGAAAACTTACTTAAGATTTTTGCATCTTCCCCCTCTTGTTCTTGTGGCTGCTTTGCTGCAGAACAGACCTCCCCTTTGGTGCTCCCTCCTGCTCTGACACACTGATCAAATCTGCCAGTATCTGGGTGCCAAAGAGGGAGGATGTGGTTTAATCCCAGAAAGTACCTAAATCCCATACACTTGCTTACTTCCTCTCTGGTGGGCTGGGAGGGAGAATTGGTAGGGTAAAAGTGGAAACTCATGGTTTGTGATAAAGAGTTTAATAAGCATAAAAAAAACAAACAAAAAAAACGAGAGAGAAACAAAAAACCCAAGTGGTAGAAAGCAACCCCTGCTGACCGGTGCCCAGCGAGTTCCTGAGAAATGGCAACACAGCCAAATTTCCTGCTTGGTTTCATTGCTGAGCATGGCACCATGTGCTCTGGGCTATCCCTGGGGTCAGCTGTCCCTGCTGTCTCCCCTCCCATGTCCTTGTGCACCCCCAGCCTCTCACTGGTGGGGTGTTCCGATAGGCAGAGAAGTTCTGCTTGTTGTGCAAGTCCTGCTGAGCAGTGGCTGAAGCATCCCTGTGTTATCAACACTTTTGATCACGAGCCCAAACCACAGCCCATATTGTGAAGGTGTCTATCCCAGCCAAAACCAGCACAAGACCAGTGCATTTTGGTACACCACTTGAAATTCAAGGATGTGTTATAGATTTGAGTAAAGAGGAAAATGAGGTTTGTGCAATTATATGGGGATGTGTGTTGAGTTAACCTTTAAATACAGAAAGCAAAATAAACGGAATTACCTTTGTGTTAGAGTTCACCTGAAGACTCAGGTAATTAGAAAGCACTGGGAAGAGAAGACAGACGCACAATTTGAGTGACTGCTTCTGTAGTCATTTGACATGTCACAGTGTAACTTTCAGCAGATCTCCCAAGGTGTTTCAGGACTATTTGCTCTTCAGTAATACTTTTTTGTAAAGCCTGACATTTTACTCTCAAGTTTGGGAATATTGATTGCAGAAAAAAATTTGTAAGGATTAATTTTTTTTTTAAAAGAATAGATACCTGCTTTTGTTTCTTGGTCAGTACTAATTGCTTCCTACATGACAGTGCTGTCTAGTTTCAGATCTCCTTCTGAGCCAGTTGATACATCTGGCCTTTAACATCTTGAAGCACTGATTTATACAGTTGTAGAAATCCAAAAGTATTTTCTGATTTTTTTTTTGTGGTTGTTTCTTTGTTCTGACTGCTGCTCCCTTAATGCTGCATTCTCAAGATCATGTAGTGATTCCTGTTCGCCTCTTCTGTGCCATGCCTGCTCTTACAGACTTCCTAATAGATCTGTTCCCTTTCAGATTTTCATTTCTGAGCTGGAGAGTTGATTTTTTTAATGCAGTTTGGATTTTTAAGTACTGTTACTTGATCTTCTGAAGAGATTTGAGTCTATTTTGGCAATACTGCTGTGTCCATGAATTACAAACCTTGTTAATGAAAATTCTGATTTTAACACTTTGTTCAAAAGAATTTTAGAATTGACATTTTGTTCAAGCTGCTGTCATTCATGTCTGTCCTCTCCTGAGTTCCCCAGCCCACACCCTCACCCTGACCTGCAGTTCAGTATCATCAAACAACTGCTCACAGACTAAGCATAGACAGAGAAAGAATGATGAGATAACATATATATCTTGTGAAATGTATGGTTTATGGTTTATAAACTCTACTAGATGTACCAGAATTGATGTAACTATGTAGAACTATAGTACTGCATAATAGAATTGCACTGTACAAATACAAAACCAAGAGAAGCATTAATATAATAGGATGACAAAATTATAGACGATCATGAAATGCAATTACTGTGAGAATCCAAAATTATTGTACAAACATCTCTGTTGCATGCTGAAATGTTTAACAAAAAATGCAGTTACCATTGTATCTTTATGAAATTGCATGTTTGTGGGAATATTTCTTTTGAAGATTAAGAAACCCCATAATTTTTAATTAAAAATGGAAACAAAATAGACTGACTAGTCATTGCAATTTGTTAGATGTGTTCATATCCAGTTTCATCAAGTCTGAGCAATGTAAAATCACATCAAAATTAAAACTAGTTTCTATCTAGCAGAGGTGATGTCTTATGTTTACTTTGCTCAATCAGAGTATTATGAGTATCTTCTGTAAAATCAGAATAGTCTATGGATTTAGTAAAAAATCCACACAGATGGATTTGGCATTAAAAATCACATGATCCATTAGAGAAGTTACTAGTAGTCATATTAAAACTAACTTCTTTATACCTGCTTACTTGAGCAGTATTGTTTGTATGTGTCAAGATAACAAATCCTTATTTTACAGAGCTTGATATCTGGTCTCTATTTCTTTGACCTTTCTGGTCTGTTATGCCAGACATTTAAGTTGTTCATGGTTGTGCTGCTTTAGTCATCTTCGTGCCAGACATCCCCCACCTTCAGCTCTCTGGTTTTTAAGAAATGTTACAGTTTGAAATTAGTTTGTGCCTAAATGCATAAAGCTGTTTAGCTTGAATCTGAGAGTATAGCTGTAGCAATGAAATATTGCTGTTACATTGCTGTTCACATGGCATCAGCAATTACCAAGATTATTTTAATCACATGGAAAGAGGAGGCTGATGCCAGGGAGGAAGCGTGCAGCTGGAATGTGTGGCTTTGGAAATCTAGAAGTAGACCACTGGCTGAGCCTGGCTGTTCTTTTTGCTCAGTTCTGTGAGTTTATGTTCCTTGCTGAACTATTTTGTGTAGCTACAGTCATCAAATTTGTCATATTGAAGGAAATCATAGGAAATACCCACATGTCATCTTTCCTTCAATCATTCCTAATTTTCTGAAAGCATTGCTTGCTTTTCCTCAGGTGTTTGACCTTGACACTCACTAAAATGTTGGAAATATAATAAGGTACTTAGGAGGATTGAATATTTTAGTTTTGCTGTTTAATAAAACTCAGTGTGCCTTCTGTACGTATAACTGAATTAATAGCTGTTGTATTCTTCACCTCATTTTTAAGCCACATATATTGCTAAATTCTCAAATATTTTCTTTAAAAATGCATTTATAAATGTAGTTAAAATACTGATCTCTTTGAAACCTATTAAAACAGAGAAAACCATAAAATACATGAAATCTGTAAGGGTATCTAGATCTTTCAAATAGGACAGAATTTACTTTTGGCAAAATTCATCTATTATTTACATACACAAGTTACTAATATTAATGTATATATACAAGTTTACTTTTACAGGTTCAAATCCCTTCGTGGAAATCTCCCTAAAGAGTTAGTGTTCTAGTTTAGTCCAACACAAGATGTCTGAGAACTTCCTAATTTGTTTTCTTGGATAAACAAGAGCAAAATGCTTCTGAAAAGTAACTTCTCATTTTCACAAACAGAAGTAGGACTTCTCATTTTTCTTAATAGGAGGAAAGAGGCAGCATTAGTAGCTGTAGAGTAGAGGATTTTGTGATCTGAAATTGGTGTCCTGGAGCGACAGAGATTCATTTAAACATTCAAATCATAGACTTCTTCCTTGAGTAACTGGAGTGGGGAGTGGTGGTCGATAATCGCTCTTGTGTGTATTGGCCAAGTTTTATGTCTGAAGTGCTCTCCAGGTTTAGGCTCGACTCTCCATGAAGTTTTCTGCAAATCAGTTGGAATACAGTCTTACGGACACTTCTGGACATTAGGAAATACATAACTGGGTCTAGGCAGCTGTTGAATGATGAAAATATGAGCATCACCTCGTTGCACGTGTGAATGATCTCCTTCCAATAGCAGGATGGGGTTTGTAACTGTGAGGTGATGTAGACAAACCGGAACATGTGGTAAGGCACAAAACAGACGGTGAAAATGATGAGAACAATGAAGGAATTTCTTGCTGTCTTGGTGTATTTTCCTGCATTGGGGAAATTTGCCCTTCTCCTCGAAATTTTCAGAAGGTTCTTGGCAATTTTAATGTACGAAAGTATCAAAAGGAAGAAAACTATCCAAAAAATCAGAACAGTGATGTAATTTAAAATTGCTTCTGTCTTTGCATTCTTTTTGCTTCGGTAATGAAAGCACAGGGTAGAGTTGCTGTCCTGAGTCTTGAAGAAAGATGGTGCAACTACTACTATAAATCCTGTCAGTGCAATCGCCCACACCGTGCAGCAGATCTGCACGCTCCGGGTAGTGGTTAACATCTTTGGACGCTTCACAGACCTAGTTATTTTTATATAACGATCAAGACTAATTAGTCCCAACAGTACTATGCTAATATACATGTTCATGTAAAACAGAGTTCCCACCACCTTGCATAAAATCTGCCCAAACATCCAGCTGTTGTTGGTGGCATGATAGAGTATCCGGAAGGGAAGACAGAAGATCAGCAGAAGGTCTGCAACAGCTACGTTTAGCAAGTAAACTTGGATAGAATTCCTTTTCTGATGAATGCACAGGAAAGCAAATAGGGCTATCATATTTCCAACCAATCCAACGATGAAAATAACAGAATAAAAAACTATCAAAGCAAGTGACAGTGAGTTGTCATCTAAGGGACAGCTGGCATCATTGTGAATTTCTGAGGCATTTATGGTCAGGTTGATTTGGTTACTCCAGAATTCTTCCTTGTGTGAAGTAATGGTCAGTAAATCAGCTGAAGTTGTGGCCATCATTTGCAAAGGATTTTTAGCTGTTCTGCAGAGAAACAGAGAAATTTAAAGAATTAAGTCTCCCTTCATGTGTCTGTTTGCTTTATTGCCTACAGTCTAATGTGATATAAATATAAAAGGAAGTAGCTAAAAGGAGTAAATGGACCAAAGTATTGGTGTAGCTGAATAGAAGGAGTTGCAGCCAGATATCATGATATAATGGAAGTCTAGGTAATCTGCAGCCAAGAAAGAACAGGTAGTATAGAGTACTCACATGGGTAACTGTTTCTGTAATTCCAGCTTTATTACTGTCTTGTGTTGTTTTGCAAGTAAACTATTATATTTTCCTGCAAATTTAAGAAATTTATTTATCTATAAGAACAAATAAGTTTTTAAAGTTCACTTGTTAGTATCAGTATTTCTAGCACGGAAGAATTTTTAACTAAGGTGCAGGGACAGGTAAGCATAGCTAAGTATTTCAGTGTTGATACAAAGTACATAAAATATATTAAAACAAGTCGAAACTTACCTGTGTAAACATACCTGTGTTAATTTTTAAGTACCCAAGATCTCCCACATGCAACTCGCTGGTTTTCAAAAAGTATTTGTCAATTAATACTTATTTGGCTACGTAATGTGTTACAAGTAACCTTGTGAGACAGTATTATTACAGTAGCTTGTCTTTAGTAATCTTCATATAAATTAGTGTTATCTTCATATAAATTTAAATGGTTTTTCCCTTTTTTTGTTCACAAATCAGTATTGCACAAATAAACAACTAATAGCTGGAAATCACATTAATGCAGTAACAGGTTCTTTCCAAACCTTCCTTTGCTTTCATAGGATTGTTTTTAATTTCATCTTTCTCCTGACCAGGAAGTTACAATGTGAAAGATAAAAGTCAGCTTTGACCAAGAAAGGAAAACCAGAAAAGTGTGTGGTTTGGAGAGTAGTCACACTGACCAGTTTAGAGAGATGGTTATCATTGACAAGTAATGGTAAAACTTTAGTCTTCAACTTGTTTGTCGTAGCAACAAGAAATGCCATAAAAAGGTTTATTTAGAATATTTTTTTTAGCAGAGGAAAGAGGTTTCTTCCCATAATCTCACAAAATTTTCAGAAGTGGTTTTGGCACTCTGAACTTAGTTTTTGGCACTCTGAACTTAGCAACTGTTAGAGAAAAAAAAACAACAAAAAAGCCATTGCTCTATATGTAACCTTAAAACAGCTTTTTATGCTAGGTCTGTGCCTGGGCCATGCAATTTGCATGCTAGGTCTTAAAAAATGCAAAGTTACATTTAATTCTGTGATGCGGCTACAGCAGCAAAAATGGCAACACTTCAGGGAAAATTCTTAAGAAGACCTGATGTATATACAAAATCTGAACTCTTGAAAGGACAATCTAAAATATTTTAACATCCTATGTTGTCTGACTTTACAATTGCATTAAACTTGTAGGGTGTGTTAGCAGTTTCAAAAACAGCTGTTCTCATATTTACCACAAGATATCTTCAGGGCAAGAAATAGTTTCAAAAGGTTGATTTTCAATCAATGCAATGCAATGCAATGCTTTCAAATACATCTTGAAACCCATCTACTGCTATGACTTCATGTTTAAGTTGCTTTCCTATAAAAATGTTGGGTGTAGTGACTTGTATCAGCAGTGACAAGTTCAGATCGATGGGAGAGAAACTTGAGTTACGCTGCAGATGCATTGGAAACAAAACTTAGCGCTGTCGTAAGTTGTGTCACCTCTAAGCAAGCAGATATGCTTAAAGCTAGGTATACTTTAAAAGGGGTTTGGAGGTCAGCAATACCTGTACAGTTAGTAGAGATTTATTTTACTACAGCTTAAGTATAAAAGAAGCCACTTACCATTTATGCGTTAAGACGTTCTGCTCAGTCTCAAAACCGCTGGTGAAGACAGGGAGGAGAAACGTGCAGGTCCTCTTATTAGAAAGCTACAGCAGCAGCTTCTCTGTGAAAGTGGTGAGTTTCAGCTGACTCGTACAATTGGCAGCAAGGGGAAGTTTTAACTAGTGTTGCAACTGGTTTGGTTTGTTTTTTTAAAGGCATTTTTAACTGGCAATACCCAGTTTATTTGGGCTTTGCTGGGAAAGGTTCTGTAATAAATTTTTCTCAGTTTTGCTCTGGAGATTTGAATTTTTTTCTCAGAGACTTTGTTTCTGGTGAGCAGTGCCAGTGGCATTTTGGGTGATAATGGTGTTGGTACAGTCTGTAATCTCTTTAATACTTGGTGGAAATAGTGTCACTTTTTCAAGTGTAGGGTAAAGATAAATCAACACCACAGTGGAATGGTACATTTTGGTACTGTTTATATAGTTCTCCCATCTACCTTTCTCCTTGCCTGGGATTAGAAATGTTGTTCTTTCTCACTCAAAATGACAGCAATGAGAGGATGTGAAAGCACCCAAAGCGTGCAGCTTAACCATTTCACTAAGGCAGAAGTGAAATACAATATGCAGCAATAATACCACCTGGTAATACTCTCTCAAGTAGGGCATAAGGAATTGAAAATTACATTTATAAATTAGAAATTTTACAGTAGATTCTCGAAGACCTGCTATGACAAGGCTTAAATTTAATGAAGACCTGAAGAGCATTGTCTTGAAGGTCTTTGTTCTCATATAATTGGAACTTTTACAAAAAGATGTGCGTGGTTAGAGATGATGGTTTTACAGGTGGTCAGACTGAAATTCTGGTAGCTCCTGTGCACTCTTCTGAGTTCTTAGTTTTGCAATTTAAGCAGTGATGTATTTTCAGGAAGTAGTATACAAATTTGAGGTTCTTCATTTAAAATAATATGGTCTTGAAAAGAGAGGCTTTGAGTAAATACAGGAAGTTCTAAATTAAATGCAATTGTTTAGGTATGTGTATTTAATACTAAATTGTGTTCCAATAGGTTTTGTCTGTATGTTGCTTCCTCCTACAGCAGTCAATCGTTGTATATTATTTCATTTTTATAAGTTACATCTCACTCTTATTTGTAAAAAATCAAAGGTATAGATAGCAATGGCTGGAATCCAGTTTAGAAACCTAAACAATATCCCTCACTAGAATATCCGTGGGGTGTTCCTGTTCTTTCCTGCAGTTGAGAAGTGATGAGTGAATTCTGTGATTAAGGCTCAAAATAGTGTTTTATGTTCTCTCTGGGAAGGATAAGAACCCACAAAATGTATCCTAGGCAGGATATTTCAGCTGGGGAATTGAAAGAGTGTAAGGGTTAATAGGATGAAAGACAAAAAGGAAAAGTAATACCAGGTAAGAAATTATAGACATGAGTTTTTATCTCCATTTTATCATGATTTCACTTTGTGTTCCGTGCTAGTTCTGGTAAGTTCTGAAAGGATTTGGCTATGCCTGAGGCAATAAAAGGGAAGCCAATGTAGAGAGAGGAGTCTATGCCAGAAAAAAAAAAAAAACCAAAACTCTGAAATTAAGACATTATTTTTAAAAAAGTAAAATCTAACTTCTGTTCACACTTTTATGAAAATAACTTCTAAATTACAAATTGCATTTCTCAAACAGTATAGTAACTTGTCTGGATTTTTGTCTTTTCAGCCACACTGTGTACTGCTTGCCTCAAAAGAAAATTCAGCCCCAGTAAAGCTTGGTGGCTTTGGGGTAGCAATTCAGTTAGGAGAGTCTGGGCTAGTTGCTGGAGGTAAGACATTTTCCTTCCACGTTATTTAGTATTGTGCATGTTGTACTGCAGAGTTCTGTTCTTCTGATACAGCCTGGCCTGCAAAACAAGAGCTCAAAAATAGTCTTTCACTAAAGACTTTCTTAACATGGTAAATGCTAAATTGGTAGTGGAATGTAACATTGTGTATTCACTACATTGAGTATTAAATCCCTGTAAATGTTACTCAATAGGAGCTCATGCTGGTTTGGTCAAAATAAAACTGAAAAAACCCAAAGAATTTTCCCCTTTAATGCAAGCTTTGGCTTAATTCTTCCATGCTTGGTAAAGCAAAGAAAATAAAAATGCTGTCATTGGAGCACTTGAGTAAGGACTCAAGCATCGTCAGTGCTCTCCTGTTGGAGAGGCAATTCCTGTCAGAATGCTGTGCTGTTTAATAGCAAAATCTTACTAGTTTTCACATGTGATTCTTTTCTGTGTTTTAATATTTCATTGTAATTATTGCATAAGACATCAATATCTTGATATGTATGTATATTTTTTGACTGTGTTTTGTTTTCTGTGGATTTTATTTCCTCTAGCTGCCTTCCATATTGTTCCAGACAATAGGGTTATGCTTTAATCAGCCTGCACAGATGAAGACCCAATCAATTTTCTGATGCTTTCATTGGCAGAGTAGGAGACCACAACAAAACATTTTGTTAGTTTTAATACTTTTTATTCAAAATGAGTAACTTCCTTCAGTACCATGCTTCTTCAAAAACTCAGATTTCCTAATCTAATCACTTAAAGTTCTGTGTCAATTTGACTTTTCTATGTTTTTCAAAATAAAAAGCAAATCCAGTATAAACATACCAACAGCTTCCAATGCCTTCTGGATATCACTGATACCCTGGAAATATCCAAGTATCTTATTACCTAGAGATATCTTTTCAAAGAAAATACCCATTCAGTTAAGCTTTAATAAAAAGGTCACTCCTTCCTTTACTTGTCTTGTATTACTCAAATTATCTGCACCTCAGCCACTGCTTTTTTTAGTGGTAGTTTCTACACTTTTATTTATAATTCTCTCAGTTTTTTATGTTCTAGCTGAGCAACTTTACCCATTTCTTCTGTTTCAGCTACTCTTCTGGAGGTGGTCAGATGCAGTGTACTTTCAGACTACCAATTGTCTAACAATTCAAGTTTAACTTTGAAAAAAAAAAAAAAAATTACGGCATTTTCCCCCAAAGTTTTCCGTGCCCTTCCTTTCCTGTCCCTGTTCCCAGTGCTGCTTTCCTGTCACTGTTCCTGTGCTCAACCTCCAAGCAGTGATCAGTGCTGGGGCTTCTGTTTGCAGCTCTTACAGAAGCTTCTCAAACCTTATCATTGTAATATTTCTCTCTATCAGTATCTTTTGCTTCTTCCACCTCAACTTCTGCCATATTAGTCTGCCTTCATACACTCTCTTTTTCCCATTTTCTCAACTGACATTTCCAATTTGCAGCCTTTTCATTAGCAATTGTTGCTTTCAGCTTCAAATTCCACTTGCTTTCAGGTATACCCAGAGTAATTCCACTTCATTTATATTCTGTGGAGAGTCTCGATTCTCCTGCTTCTTTCAGGTTTTCTCCTTAACAGACTCCTCTCTTTCTTCTCATCTTCCATTCCAGTCTTTATACCACAAACTGCATCTGTTATCTGGCAATTCTTTTCCCTGCCAGAATCCTTCCTGAAGACAAATTACTAGACAGTTCCCTACACAGAACTGGCAAGATCTTACTCAGTTTTACAATATCATCCATGTATGTTATATGAAAGCTGTCAATACTGGCTGTTTGAACTGGACTATAAATTTCTTATAAATCAATGTTTATCTACACATTTGTTTAAGGACTTTACCCATATGCCCTATGGATGAGTTTTGTCATAAGAGTAACAATATTTTCCAGGCACTTCTTACTTCTCAATTGTGTCCTAAATGAAGTAGAAACTCTCCAAATAGAGAAGTTTCAGCAGTATCGTAACCAACCTGTTCACTTTCAGATTGCTTTTCAAATTTTTAGTGAAAAACATTGATTCCTCTTGACATAGTCAGTTATTTCCCTTTTAGGATGGCAATGCCTGTATTTGGTGGTTAATACATCAAAAAAGAAATTATCTATGAAATAAAGGCTATCATGGTATTAAGATAATTTTACTGACCTAAAAATCCCCTGTGCTTTGTTTGGGTTGTTTTTCCTACTTTTGTACCTTGACACACTTGGCAATCCCAGATTCTGTGTAGCCCCAGGAGAACAATCTAAAGGGAATTTTCTCCTTTAATGTGTTTGAAGCCAGCCTTCAAGCTTACAGCTTTTGCTTTGTTTGGGACTGCAACATTTTTTGCAGTTGATAAAGACATCTTTATCAGAGCGTGCATAAATTGCTGGGGAAGGATTTTTGTAGTGAAGTTAAATTAAACCCCAGGTATTAAAATATTTTGATGTAAGTCTGAAGACAGACTTGTGAAGTTTAGAAGGGTTGTTACTACAGGGTTCTTTCAAGCAGGTAGATGGCTGTTTAACAGAAGTATAAGAGAGCTCATGACAACAAGCTATGACATCATACTAGATGTCATTGATGAAAATGTGTATGGAAGAGATTTTAGGAGTGACTGTATTTTATCAGCTAACAACTCAGTTGAGATTATTTTTAAGAAAGTTTAATTATTAATCATTATTTACTTTATTTAAGTAAAATAAAATACCAAAAAAGAGAACATAGCCATAACTCGTTTCTTCCTAAGGCCAGAAGGGAAAATGTGAGGAAATACATTTTGTTCCACTCCATTGGCCCATAAGCTGCAATAAGTGGATAAGAATCATGTGTTGTCATCTGAGTTACAGGGAATAGATTTCATGAGCTACCAATCTCTGCAGGTCTCTTCTTGCTTCAGTTCTTATGATCAGAAGTGGAAAATTGTGATCAAAGGGCTTCACTTGAAGCATTGAAATAGGTACCTTTTAAAGGAACTCTGGCAATGTACACAGGAGTTAGAGATCATTGTAATTTATAAGTGAATTCCTTTATGGAACAGCACATAGACCCTAAACAGTCTGTGTTGCATTGTTATGATGCACCTGGAGTAGTGGAACCTCTGGGAAGTCAGTGATTTAAGAGACTAATCTCACATTATGATCTCTGTCTCCTTCCTTGGAGAGCTTTTCTTGCAGAACATAGTGTGAATTGTCACAATATTTTCTTAAATGTGACATGAGATTTATCTGATATCAAATATCTTAGATGCTAAATCTTGGGATTTTTAGCTAGTATATGGTGTAAAAGTCTGAGGAACAAAAACCATTGAGTTCACAACTGGCATTTCCTTCATTTAATCTACTTAATTTCTCCTAGTTTCAACTAGTGCAAAAAAAGATAATGTTATAGACCTAAGTGGGATGAGATTCTTTATCTGTGGATAGTTAAGTGCCTTTCATGTTTTACCATCAGCAGTAAAATGTCACAGATTATCAAAATGCTGATCCAGTCCAGTATTAATTCTCATACATTATATTAGTTAGATACCCTAGGCTCCTTCAAAGTCCAGTAGTATCCTAATGTAAATTATCATCTTATGGGAAAACATCTTATGTGTACTTAGTAGAAGTACAGCACATAAATAGCAAGTGCTCTTGGTTCCTTGTGAGCTGTTTTTTTAGACCTACTACAAAAACAGCAAAGGAAGGCATTGCCATAAATTTCCCTCTAAATAAGACCATGGAATGGGGGGGAAGGGGGCAGAGTCTTTTAACTTCCTTATTTTTTGTTTTGTTCTCATCAGTGTAAAAATGATCATAGAATGGTTTGGGTTGAAAGAGACCTTTAAAGGTCATCCAGTCCAACCCCCTGCCATGAGCAGGGACACCTTCCACTAGATGAGGTTGCTCAGAGCAACCTGACCTTGAATGTTTCCAGGGATGGAGCATCTGCCGCCTCTCTGGGCCACCTGTTTAGTGCTTCACCAAACTGGATCTTCTTGGAGGTTTTATAAACCTCAGGTTAGAAAACGCTTTCTCTTTTTTTTAATGTTGGAGGGTTTTTATGCTGCATAGACTTTTTTTGCTTTTCATCATTAGTGTTGGAATGGTATTTCAAAGATTTCATTTGTTTTCCAAGAAGTAAAATTTTGTAAGCTGAGGTCGTACACTAGTATTCTTCTTTCTCTTAAAGGGTAGTGCCTCTTAAGGCGTCAGTGTTTTCACTTTTTTTTCCTGAAAAATAAAAGAATGTGAGTCCCTTCACAGCTTTGCCTTTAAGAGACTTTGTTTTATTTAAAAGATACAACTGTGGTTTACTGTCTCACAGAAATTCCACTTCACATCTGGGCTGATTTGAGAGTGCTTATAGGAGGCTAATGTGTTGAGAAATCATTTAGGTTTACTTCCTCCTTCATACTTTTATGGCAGAAAAGGCCACTGAATTAATTATAATTTGTCTCATTAACATGTGAGCTTTGCTTTGTTTGTTTTCTGGACACTCATATACAGTTGTCCAGTTGTCTGCTGATGCATCTTTTAAGCACATTTTCTTCAGACAATCTTCTGTGCTGAAGCTGAATTGCCCTTCCCTGCCCCCCCTTTTTTTCCTTTTTTTTAAATCTACTTATCTTCTCTGTACACCTACTTTAAACATCTCTATTGTCTGGAGTAATGTGGAAAGGAATTAAGAACAGTAAAGTACTGGCCTATCTGATCTGTTGTGTGTGATTCTTTGATTCCTTCCACATTATTCTGGACATCCCACTCTTTTAGAAACACCTTAATTTGTGAGCATATTTCTTATTACACTATTGTGAGAGGTCAGATGGTGATGTTTATTAGTACCTCACATTTTTTTTCCTAAAAATTATTTGTTCCAGTTGTTTCCTTATACATCGTTCAGATACTACTGCTGTTGAAAGACTCTCCTTCTGATATCTTGGTCATCAATCCCCTGCCTTAGGGATGACAAAATCTGATTGGGTCTCTGTATATACTCTTCTTCTTGTGGAAAGCATAGCCCTATTGTCTGGAATAATATGGAAAGAGTCATAGAAACTAAATTATCAAAGGTAAGTCAAAATTTATCTCTAGTGCTTGTAAATAATGTCAGATTGACAGCACCTGAAGACAGAAGCTCTCTGTTTACCCACAGGAAAAATCAGCAAAATTAGCAACTTTATACATTTGCAGGCAGCCAGCATGCCTCAAAACTGGCTGATAAGAAAGTTTACCTCTGTAAGGTATCCTTACCAAAGTAACCTGGGTGTACCTGTCCAGGCACTGAGTGCTTCCTAACGCAGCAAATGCTTTGGTGTAGATATTTATCTACAGTGAAATGGATGGAGACAGGTGTCACACTGACTACATGCCACTGTTGAGTCTTTGTATAGTGATGATTTTCAGTTAGTGCCACTCTAGAACAGAGAAGAGGAACCTAAAAGCACACAGACAGAAAATTGATTCCTGTCTTCTATAGGATTTCCTCTCATATACAGATACAACTAAAAATGCTCTGTGTGTACATGCATGCAATCTATGTTTAATTAAAATGTTACTTTTTCATGCACAGTCATTTGAATACATCCATGAGTGTGCTTATATCCTGAAGAATAAAAGGCCTGTGGAAGGCAGAAGTACCTGTTACAGAAAAAAGTGCCTTTGCTTACTGTTCTTTCTCACACTGCCTCCAAAAAGATGCAGTTTCTGCCAAAACACCAAAGAAAATTCAAAAGCTTCTAAAATATTTTAAAACTGAACTGTTGAGAAGAATTTTAAAATTTTACACTGGACATGTTTTGAAGTCAGATTTTCTACTAAATATTTTTCAGCAGAAGTGATATTTGATCTAAAGGGCAATGAATATCCATGATTTTAGACAACTTTGCTGTCTACAGATTGTATTTATGCCATTCCTGATAGTCCTTACAGTTTTTGTAGCTGCAACATAGGAAATCTCCCCATCTGTGTAAGTTCATGTGTGCACTTTGTTCATTTTGCTGAGTTGAGTGCAGTTCAAAGGTGCAGCTTAATAGTCCTTGCTCAGGTCAGTTTTTAGAATAACTTCAAAATCATCATTTGCTCCTTTGATGAACCCAGTGGAGTGGTCACAAGGATGACAGCTGACCCAGAAATTGCCTTAGCCTTTGTAAGATTCCAATACATATATACACATATAAATGCATTTTTTAATCCCATTTGACGGACAGTTCAGTCTCAACCAATTAAGTTTCTGCTTCTTCCAGGCTTGTTTTTTCATGGACATAAAATTGTGATTTCCACCACCATAAGTATCCACCTCATCCCTCTCACCTGAAGTATCAGGTTCTTGTAATCAGCACTAACGAGGTTACAAAACCAAATCCGTCTGTGTTTCCCCTACTTACAATCTAGCAGTGGTAAATGGCAGGATTCCATTAACTTAGCCTAGTCTTCTTTATAATTTCTTTTGTATTTATGGAGTTGTCATTTTAAATTTAGAAGTGAGTATTAAGACTTAATAGCACTGATTTTTCAGTTTGCTTTTAAGTAACTTCCATTTCTCATCTGGTTTATGGCAGCAGCCTGGTGGGGACTTAAACAGCCATGTAATGTGTTTCCTTTTACTAAACCACTCTATTCCTTCTGTTCCACATCAAGCAGTTCATCAAAGTGGATTTTTATGGTGTCCTGGGTTTGGACCCAGCCAACAAATATCTTCTACCTGTCACAGAAGAGCCACCTTCTGACTTCAGGGGAGCAAAAAGATGTGTGATAATTAGAGAGGGACTGGCTTCCAACCATAACTTGTCTGTTTGTAAGAGCACTTGAGCACTAGGTGAACATGCAGCCTCACATTCTGAGCTGATGAAGCAAACTAGGAGCCTTGAAGTATTAAATAGATTTGGGTAGTGGGAAACAAAGGCAAAAATTAAACTGCCTCCTCTCCTCACCTTTCCAGGTTCAACTTCACTCTCTCACTGCTGGCTCACCCCCCAACCCTGAGTGGTGTAAGGGGGGTGGGAAATGGCAGTTCCCAAACTCCTTATTTGCTGGGCTGAGCTGTGCCCTGCAGTGATGCCATTGGAACTGTGTCTGGCATGGGGCAGCTCCAGCCCCTCCTCACAGAGACCACCCCTGCAGCCCCCAGTGCCAGCACCTTGAAACATGAATTCCTACACTGCATCATGCTCTTGGATTGCTTTTATAGCGTATGTTGCTGCTAAATAGGCTATTTTACACCAGGAGAAAATGTACTTGTTTGCAAGGACACAAGATGTTCTGTAGGTTACCCTTCAGTGTACTGAAATGCCCAGCAAACTTAAGTGCATGGACAAAAAAAAAGCCCAAAGCCAAAACCCAAACCTCACAACACAGTCATTTTTGTACCGTGTTCTTCTCTGCAATTTCTTACTTAAACCACAAAGAAGTTCGTGACCTGAGAGGGGTGGTACATAGTTGTTGAAAATACGCATTAAATTAGCTTAGATATCATTTGATATGTAAGGTTCATGGTTTCATTAGCTGCTTTATCCAGAAAACCATACATCTCCCTGGAGTTTAATGCCTCTTTTAAATAGCTTGCTTTTCCCATATATTGTCTTCTACTGATTTTTCCTGTTTGTCTTTGGAGTAATACCTTTTCTCCAGACTTGCCAGATTTTATAACAGCAATTATAAAGCCTGGTGGTTAGGCAGAATTTTCAGAGAGTATATGATTTTCCATTTGTACTGATTAAAAAGATTTAAATGAGCTTTAGTACCACAAAAGATTTTCTTTCAACGTGTAAGAAAGGTTACACCTGCTCCAAAACTGCAAATGGGTTCTTTTGCACCCCAGTCTCAGGAAGTTCCCACTGAGACAAACAAGGCTTGGCTAAGCCAGGCTGCTCTGTGGTCTCTGATGATCTCCTGAGTTAAAGGTTTCCAGTTTGTGGTAGGCACACCACGAACATCACGTGAGCAGTCTAAGGGATAGAAAAATGCTCTTTGAACAGTCAGGTGTTGCTGCTTATGCACAGGCATAGCCTGATACAGAGCTGGAAATGTTGATGCTTTTGCTGTCACAAATGATGGCATCCAAAAGGGGAAAAAAGGGACGAAACCCTTACAGTTAAAAATCTTTAGGCCCATAAAAAAAGGCAAAAAATTGATCTCCCAGCAACTTATGCATACTGGATGTATATATAATTTCCATTTTCCTTCTCTTCCCTGCCACCAGCCATCTAAAAGAGAGAGAGTCATCTAAGGAGATAATTCTTTACCTCATATGTGCAATCTTGAAGATTTGGCTTTGAAGTTTATCAGTTAGGCTGAAATTACATCATATAACTATAAACTGTATACAGCCAACAGGAAGAATGAGTCATCTGTCCCCATGTGCATCTCTTTCTTTGTCCAGACTAAATATCCTTCCTCTTCCCCCTGTGATATGAGGGATGAGCTGAACTTGCAATATCTTGCTGGTTTATTCTTTTTTAGCTCAAGAAGGAACTGCCCCTTTGCTGTCAGGTCAGCCTGGACTACAGGGACTTCTTAAGATGCCAGCCTAGTTTAGTGATGAGGTAACATCCCTTTGTCACAGAGATCCTCAACATTTGTTTGGCTGAGGAATTCCCTCATAAACTGGGAATGAAAAGGTTTATTAATACAAATATGTGAAGAAGTTTGACAATGGTAGTGTTTTTTTCTTAAGAGTATGGTTAAAAAGCTGCTATCTTTCTGACAAATCTTTAATCCTTTGGATGCAAAAAGGACTAATTAACAGAACATGGTCAGATCATATTCCTGCATTAGGTGGAATAAACAAAGGATCTTTACTGACTAAGCTACTTCCAAACAGTCTCCCAGGTGTTTGTTCCCAGTGCTGTGTCTTAGCTGACTGCCATGCAGAGGGTGAGCAGGACAGGTTAATCAAGCAAGAGTCTCTTTACAAAGACAAGACTGAGTTAATTGCGTGCACTGCAAACACTTCATATTCTCTGAGCTTCATTTTTGGCTGTCCTAACCAGCTGAGAGGAGCTGCAAGCCTGGAATGGACCCTCTGAAATCCACTGTAGTGAGCAACGATAATTTATGGAGGGGGAGTACAAGTGGTGACAGTTTGCTACACTCACAGGTTTTTCTCCTCTTGATACTTGATGGAACCAGTGTAGTCCAAAGACTACAGTGTTTGTAAGTGTCAGCGATGACCTGAGCATTCCAAGCTTAATTTTTGCAATGGAAACGAAACTCTTTGCAATGGAAAACATTTATAAGGAGAGGTAAAATGTTCATTGCTTTTATTTGGCTTAATGTGTTACATAGAAATTGAATGAAGGGTATTGTCAGTCTTATCTGCTCAAAAGATCAGTTGGCACTAAATACATTTTGTTTTCATAGAAAAACATTAATTGCCTTCAATGAAAGCAGTGTGTGAAACAAATTAGCATTACCTTTTTATCTGCAGTAAGGTATTAACACTCTTCAAATAAATGAATAGCACATTTGCTAGCATTTTGCATTTTTGTTAGCAGTTTCAGTAGACCAGACAAGGTTTGGGCAGAGCATCAGCCCAAACTCTGCTCCTGCCAATTACATACAGCTTTTTCAGGTTATCAGTGTGGACTAGAACTCTACAGTATCTTTGTACTTGCTCTCTGAATAATTCCTGTTTCAAAGATTGTCCAAATTGATGGGTTTGCTTTTATATGGCAAGTTTCACTGAAGAATCTTAGTGCTGCTATAAGTCTTGTTTCACAGTCTGCCAGCTAGGGTAGACTATTCCTCAATTTTTAAAAGTAAAAATGAAGCAAAAGGGAAAATGCTGATTTATCTCACTGGATATATATAAAAATATAAACTTAAGGAAAAAAGAATTGTGTTAAAAGCATTAAACCATGAACAAAATTTATTAAAACAGTTCTAGTTTAATGCAGTGATGTTCTTTATTTCCATGTTTGACACACATCGCTTTGACTCGATTTTCTTTTTATTTCCATTTAGGACGTGTAGGAACACCTCATTTTATGGCTCCAGAAGTGGTAAAAAGAGAACCATATGGGAAGCCTGTAGACGTTTGGGGTTGTGGTGTGATCCTTTTTATCCTGCTAAGCGGTTGTTTGCCTTTCTATGGAACCAAGGAAAGATTATTTGAAGGCATTATTAAAGGCAAATACAAGGTAAATGACAGCAAACCTGAACCCTTTTCCAGTGAGACGAGCTCTGTTGGTAAAATTTCTGGAAGCTGATTTTTGTATCTAGCCTGATTTAAAGCTTATTGGAGTCTGCCACACAGGAAGAGAGATGATTTTCCCTCCCCGGTCTGTCTTGTACCTAATGTGTTTTGTATCAATGCTAGGAATTACAACGTGGAAATACTTGCTCAAATGAAATAATAAGTCTGTGTTAAAACCAGTCCTTAGTTGTATGTTGAGCCCAGCAGGAAGACATGAGGTTTAGCTGTGAAGTAGAAAACAGTGTAACCTCAGATTTATACCCATTTAAATTTTTTGATCAACTAAGAGAACTATCATAAAGATTCATCACCATATTGCCTTGATTTAAAACAAAATGCATGTTATTGCACAAATGCAGGTAGGCATTTTTCTTCTTAGTACAGTGTGTAGTAAAATGCAGCTGATGGTTCAAAAGGAGCCACTTGCAACTGAGAGCAGGTCGGTGTGCACACAAGAAAAGCTGTCTCACAGCATCAACCTCCCAGATCATGTGGAGACAAATTTAAAGCTTCAACTTCACTGTTGCTGTGGGTTTGTCTAAGATCAGCCTTGCTCTACTTTGTAACCAAGGTCATACATGAGCTGTGCATTAGCAAATTACAACTGGAAACTCCTGTGTCTGTGTGATAGCCTGTTTTGTTCTATCACCTTAACGGCCTGCTAAAATGTGACAGGAGTGTTACTGGACTTGGTCAGGAGCACATATTTCGTTCTTTAAATTCTATATTCCTAGAAACAGCAGCATTTCTTCATGGCACTAGTTTTGGGATTGCACAGACTGACAGATGTACCACTTTATGGAAGATTTCTTTATGGAATCTCTTAAGCAGCTAACGCCTTCTGGAAGGGTACAAGTTAACTTCTCTATTTTAAAAAAACAGTTATGACTAGCACATTGTGTCCTCTTAGTTCCTTTTCTGTTCCTGTTTCCACAATAATATGTCTATTCAGTGAAAATCCTGTCAAATTTGCAATTACCTTCATTTCATTAGAGCTGAAAAAGAAATTATGAATCACAGCTATAAATGCACATTTCATAGCCAGATAACATTGCTGAGTGCCCCGATTCAAAGTGATCATTTGTTGTAAAGACTGATTTTAAGTAAAATGGACATCTTTAAATGACCAGATTATAACTTTGAAAGGAGTCTGGTTATAATTTTGAATTTGCATTTAGTACTTTGTAAAGTTATCTGTCTATAATCTAAATAAAACTTAGCTTCTTCATAAATTAAAGAAGTACTAGAAATACCATAAGGATATAATCCTCTATATCACATAAAGAATTTTCTTACTTTGGTATGGTTTTATCAGGTGTCCACCATTTTGACTGGTTGGGCACAAACCTGCATATGCACAAAATGAAAATATATTCTAAATCATCCTTCACATTGTATCTCCTAAAGATAAAGTTCTGTTCTGAAAGTGTTGCAATTGCCTGTATTGTCTTGTCCTTGTGTGCTTTCCTAGTGGAGAAACTTTACCTGTTGTGAAGTTGAAAGGAATTTATTGGAAAGAGCCATTGTCCATAGCATCTTCAGGACAGGATCAGAGTGGTTCACAACAGGCATTATCTTCCTCCCTTCTTACCCAGAATCAATGGCATGAAATTGTGGGTTGAAACAGATGAATTCTCGTGCTACATATTGATTTCAGGAGTAGATTTAATGTCTGCATTTATCATATGCATAATTAACAGTCAAACAGAGCTTAATTGTTTTTTGCTTTTTCTAGTGAACAGTCACTTTTATCTGAGCAGAATGTAGACTAGGTAGAAGTTATACTGTAATTATAATACCAAGGATATGTCAGGCTTTATGTTTTCAATTTTTATGCCATTTCAATAGCAACTAGTGTACAATTTATTACAAGTTATTAAAAAACTAGACATTTTCTTTTACGCTTATTACTATGAAATGCTTGCAAGCACCAACCGCTGCTAAATCTCTGCAATTACTTTACATAAAAAGTAGGTTTTTTTCTACATTCTTATTACTAATTTAATTGGTTTTTCTTGCTTGTAATCAGATGAATCCTAGGCAATGGAGCCATATTTCTGAAAGTGCCAAAGATCTGGTACGCCGCATGCTTATGCTGGATCCAGCAGAAAGGATAACAGTGTATGAAGCACTGAATCACCCCTGGTTAAAGGTAGCAAAAGCAGCTGTTTATATGCCTGTTTCCTCTTCAAGGGAGAAAAACATTTATTTCTTTTTTTTTCCTGAGCTTTTCAAAGTAGACATGAACGGTACAAAGTGTGTGATAATGTGCTTTAAATGCTTTGTAGGATTAGAGTCTGAGATTTTGATAATTGCCAGGCTAAAACTCTTGTTTGAGAGCAAACACCAGCAGCACCAGAATGCAGGGAGTAGGGCTGCATAGCATAAAGCTTAAAGAAGATGTTAATGTGTCTTTCTGTGGCTGTCAAACTCCAGAGGAGTAATTTCTGATCTCCTTTTCTCTCAGTCATATCTAAACCTCTTTCCTGTTACTTGTGTAGTCCTGCAGTCTATTGCAGTAGGTTATGCTACTGAGCTGTGCTGCTTCCTTTCATTAGAGTCCTGAAAATATCCCACCAGAGGGAAGAAAGTAGTGGAGTGTTGCTCCAAGGCCACTGTGACTGCATAAAATTATATGACATCTGGCAGTCAAACTATTTTTCATTGATGGCAGAACTTAAAACACAGTTTAAGCCAGTGGAAGAGTACTTACTGAACACTGAAGATTTACAACAGGAGCAGGAGAAAATACACCTGTAGCTTCTCAGCAGTCCATCAGTAGTCTGTGCTAAACATTGGGGTTGGAGAATGATGGGTTGTGCTGCAGATACAAAAGGTGGCAAGTACTGGCTCAGAGCTTTGTATTTCCTTTGGCAGAAGGTGATGAATTAACTATTTTTCATTGTTATCCTCTACTTCTTTTCTATAGTGGATGTCCAGGGTAAGAGAGTCATACTATCATTAGCTTAAACAGAGCACTTATTTTGAAAGGCGGCTAATCTGGTGTCTGCTGCTGGACTCTTTATATGCTCTACATGAGACAAAGAGAAACCCACAAAAAAAGAACCTGGGAAGAATGGGATCATATGCCCTTCTCCCTCCAAGTAATTCATGTAACCACCAGTGAATGGAGTCACTCTTCCACTTCTCTGCTCTCTTTCTGCCTCTGACTCCTGTATTCCAAGCTGCAGAATGGGTCTGCCTTTTAAAAGGAGGTCAGGAGTGTTCACCTCTCAGAAATGACAGTGGTTAAGGCAACTCAAAATTCTGACTATTGGAAAACTGCAGGTTCAAGCCTTTCCACTCAAAAAGAGCCAAAGTTCTGTCTGTCTGTTTATCTGGGACATACATAGTGTGTCAAATAGCAAGGAGTATGGAAATGAACACCATGTTTTGGTATCTCAGATTATCATGCAAACATAGATGATCTGTTTTAACCTCCTTGTAATTGGACTTTTTTTTCACTTTGTGAGCATACCCACATTTAGATGCCAAAGCTAGAGCTTGGTTGAGGATCATTTTGGCAGAAAACCTGTCATTTTTGTTGTTTGAGCAACTCAGCTGATTAGGTTTCTTAAAACCCAGTTCTGTAATTTGAATGTGCAAGCTCTTCCTGTGCAGCTTTATGCTTCTGATGTCCGTGGTCTCTTTCTGATCTTGTTATTTGTTGGAAATGACGTGAGCAAATAGGTGGTTTAGTTTATGACAGCTTTGTTTCCAAGCTCAGGCCTGCAGTCTAACCAGTCAGTCCTCTCATTTTTTTGTCTGCAATAAACTGCCTTCCCTGCTGACTCAGAACTTTCTAAAACCATTTATAGATAGGAGCAAATACAGCATGAGACAGAGACATCTTTAGTGGCATAGAGAGACTGCCGTGGTTTCACTCTGATTCAGGAGATGCATGTGACAGACACATTAAATTAATGGTTTTATGTAGCTTCAGGGGAAAAAGTTAGTTGGCTGCCCAAGTTTTGCCCCTTCTGTCACTGCAATTGTTCATTGGCACATTTTTCATCTTTGCCTACAGTGGAGAATTCTTCCTTTACCATCCCCTGGTACCACCAGCCATTGAGTTGGCACTTCCTGCCCTGTTGGACATGTACCCCACCTCCCAAGCTTATCTGAAGTATCAAGCACCCTGTAAAAGAGTCCTTGAATGTGTTGCTTCACTGGGGTTTGTGAATTCAAAAAGCAGAACTACTTTCTGCTTGCCAGCTTCAAAGTTCAGTGCTAGACACAGACTGACAGCACAATAGTAAAACAAAAGACTGGGGTCTTACTACAGGGTGGGAAACAACATTAATAAATAGAAAATATCTCTGGCCCAAGTTAAAAATTCTGTCAAAGTATTTTAATCCCTCTTAATCACTTTAAGTTTTCCTTAAGTTGCAATAAATCCTCAGTCTCCTTAGGATACTTACGAGATGTCACATTTCTTGTCTGGTTTCTTAGTGTCAAGAGGATATTAAAATTATTGTATTTATTTAATGTTCTTTTGGTTTGTTTTTTGTGGGGTTTTTCAAGGAGAGAGATCGCTATGCATACAAGATTCATCTTCCAGAAACAGTAGAACAGTTGAGAAAATTCAATGCAAGACGAAAACTAAAGGTAAACTGAATGTAGTGTTAAAAGAATATAATTACACAGCTCAGATTTTGTGTGATACTTGATTCATTTTAAAAGTGCTAAGAGAAATCTATGCTTTGAAGTCAGCAATAAAATAAAAAGTTGCAGCAGGACTTCACAGACGTTTATTGAAATGATGTCTTAGAAAGGCTGTTTGTCCTTTCTTTCTTAGTGCAGAGTTTTCAAATTTCAGTGCAAATTGTCTGTTATCAACCCAGGTGTATATGAGGTCTTCATCTTCAATCAATTCAGTAATTCTGTGTAATACGAATTACTGGAGAGAATGGTGCAATCATGTCTGTTATTGTTGTGTTACTTTTATAATAAAAGGAACATTGTAATTTTTAATGTCTTTGTTGAAGAAGAACGAATACGTGTTCTACAGTTTATCCTATTTATGTTTAACTACATACTAGTTTATTTCTTAGCCATATTGAAAAGAGCATTAACGTTTTAGCCTAAAACAGCATCGTTTTTCTTCAGTTCCTGTCATGGGATGTTTAACAGAAACATTTCTGAATTCACTGAAAGGTTCAGAAAATTATGACAGAGGTGTGGAGCATTACAGTTCATGGGCTGTTTTACAATTTGTAATAAAACTCGGAATCAGGTATTCACATTGAGCTGCTGCTTTGCAAAAGTTTAATGTAGCTGATGATTAGGGTGCACAGTTGCCACAGTTCATGAACAGCTCTTTCTTTTTGGTGGTTTGCATGCCCAGGTAATACTTCCATTAAAATGCTAGCTAGTACATTTTAGAATATGACCTGATTCCTGTTCTAGGTGCAGTTTCAGATATTTCCCACATTTCTTCCTGGGGATGCCACTATGTTTAGTTTCCTGAGCTTTTATACCTTCATTATTTTTTTATGCCATTTTATCCAAAGCCGTGTTCTGCTGTGTTCTGCAGTATGTTTCATGAAATTTGTCCATACTTCCGTAACTGTGAGGCATTAAAACCTGAGTGGTTAAAGTGTGATTTACTTGAACAGGTAAATATATCTCAGAGCAGGTAACCATTTTTCTGGTTTTGTAAATTCCCCCGTAACACTCATTCTGGGACTCTGAGATTATCTGTATGACTGTATTACTTTTATATTGATGTATTATGGGTGTCAAAGCATTCTAGCGCTGTCAATGTCAAATTATAACAATTTCTAAAATAAAAACATAGAGTTTTGCTTTAAAGAGTGAATTTTTATACCTGCTAATCCACTCAGTCTAGATAAAAGATAAAGAGATTAGTTATTTTGTTTACATTGTACTAGAATGTAAATTTATGCCTCATAGTTATTATTTCAATATGCATTCACTTAAAGAACTGTTCTCATGAATCCCCTTGCAAAGAATATTTTTACTGTTCATTAGTGTATGACCAGCTCTTCTGTTAGATATGGTCACTGATAACAGGGAGGCAGAGCTGAAGACTTAGAAAATTTGTTTGCTCTTCACTGGGAAGGTCAACACACAAGAGAATTCAGGAGATTGAGTCATCCAAGGTGTCTGGAAATGTTTCATTATCCTTCTTTGTGTAATTTAGACTGTGTGGGTATTTTTATTCAGGGGGCAGTACTAGCAGCTGTGTCAAGCCACAAATTCAACTCCTTCTATGGTGACCCCCCTGAAGAGCTGCCAGACTTCTCTGAAGACCCCACCTCCTCAGGTATTTTAACAGAAAGTGTGTTTACTGCAGTCAACTTGTCTTAAGTCTGTACTGACCAGAGTACCAAGTATTTACTAATTCTTTGGCATTCCATAAAATTGAATATTAAGTTAGCATTTACATGTGAAAGAATAAATAATTTTCAGTCATAATGGCATTCATGACTGGCAAAAACAAAGAGAAAATCTCTGCACAGTTTTAAGCTTCTACAGTAATTCTGTCTAATTTTTTCATTTTTTTCTTGTATGTACATTTAATTACAAATAATGCTATAATCTCAAATTTCTCTTCCTATTACTTGAGTATAAAAGCTTATTGAAATTTTGTTCTGAATTCTTAGGCAGGAGCTAAGTTCTCATACCTTACTAATAGTTATTTATAAAAAGAAGCCATTATGTACCAAAATTTCCTGACCTCCTGTTTTGGAGAACAATGATTAAGGTGTGTCCTGTTTAAAGCTCACTTGACGGTATTTCTGACCCTCCTATCTTCAGAGGGAGACAATACATGCATCCAGGGACCTCCCAATATATTTCAAAGGGGAGGATAATACTTGTGCTGTGATCTAGGCCTTGGATGGGACAGTGACCTTACTCAAGCAATCCTTTTGTCCACAGCCCATATTCAGAAATTTAAATAACCTGTCAGTCCCTAAACTAACACAGCCCTGTCTTAGTTATGTGTCCTAATTTTGACATAACATTCCTCAAAATATTTGCAGCGCAAAAGTCTGGGTTGGTCTGTCTGATCTAAAATTAGGATTTAGGATCAATTTAAATGAACCTTTAAGAAAAACCTAAGTCCAAAAGGATGTCTTTATTTTTCTAAACAACTTAGGAGTACTGGCAGGATATTTTAGCTATGCACTGACTTTTCTAGAAGACATTTCAGGAACTTAATTGTGTGTGTTGATCTGCTGTGTGATAGTTCTCTTTCCCAATATTTTTATGGGTGAGAGAATTGCATATTGACTTCATATATTAATTATTTCTTTCCTTCTGTTTCATATGAGCAAGTAATTATTATAAATAATTTCAGTGCCATTAATATAAGAATTACATGCCCCATAAGAATGGGGGCGACTTTTTTTTGTTGAAATTTTCCAATTTCACTTCTTGGAATTCAAGTTCGAGTACTTAAGGATTGCTTTGTTCTCAGATATGAACACTGCTCATGATTCCCATAGAAATGAATGAGAATCTCAGATCATTTATTGCAAATGGGTAATCACAGCCTTATGGCTTAAGTTAAGTCAGACAGCTTTTAAATACTTGATGTACTTGCAGTTAAGGATCCACCTATTCTTCTAAAGAAAGAATAAGTCAGTTTTACTTCACCTAGAACTACTTGCAGTGCCTTAATTTTTGTTTCCATCTACTTCCCCCATTTCAGTGGTGAATGGCCACCAACATGACTGGCAGTGGCAACTTTTCTAATCTGAAAACAGCAGTTCCTCTTTCCAGTTTCAGTCTCACATCAACAGGACATGTGTCTTCCTCAGTCATGTAATTGCAGATATCAGTATACAGAAAAGTTACAAGTTCTATTTTTTTCCTGCTCACAGAATACTTGCACGCAGTGCACATGTGAATTGTACAGAATATCTGTGCTGGATCCATTGTTATCATGTGTTCATCTCTGAAATAGCTGAAACCAAAGCTTGGGTTTCTCAGGAAGGCAGTTATTCTCTAATCTAACATTGTTGGTTGGACTCATGGGGGATCACAGTGATCAGGAAACCATCCTAAGTGGGTGGTTTTCATTATGTTTCTCTGACCCACTACTTTAGCTGATAAAATATTTAATATTGAACACTGAGCCTTGCAAGAAAAGATACTACAACTCTTTTCAGCTTCTGAAGTTCCTAGATATGGAAGTCTGTTTTGTTTCCTCTTCAGAAGTACACTAATATTTTAAACATTCCTATCTTGTAGCATGGGTCTTGTGATGATTCTAAAGCAGTTTGTAGAAATTAAACATAAAACTCTTGAATTGCAGTAGAAACTTGATTATCTTAAGGTTATTTAAGTTTCCTTCCTAATGTCTCATAATGTTATTCCAGATCATAAACTCTTAATGAAGAGCTTTTAATATTCTAGATGTGGTTGCCAATTATTCCTCCCATAAAATTTCATTAAGCTTATCATTGTAACTAAATGATTTGTCAGAAACAGGCAAATACAGAACTCTTACAGAGATAAATATATAGAAATATAGATGCTTATTAAGTTATGCAAATTACATTTCCTGTCCTCCAGATCTTTACAAACACAGAAACAGAAAATTTCAGTTCTCTCTTTTTTCCCCAATTAATCTAGAGACGTTCTTTCTCAAAGTTTGGAAACCTGGGGTTGCTGGAACCTTTGAATATCTTCCTCTACTGCCAGAGTATTATCCTGGGATAGGAAAGCACTACAGGCAGCAAGTCAGGTGACTTTTGTAGATGCAGAATCACAAAGGATATTCTTGTTAGAGCGCTCTCCAGCGATGGTCAGCAAATTGCATAGCTGAATTAGATGGGAATGAACAGAGATAAATTTCATATAAAGTCAAGCAGGTTTTTTTCTGTACACATCTTCCTTTCCTTTGTACAGTGTTAATAACTCTTGGTTCCGACCACTGGGTAGTCTGTTTCCTCTTTTGTCAGTAACCATCCTCTGAAGAACTTGAATTAATCCTGCTGTCATCCTGTTGGTAACATGGCAGAAACCAGTCTTGCTGAATTTTGAGTGTGATAAAACCTTTTAAAATATTTTTAAACTACAGTGCTGTTTTATTGCTGACAGTCTGTTCAGTAACTTCTTCAGTAAAGCCACCAAGCAGCTCAGCTGACAAGCTTTCTGCAAATGGTTTTCTCTAGGATGTAAAACATTTGGCTTTCAGGTTGCCTGTCTTCAAGACATTGTAATATGTGTATTCCCCAAGGCAACAAATGTTTTGGATATTTTTAATATGCTGAAACAAACATAAATCAGAAGTTAGCAATCAGCAGCCCTAAAGGCTAAATCTGTCACAGGAGAAAAACTAGCCCAATAGGAAGTATTTGAAGTGGACCATGAAATACATAAGGTGGCAGGAAACAGTGTTTGCTCTCTGCTGCCCTTCCCCATCTGGTTCCCTCTGCTTTCCTGCCCAGTGCCTGGCCCTCCTACCTCCTGATTGCACATTAGCTCTAGACAGGATTTCCTCTCCCTCTGTCATATGCTGGCCACTTGTCCCCCAGCAGAGAGAACAGCTATACAGTTTTCAAGTATTTTCATAACAGGGTCTCAGGGTGGGGATTGAACATCACCAAGTGTTAAAGCTTTTAATTTTTCCTTCTTTGGCTTCTTGAGGTTTGACTTGAGAAGCTGAATTGAGGATGACTGTTTTGTATGGAGTGTTAAGTAGATTCAAAAGGGTTAAGTTTTCAGGCCAACAGTTAGAAAAACTGATAAACTGAAGAGGGTTTTTATAACTTTTTATTTCCAAAAGCTTTTTGTAGCCACATTTTCAGAACTGAGTCAGTGATGGAGTTAAGCCAGTGGATAGTCCATAGTCTTTGGAAAACTGCATAACTGACTTTTAGTTAAAGCAAACCTTACCTTTTGGTTGAAGGATGTTACTCTCTGATGTCTGCTGGGATTGCTTGGTCTGTGGCACACATTTCTGAGCTATAACTAACAGGTTTCAGAGCGGCTTTTTGCCACAGACAGTTCTGAATTCCTGTAAGGGATCCTCTCGAGCTGTGTTTCTGGGTAACCACAGAGCGAGAGAACAGCCTGGGTGGCCAGATGTGCTCCTGTACCTGTGCTAAGCAGGGGCACTGCTGCAGCACTTCCTGCACTGGTGTGTGAGTGCTGAGCTCTGTGGTCACTCTGGAAGCAGATGAACGTAGAAGCAGAGTTTTGCACTGCACACAAAGCAGCCACACTGAGGCTCCTTCAGCGCTTCTGCCTCATTTTCTCCAACTGCAAGGCACAGATTCCACATACAGCATTGCTTTTTGGTATTTTGTTTCAGGATTGATGTGTGCAAATTGAAATTTTCATTCTGTTCTATTTTGTCAGACTCTATTGTTGTGTCAAATGAGTTGTTTTTAATGGCATGAGATCTTGATTTTCAAATTTGATAATAATAATAATGGGAATTAAGCTAAATCTCTTAGTCTTTCAGGGTAAGGTCAAAGTATATGTATGGACAATTTGTAACTGTTTTCAACACACATGGAAGTAGCTGAACTCACAAGTTAGAATGGCTAGTAGATTAATGGGATTTAGAATTCATGAAATATGGGCAATACAAGCCCATATCTTAAAACCCATCGGTTTCATCAATATGAGTAAGAAAAAGAAACACTTTTGTTATGCAAAAATTACCAGTGATTTTGTAAATATTTGCAAAGGGTGTTGTGTAACTTCTTAAAGTATGAGCGCTTAGGGGGAAAAAAAAATACATTCACCTTATAATTTATTCTTATTAATTCCTTCACTAGTATTACAAGCACAGCTGTCAGTTTTGAGATCATGGGTTTGTGTGTTTCCAATATTCCATTATTAACTTTATGATTTTTCAGCTATTGATTCTTTGCTCTGGTATGTTTATTAAAAAAAAAAAAAAAGGCATAAAGACACTGTTAATTAAAATTTTAAAAATAATAAAATAATGAAGTGGTTGTATTTCTAAATGGTTCTCATAATGTTTCTCACTGAAACTTTTGATTTCAATATAACACTGCTAAATTTTGCTTATTAAGTATATTAATATGATGTTATACATCGTTTGCAGTATGTTGAATTATTTTATCATTTCACCTGTTACAGTATTTTTATTAGAAATCTCTTTCTGTCCATGAGTTTTTTAAAATAGTTTAACCAATGTTGGAAAAAGTCTGGTGTTAATAGACCTCTAACACTGCATCCATGTGCTGCCTTCCCAATGCCAAGTGTGTGTTTTCCTCCCACCCCAGTCTGACAGTGCCATTTGCTTCACTCATCGAAACCATATTAAAAACTGGGGGGATCTTTGTCACTTTGTTGAGACTCTTTTGGGGCTAAATTAGTGCACTAGGTTGCAGCTTTATAAATCGCTTGTTCTGAAATCTTCATACTGTTTGTTGTTTGTCCAAACGCTGCCTTCCTTCTAGGACTTCTAGCAGCAGAAAGTAGGTATCCCTTTGTTTTCCTTTAAGGCATATCAGTCAGCTATGGTGTGTGTCTTTGCATGTTTAAAAATCTGCTTTCTTTTGCTTCTCTTTGCTCTTCTCAGTTTTAATACTGCCTGTTAAAGTAAGATTGTCTGGTATTGACTAAATCTGTCTACAGTATAATGTAACCGACAGTATAATTAAGCAGAAGGATGATTTCCAGGGAATTCTGAAGATTCTAATCTAGAGGCAGTATTAAAATCACCTGAGTTTTGGGGAATTTTTTTCCCAATATTTAATATTTGCAACACAACTGAACTAAAATTTAGTTTTCATTGAATTAATAAAGTATACAATATTTTAGTTTTGCATTTTCATTCCAAAATTGTTTTCATGGACTAATGGTTTTTTTCTCCTACCACCAACATATACTGTAATGTTAGTAAATATTATATTCTTGCTCTACATTTGCATGAACTTTCTTGATCCTTCTGTGTTGATGTGATATCTGACCTATGCATATACACTGTGGATATGCATACACCTGATTTCAATAACTATCCAATATGTGTCTCTTCAGTGAAGGAATGTTGTTAGCATGTAGGGAGGAGGTTCTGCTGCAAGGTAGCAGCACACTTTGTGAGAGACTGGGAGCACAAGCACTTCTAAAATCTGCAGACTATACTAGACAGAGGAGAAGGTGTGAAATTCTAGGCCCTTTGATACAAACCACAAGCATTTCAAAAACAACTAATTCAGCATCTCCGAAAACAAGCTGTAAAAAGTGGGGGCTTCCTGCAGCATTTTAAGACTTGTAGGCTAACAGCTCCACTTCTGTCCTAGGTCAGGACATGTCAGCAGGACATATGTCCATGTCTCCATTTCTGATCAGTCATGGATTTTGTGGTTGTTGTTGTTTGGTTCATTCTTTTGATTTTACAGGTTGTGGGGGAAGTTGTTCCTTGTGCTCCGATTTCCCCATCTCAGAATGCCTGTCCAGTAACACAAGAGTGAAATTTCAATGGATTTTTATGTAAAAGTTTTGTGATAGTTTTATTTTTCAACAGTTGTAGGGGGGAAAAAAAATGCTCATACAGAGCCTGTGCCATGATTTTTGGGTTTTTGTTTGTGCATAGAGAGTTTTCTTCTGCAAACTGACTGACTATAATGGAGTGTACTGCCATCATGCTGGTCAGAAGGGGGTTTTCAGATATTTTTGCAATGAGGAAGAAAGGGTCTAAGGAAGGGATACTGAAGGGCATTCATTTATTAAAATACTTATTTGTTTAGTTGCAAGTGAGTGTGCCTACATGTAAGGTACAGGTCTGGTCTGAAAAGCAACACTTCTGCCTATTTCTTTACCACCACGCTAGACTGGCTTCTGTCGTATTTGAGTCTGGTTTTACAGTGAGGGGTAGCTGGGAAAAGAATTGGCAAACTCTGTGTGAAGGTGCCAGGTATGGAGACAGAAGAAAGCTGGAGCCATGCCTACACTCAGTGCCCCTGTGTGTGCAGGGTAAAAGGAAGTCTCTCTTCAAAATTAAGCATCAGTTTCTCGATGCCCTCTTTGTCCTCTTTCCCCCATCCTTTTCTATTTTCCATACATAGTACTCTCCTCTACATTCCTTCTGCTGTTTGGGAACACTTTATCTCTTGTTTTCTTTTCTTTTTTTCCTTTTATTTTTCTTTTTTCCTTTGTTTAGTCTTTTTTTCTTTCTCCCTGTTTTTCTCTCCTTCATCTATTTCCCTTAGTTTCTTTTCTGGCTTTTACATGCCTCTCTCCTTTCTTGTATTCTGTAGATGTTCTTACCTTCTTTAATGTAAATCCCAATACCCTTCCATTGTGCTGGCTGTCTTGTTTCTGAATTTTTAGTGTCATCTCCATAAACCTCCATCTTTCTAGTTCTCTTACTAGACTCTTCCTGATTGTTTTATATACATATAGTGTATGTATATACATATATTTATATTTTCACTGCTTTATTTGCTTCCCAGTAGCATTCACAGAACTGTGTGCATGTAGGAGCTTATTTGTAAATTTTATAGGGTGTCTAAACTTCACTGTTTGGTTTCAGTCCAAGAAGGAAGAAGTCGTGAAACACTTTATAGTTCAAATTTAAGCAGGGTAGAGTCTTTACCTGGCTTACATTTTAATTACACTGTGTGTATATGTGAAACATACATCTCCCACCTTATTTAACCTATTGTAATCATATATATACGTATATATACACACATATACACCTGCTTTGGCTGTCATCTGTCCCTGCAGAGTCGGTTGCTCTGGAATACAGTGAACAGCAAAGAGAACAAATTACTGTGTGAGATCAGAGGCATCTCAGCTCCAGTGATTTTTGCAGATGTTGTTTCAAGTGATGAAGAGCAGCTGGTGCTCAGCTGGCTTTGTCTAAATCTGAGAAGTTACATCAGTTAAAGTAGTGGACAGGTCTGCACTTTATAATAATGCCCATGCTTGTTTTTCCATGAGACTGTATCCTGTGACTTCACTTTGTGATTCTAATATTTGATCTCTCTAAAATCTAACAATTTCTGATGATTTTTCATCTTTCCTTGCTGGATGTACTTGCCTCAGACCTCTTCACAAACAAAGTAAAATGTAAATCCTGCTTTCTGAAGTGCCTGTGCTTTAAGAGCCAGGATTGATTTTTAAATTTCATTTCCAGCAGCTGCACACAAGAAGGCAGCCAAGAGATGAGGTTGAGAGAAATCAGCTTCTGTTCATTGTAGAGTGGCTGGCATAAGGACTGAACTGTGATATACAGAGACATTGCAAATGACAGCAAAGCCTTGGTTAGTCGTTTAAATACCACTGTACAATCTTCAAGGTACAGCTGCTTACCTATTTATACAATATAAAGCATAGTTGGAATGAACAGGATTGAAATGAGTGGCTAGTGTCATGAACTTCATTTTATGTGATTCTACAAATCTAAGAGATTTGATTTTGCCAATGTCTCTTTAATAAAAACATGCTATTATTATAATGGTTATTATAAGTTCTGCAGAGTTATTTCCTGGCATAGTAATTGCGGGAGACTGGCAAAAAGGTCACAGGTTTATAGTTTTGTGTTTGAACATCAGGCTTCCTGAGTTCTGAGTTTTCATTACTCAGAAGAGGGTCTATGACTGAGCAAGACTTAAATGAGCATTTGTAATTTCAGTGTTAAAAAATAAATCAAGGAATTCTTTTGCCCTCTGTCAGAATGTGTTTGCAGTCAGGATGTAGTCTGTGTTTTGCAGCAATATCTGAGTCTCTTTACCTAAACACTTACTCAGTTCTGCACTGTTGCAGATCACATATCACATGAGAAGAAGTTCCTAATTCTATTTACTGCCTGTTACATAACAGAGGGAGCCAGTTATACCTGCCTGGTGTGCTGAGAAGCCTCAGAAAAGCAAACTTTTGGGATGTTTTGTAGTGGGGGGAAACACTACTGCTGCAGAATATGTAGGAAATTGTTGGAATGGTATTCCATATTCTCTTTTACTCTGTTCTGGGGAGAAATAAGCAACTCCTCTGTACCTTTAAAGTTCAGTTTCTCTAGTCAAACCACCTTTTCCAGACTAGAATAGCTGGATGCCTCGTTATAGTAACAACACTACTTTACCAAAGCTTTGCCTACTTCCAACCTGATGAACCAGTGTCTTGTTAGCAACTTCAGGTGGTAGTAAGAACACTGTATGAGAACTGCAGAGTCTAGAGACAGAATTCAGATGTAGGAGAACTATTTCTGAATGGCCATCTCCAAAAATGAGGTAACAGAACCTGCATAAAATACCTGTGATAACTTGGACTACACACTGGGTAAAGAGAAAATCCCAAGTTTGTGCCTCATAAAGCAAATACGTCTCTCTGATAAATAATAGATCTACCTCAGTAGGCAGAAAACTGCTCAATTCATCTCTGTCTTCTCAGAATTAATTTGGTATGATCCTTAAGAAGTTATTCCACTAACCATACAAGCGTTTTATGTGCTAGTACTGACTGCAGGAGACTGTCATAAGCATTCTGATGTGGTTTTTCTTCTTTTTAGTATATGACAGCTCATCGTTTTCAACTTTTCAGAGTTGGCAGCCACCAGGAAACTGAATAGCTGCAGCCATCCTTCTTTAGGTATCCTTATGGGAATACAAGAAGGACAAGGTTGTGTGCGTGGCCCAGAGTGTCACTGCTCCTTTGGACACTGAGATCATTTACTGTGCATTTACAGCAGGATCCACAGTCTTCTCACAGAACCATGTTTGGTGTGGATTTTGTTACTGTTTCTGCAGAGAAGAGTCTTCTATTTATATCACTGGAATTGCAGCCTTTCCTGTGCAATTGGATCTGTTTTTATAGTAACTTAAGGTGCAGGGTGAGATTCATCTCACCCAGAAGTTGGGGCTGCTTGAAAGTTCTGGGGCAGTGAGCAGCATTTCCTAACAAAGGTTACTGTATGGAGTCTTAAAAAACAAACTAACACAGCCAGTCAAGTTAGTCAGCTTCCTTATTTTTCCTGCCTTACTAATATTTATGCATCATTCTAATTTTGATGTTTCTAGATTCTGTCTGTAACTGCTGCAGACCATGAGAAATCTGAGCTTTTAGCTTGTATGACTAATAATTCATTTAAGTCCTTCCTTTATCATTTGTGCTGAGGCTAAAATGGGTGCACTTGCAATGTTGAAAGGAGATTAAATCCTATTTCAAAAGGATATAAGCTGTAATTATAAATACTGAGTGCCTTTACACTTTCCCCAAAGGTTAGAAATTTAGCTTGAATATGAATCTTTTTAGAAATAGGTGTGCTGTAAAGGTTGGTTAATTTTAATTTATGTAGTATCTCTTCTCTGAATTTAAAACTCTACCGGAAGGTACTTCTGGTCTTTTTTAACCAGTTGTCTGTAACAAAGAGAGTTTAGGTGTTCACAAAAATTGTTCTGTCACTTTTTTTAAGTGCTAACATGCTGTCAAGATACTGCTGCTATGCCATTTTCTCATGCAGGTGCATATTATTTGTAAATAAGTGAAAGGCATGACAGTAGGTGAAGCATAAGATTGTAGGTAAAAAAAAGAGCATAAGGTAAAACTGTCATCTTGAGGGATTAACAAAGTCACTGTCAGAAAGTCCCATCAAATTTCTTAAGGACATTCTTGGAAACTTTATTTTACAGCCTTCTATTCCATGTGAGCAATGGACAGGAGAAGAAAAGACCTAATGATCAAACCCTAATTTTTTTGGAATTCCCAAATACTCAAGAGGTTGTTGAGATGCAAATATTAAGAAATCATAACTTTCATTTCCATTTCAAAGCCCACAAAGTATTCCACAAAATAAAGTTTGCAAAGTAAATAGTACTGTCAAATAAAAAATGTGGTGGTCCAGAGCATTTGGTGTTTCACAGTAACACAGCACTGCAAGCAACTTTGAACATACTGGTTTCAGATTTGGCTCAGGTTTTGGTGGTTATGAGCAACAGTGAGCAGTATTAGAGACTCTTAAGATACTCAGGCCTCTGAAGTGAATCTTCTCTTGAGTTTTCCTAAAATACTCCAAATACACAGAAAGAGCTGTGAACACAGAAAAAGAAGCTTTGCTTGAGAATAAAATAATTCAAACTCTGAGCATGACAAGAGCAGGAATAAAAGAGAATTTTAACAAATTTTCTCCTACCAACTGGATCCTGGAAAGTCAAGCACTTTCCTTCAGGCCTGCAGATCTCTAAGTCCATCAACCTTTAAGTGATGTGCTGAACATGTTAAGGAAACAGTGCAGTGCTTTTTGGGTCCCTGGTTAGTTGTTTTTCCTTGCCTTTGTGGCTTAGCTGTGATGTTTCCATCCTCTTACCAGCAGATCCCCAGTCCTTATGTTTGCTCAGGTTTCCTACTATGTCTCTGGCAGAGGAATGTGGATGGTTCCTTTCAGCTGAGCAGCCTTGTTCATTGTCAAAGAGGAAGCAAATTTTTCTCTTTTTCAGTGCACCCAACCTCATGCACAGCAACTACTAGAAGTCAAACCATTTATTTGCTGACAGCCACAGATTTTTAAAAGAACATAAATTAGTACATCAAACAGATACAAGTAGTCAGACACACTTGATGGAAGAGAACTAAGGAGTTTTACTGCTCCTGAGCCATGAGTTGTGAATGAGGGGGATACTGTGGTTCTCAAATCTTGTTGTACAGGGAACTGTGAGGAGAATCGTGGGCTGAGGTTTGTACTAAATGTGATGCAAGAGTTTCTAGATTTGTAATTTATTTGTCCTTCTAAGCTGTGAGGTTGCAAGTCTTGTATAGTAGCTTTTGTGTACTTTATGTTTATTCCAGTTTTTCAAGGTTTTCAGAGAAATAAGTTAATTTAACGTGTTTCCTTGGGGGGTTAAGAGGGCATTGGGTATTTTGGTTTTATTACATTCTGAAAATGCAGTGCAAAAGAGTTTGAGTTGAGGAGGGCTGGTAAGAATTGTTCATGCAGTGGAGGATAGAATTTCAAGGAATGGAGCAATTTTTTAGGTATTATCTGTCTTGTCAAAAAGACACAGGCAAGCTAATAAGTAAAGAGAATAAGCATATTGATGAGAAATTAGTGAAACAGAGAATGTGTAGAATTCAGTATCCAGAATTAAGAATTTATGAAAAAGCATTCAGCATTTCACTGCCAGACACCAGCATTGTTGCAGACTCTGACTGGATATGTTGCCCTCTTTCCAGATGCTTTTATCACTGTAGAAAAAGTGAAGACATGCTCTGTGTGTGTTGAGATAAGCCAAAGTTGGCATTCTAGTAAAGCACACAGGTGGCAGCCACCACTGATACTCTGATTTTTAAAGAAGTTGTTTCACACAGAACCACTGTGGGCTGGTTTACTGTGGATTTGTGTTTCTTTGTCCTCCCTTGCTGAGAGTTCAGCTTTTCCTCATGGACTTCCACCTTCCATAATGCCTCCCATTTCTCCTTTTTGTCTCCATAGCTCTCGCTCCTCGCTCACTCCCATGCCATATAAAAATCATCCCCATCATCCTGTGACCCAAAACAATGCCCTGGCAAAAAAGCAGCAAGTGCTGTAACTGGGTGGGAGATAACCAAGCAAGCAGAACAAACAGAACAAAAACACATTACAGCCTTGTTTTTGTCCCCCAGAGGACTCAGCAGTCCCTCCCTCTTCCCTCCTTTATCCCAATGCTGATTTTAAAAGTATTTTTGAAGCATAGGTTCTTCTTGATTTTACTGATGTTTCAAATTTGGTTTCAAAATAATTCTGACTGATATTTCAAAATTTTACAGTATGTATTTGAAATTGGTCAGCAGTTCAAAAAGAGAAGAAGGGAAGGTTGGGGTGGGAATGGTGAGGACAGGCCAATAATCCAAGTCACTCCATAAGACATCATTGGAAGCAAGGCTAAAATAGAACAAAGCTGAGCGTAATAAAGTCAGGTTTTAACCTCTCTCCCATTGAGCCATTTCTTATGTATAATTACATTATCTGTGAGCACTGTTGATATATGTAAAGTTTATTCTGTGAGTTTTCCTGTTAAAACTCCAACTTCTTTAAGCTCCTGTTCCAGCTGTACCAGATGAATTGAAAGTTTCCTTTTCCAAAGTTCAGTTTACCATGAGCCTTTGCTTTATTGATTTTTTATTCTCTTTTTTTTCCCCTGTCTGTTGTCCCATAGGAGCAGTCTCACAGGTGCTGGACAGCCTGGAAGAAATTCATGCACTTACAGACTGCAGTGAAAAAGACTTAGATTTTCTTCACAGTGTTTTCCAGGATCAGCATCTTCACACGTTACTAGATGTAAGTTTTCTGTGATAAAAATTTGAATGTGTTCCTATATCTGTTGTTCATTGGATCATATTTTGTTTTATCCTGAGCATATTACATTTCTTTGTTTGATACAAAAATTAATTTATTTAACAGTAAAATGTAAGAATCATCCAGCACTTTATGCAAAAATACATTTTTAGGACTGTAATGTAGAGTATTTTAGAATATGTAAGTGATTAAGAGTTTGAGTTAATAGGTTTGCTTTAAAGTAATTCATCAGAACAGCTTCTTTTTCTTTTAATAAGGGCTAGATTTTAGTTTTTATTTTAAATGTGAATTGCAACTTTATAACTGTACATATTCTATTTTTGTCATTATTATATAGTGTATTAATCTTGGGCCAGTTCTGGGTATATTTTTACAAGTATGACATTTTTTGTGTGAAGCACCAAGGTATGCTCATTTCTCTTTTTCACTTGGACGTGGTATGTAATAGGCTCAATCATCTAAAATCTGTATTGCTCTGTGGTTCTGGAGAGCTGTCAGTCCATAAGACAGCAGAGTCTTATTGGAGTGCCAAAACACTCATTGAATGACAAATTCAAAAGCACATCATGTTGTCAGTGACTTTGTATCTACCCAGCACTGGGATCGAACATAAAAGTCAAAAAAAGTAGCAGAAAAAAACTTTCCCTGGTGTTTTTTTTTCTGGGATGTGTGGATACTTAATGTTGAAGACAGAGGATTTGTTTTTCAGACAAGACTGGCTTTTTGTAAAGCAATCTACACATTGCACTGAGAAAAAACTCGAGGTGGAACCAACTGCAGAGAGGCACCTCAGCAAGTGCTGTGACACAGCAGTGGCAGATCTGCAGAAAAAAGCAGCTGGCACTGAAGAGCCAGTGCTGACAGTTCTGTGTGTTCTAAGGGCTTTAACTTTATGCCAGTGGTACTGCAGTCCTACGGACTGAATAACCACTGGTAGGTGAACAGCATCTTTTATTTTAATGTTGTTTGAGAGTAAATATGCTCTGGTAAAACTGCACAGTGAAAAATAAAGAATGGTACATGGGCATAATGAGATTAATTTTAAAAATGCACTCCTGGATCAAACCAAAATGCTTGTGTGACCTCATGGATGATGACCATTACTATGTCTTAAACTGAACAGCTCAGTGAATATCACAAATCTAACAAGCTGTGTGTGGTTTTTACCCAGTGAAAGAGCCACGGGAGTAGGAGTCATTCGAGCTGTCTGATCTGCAGGTAGATGATTATGTTTGTAGAGACTTTAGAGAGTTTCTGAAAAATTACTGAATGATGTAGTTCCTCTGTGCAGCTTTGCCAGGAACATGAGCTGATTGTAAACAGTGCCACAGGTCCTTTGGTGTCCAGACTCTTTAAAATGTAGTGAATGAGTTGTACACTTGTTTGATCAGTGACATGAATTCTGTGCATTCTTCAAGTTTCAAGGATTCCAGTCCACACATCCTTCCTTCTGGAAATGGCCCCAGCTGCTGGGTTCTGAGCTGGCCTGTGTGGGAACACAAAGCTGCTGGCAGAGCTTCCCCACAGAGCAGCTGCGCCTGGGACTCGAGGAACCAGAGATAGGAGTTGGCTGCTAAATGGTGATGGCATTGCTCTGGCACAACACTACAGTTCTAATCTTTGTTCTCTGGTACCTGTTTATGCACTTTACATCAACAGTCATTGGATAAAATTACACAAAGCACACAGGAAGAAGGGCCTAGGGGCTCATGACTTTCCTGAATTGCATCTCCAACAACTCATCTTTGCAATTTGCATTAAAATATGCATCTTTTTTTTCCCAGTTTAAGTTCATCTAGCTTCTGTCCCAGATGCTTAAATTACTCTTCTAATATGGCATGCTGCAGTATTGAAAGGTGCTCAAGTAATATGAACAAGAAATAAAAAATCTGGAGAGGAGTAGAATAACATGAGTGTAATAAGAACCATGTGTCACTCATGCAGAAAGGTTTTAGATATTTATTAACCATTGTTATGTTATCTTACCACTTCTTGGGCTTTGGTAAACCACATGGCCTCAGTTTCGGTATTTTGCTGGATGACAGGTCTGCCAGACATTAACTCATGCTTCTGCAATGCTTTTGCTTTTTTTCTGCTCTTGACAGTACCAGTCTGGTTCCTTGCACTTCATGACCTGTTATTGCTGTAATGGTAGCTTTGCAAATAAGAAAAACCAGCAGTGAATTCATACAATTTTCACATTCTTCATCACAGTGATTCTCATAAACAGATGGGGATACGTTTAATTGCACCTTATAATAAGGTATCTGTGAGAACAAAATACCATCAAGAAGCATTTTTGTTTTATTATGCTATGTGGAAGGGGGATGATAGAATCTTCCCAAAGATACTTAGATTAGAAAAATACAAAATAAAATTCTGAAAGAGTGCAGTGTCCCGAAATAGATATTTCAAAGACTGAAGCAAGTTACAGACAGTATTATTTGAAAGGGCAGCTTTTTCATGTCAGTAACTTGAATGTGGGAGATTGGTTTCTGGTTCTGTATCAATACTATTCCAATTTCTTTCTCAGACTTCTGAAAAAATCACCACTTGTACTTGGATGAAGTTCTGTAAGGGAAACTGTTTATTCCTCTCAGAGTATTTGGGGTTACTGAAGCCACCAGACAAAGTAACCTGTAAAGCATTATATCCTATTAAGTAGGAATTTTCTAGTCTGTTGTGAAGTTGTGGCTGTCAGTTTGCATTAAACTACTGTTCCTCTTCTGTGGCCATTTTCCAGAGTTAAATTTGTTCTCGTGTTCCTACTCTTTCTCAAGAGTTATCCTTATTTTTAGATTAAGCACATGATGGTAGATCATGCCTGATGCTGAAATATCTTATTTTGTCTCTGAAATAACTCTTTTTTTTGAAGGCCAAAAAAGAAAGGACGGTCTTTTTGTTAAGGGTGCAAGTTACCAATGTATTGGGTTTTTTGTTCAGATCACAAAATGTAAGTCTTCTTTCTCAGTAATTCATTGACTTGGGTATTATGAGGACAGGCACCTCTGAAGGCCACAGAAGGCATCATCCCACTGATTGTTTTTAATTGATTTATTTGTTTAAATAACTGTCTTAAGACTCTCTTCCAATTTACTTGGGGGCCAGAGGTGTTCAAAACAAGGGGAAAAAAGGTGCCAACTGCTTAGAAAGTAGTTTATATTCACTCTCAGCCAAATCCTGCAATACACCAGTGTATTCTGATGTGAATTTATTGAATAGTTTCATTGTGTGGTTTTTTTCATCATTTTACAGATTCTTATTATTTGTGTTGGGTGGGTTTTTTCCTGCACAGAAGTTACACAATTTATTATTAAAAACTTAATTGTGTTTACTGCAGAAAGGCCCTTCTAGAAACAACCATATAGAAATATTCACTACCCAAAGAAAATTTGTTGTTTAATATTTGAATTTTTTTTTTATTTATTTTTTTTTTTTTTAGTAAAAGAGTAACTTTGGTTTGGACAGATTTTTCTTTTTTCTTGCTTTTGTTAAATGTGTGATGATCAAAATTTTGGTGGATGCTGTAGGACATTTCTCTGTGTCACTTAGAATGTCTGGGTTTATGACTACATAAAGCTTTACAGACTGTTTCATTCCAGTACCCAATTTAGATTAAGAATGCAGTACAGTATATAAATAACTTCATGGAAAAACAGAGTTAAGTAGTGAAAGCAGTTTTTTATTACCATTGTCAGATTTTTAGAAGCCTTATCAAATGCTCGAATTAAATTCTTTTTTATTGACTTTCATGAAAGACATCCTGGGAGACACTGCTGTCCTGTGTCAGCAGGACTGATAAAGAAGTTGGAAAGAAATGTGAAGAGGTTACTAATTTTGGAGGCATTTGGTGTTTTGTATCGTGGCAAAAGATTTTACTTGAGTGATTATTTGTTTTGAAAAGCATAGTGGGCTTCAAGGCTGTGCCTAGTGGGGAAGGGTTTTACACATTATGTTTCATCTCTATCAGTGCATCAAAGGAATTTTGCTAAAGTGTAAACCCAGGAGCTGCTGTTTTGTGCAGCTGCTGGCATTGAAGGAGACAAGAGAAATCATTCTCCTGTTGAGTGGAGTGCTTTGGTCACCTCTGCAGGGCCGTGGCTGGGGTAGTTCTGAATGCAGATGTCGCTTGATTTACAAGTGAGATTTTCACCCAGCAGGAGAACAGTATCAGCTTTTGTGTGGCTGGGGCCTCTCTGTGCTGCTGCCTTTGTCTGCATCTGTCTGTCCTGAGGCAGAGATAGTTCTCTAGGCTGATGTCTTTCGGCTGTTAATTTTAAAAGTTTGTTACATTATTTTCATAGATGGAGTCATTGAGGTAAGTGTTGTTATTTCTGTGATAGAAATGTTACAAGCTTTCAAGAAAGTTTATTTTACTTTTTGCTGGTTTAACACACTACACACGTATGGTTTTAACTAAATGAGGTTAAATAAATTTTGCACTAGTCATTTGTATCATATCCATGTGTGCAGACACTTCTTTCTTTCTGAGTTTAATTTATATTCACAGTGCATATATTTAAGGCATACTGATTTCTCAAGAGAGTCTTCTGTGTCTGTTATCCTTTGTTGATCATGGTAGTGTTTCTCAGGAACCTGCATCTGTGCACACTTCAGAGTTTCCTTAAGATTTCTTTTGAACTCTGTCATCCAAACAGATTTGGTCCTGAAGTCCAGACTTTTAAGGAAACATATTTTCTCTTTTGCTAGAATGAATGTTGTTGGAACCTCAGTTTAGCTTCTTACATGGTTGGTTAAAGCTTTCTGCTGGGTTTATTTTGGTTTGTTCTGTTTACCCTCCCTATCTGGATGTTGGCACAGTAAATCTGAATGTCCTTTGTAAAAGTTTCAGTTATTCAGCAGTGTCCAGGCATGGCTGATACTATAGTTCTTTCTTTGAATATGCTTTAAACTCTTAATGCATTTATCTCTGATCTGCTCTTTTCTGAGAAAAGTATATTATTTTAACAATTTTAATGTATACTTTGGATTTTTTTTTTTTAAAGGCAAAAAAAAGCAAAAACTATTTTGATTTTTCTCTTCAAGATGCTTTCATTTCCTTCTATTTTAAATCATGAATAGACCGGTGGAATATCTATCATATGATGTAGAAAATAAAATAAATCAGCAGTTGTGTATAAAAAGTTTAAATATTTTCCTAGATCATCTAATTTTACTATATTTTGATTTGAATGAGAATGACTTTCTATGTGAATCACATAGTGGGATTCAAGGTTTTTTGGATGCACACTGGTCCTTGCCCTCTTGAATACTGATTATGTCAACACTTATGGGGGAACATGTTTTAGTGAAACCTGAATGCTTCTCTTTTGCAAAAAGAGATCACAAAGTGTGTTACAGATGTTGCTTAAAATCCCTCAGAACATGTTATGCCGAAGTGAAATAATACTTTATCATTTTTAAAACACATTGTTTTTCCTATCTTTAATTATCCTTTATTTCATATATTTGAAAGACAAAAATACATGGAAAATATTTGTTAAAAAAAAAAAAAAAGAAGAAACTATGTTGGCAGGAAGGCACCTTGCTATTTGGGGAATCAAATCTGGCTTTTATCCCAGTGCAGAGGCAGCGTGCTCAGCCCCAGGGAGTGGGAGGGACTGTCCCACACTGCAGTGGGAACTCCTTTCCCAAGCAGTGTAGACGGAACAATGACCAAGCCTTAGGGAGAACTGTGTGAAGAATTCCTTCAGCAGGTGGGCTGGATCATCACCACCAGTGCAGTGCATTTGTTCTCTAAAAGGTAACTTCTCTGGAAGCTCTGTCTGAAAGAACACAAAAAGCAGAGGCTATTCTGGAATTCATTCTGCATTATTTCATAATCATTCTCTAAAATATTTTCCATTTTCATCTTCCTTCATACCTTTGCATTTCATTTTCTCTCCTGCTGGGATAGGTGGATCACCATGCCACTCACCATCATCTCATTATTTTCTTGTTCTTCCTGTTCCTCTGCCTTATAAATTAAATGGGGGATTTATTTCACATTTAGTCCTCAGAGCAGAAAGCATTGTTGTTCCACATTTTTATAGTATATTATAGTGATAAGTGAGTGGGTCTCTTAAACCCAAGGCTAATACAAATATGAACCAACAGTTACTTTCATATTGATTAAGAGTAATTTTTGAGAAATGTATGTATCCACCACTTTCCAACATGCAAAATTCTGGCTCAGTTTTCATGACACTGTGAGAGTTACTTTGTTATGCTTAACCTGTTTTCTTTCTAACTAATACTCTGTCATTTTGAGTATTTATAGGCTTGATACTGATGTGGTGAATCCTCAAGTGAAATTCAGCTTGATAGTGTACTTGAAATGGGAACTGTAGTACTTAGCCCATACTTCTTGGCCTAATGTCCCTGTGTAAATGGTGTGTCATTGTGTCTGCCTGCACCAACATCTGCTCCAAAAGCATAAATCCACAGATTTGATTTTTTTTTTCTTTTTTTTTTTAATGTGGAACTAGAAATTCCCATTATTTCAGTGTATTTTTAAGTTACTGGGCCCCAGTAAGTCAAAAGAACAGTAGCACTGTGTTCCTGGCACTTGTGAAACATTTAATTAACCTCAATGATATTGTCTGGGGATAAAGAGGATCAATTTCATATTTAACTTTCTACATTTTCTTCTTCTTACATTGTGTGTAGTTCAAGTTCCTTTTTAACCATAAGGGCTACCTGTTGTGTTTGGGTTTTTGCCCTTATAAAACTTAAGATTCTCAGATTTATTATTTTTCCAGGAGCTTGGGGCCTGCTCTTGAGAAATGACAAAAATAAAGAAATGCTACAGCACCTGGGCCACAGTCCACAAATCTTGAATAGTACTTTAGTTTTGTTAGTGCTGGGAGCTTAACTTTGGAATGATACTTCAGCCTGCACTTAGTTTACATTGAAAAACCCAAAGGCAATGTACAAGCAGCCCAGTAAGCTCTGCTTCTGTCTCTGAATTCAGTCAGCCCTCACCACCTCCTCCTTCTGGTTCTTCAGGCTGGAGCATGTTGACTGTTGTAGGGATTGGTGTATTTTTAGTCTCAGAATATCCTTGCAGAAAATTTATGTGAATAGGGAGAAACAAAATAGTTGTTAATTCCAGTATTAGCACCTCCTGGTGCAAGGTGTGCTCCATGTCACAAAGCAGGGGAGGAGCTGTGTTCTTGTTAATTATTGTGCATTTACCACAATCCCCCTAGAATGAGGTTCGTGGTCATTAGCATTCTCCCTTCAGGGTAATAATCCAACCCTGACAAGGTAATTCAGCCAACAGGATTGGGAATTAAGCCCATTTAGGCCTAACCCAACTCTTTTAGTTCCTGTTCTTGGTTATTAGTCCCTATTGAAAGGTGGAGGAAAGACAGGAGCAAAGGTTATTCTGTGGGGTATATCAAGGTGTTGTCCATGGAACAAACCTCTTGTTAAAGCCCTTCTGTAATGAGTTATTAGTTTTTCCTGATGCTTATTGAATCATTTAGGTTGGAAAAAGTCATTAAGGTCATCAAGTCCAGCTGTAAACCCAACACTGCCAAGCCCACCGCTTCACCAAGCAGCCTGTTCAAGTGTTTGATGATAACCTTTTTGGTGAAAATTTTCCCTAATACCCAGTCTAAACCTTCCCTGGCACAACCCTGAGGCTATTTGCTCTTGATATATCCCTTGTTACTTGGGAGAGGAGACCAACCCCCCAATTTGCTACTCCATTCAGGGAGTTGTAAATAGTGATATGGTCTCCCATGAGCCTCCTTGTCTCCAGACTAAACACCCCAGGTTCTCTCCTGCCTCTGTTTAGGCTTGTGCTCCAGTCCCTTTACCAGTGCCTTTATCTGAACTCCCTCCAGCACCTCAGTGTCTTTTACGTTTACTTTTATCTGATCAGCTGCATGGTGCCATCTCTAAAAAGTGCTTTGCCTTGGTTTTGTTAAGATCAGCTTCAATTATATCTGATGCAGTAAAAAAGGAAAAAAAAAAGTTACTCTGTTATTTAAATAATGGGATTTTTGTGTCCTTGAAGTCACTAATATGTTAGAGTACCTTGGGAAATAATGTTTAAGCCCATGTCTTTCCCAACAGTACTACTGGTACGTTCCAGAGTGAGAGTATTTTGGGCTTTTTTAAATGGGACCTTTTAATTTCACTGTGTTGGTTTTCCAGCTGCTGTGCTAGTTTTGTTGGTTGTTGGTACTGCCATGTGCAAAGCAGTATCTTTATCTCATCCTAGTTTGGCATATTTCATCTTTGCAAAAGATGTTAAAACATTTGCAATGTGAACAGAATGAAGTCTGGTAACGTCTGTGTACTGTCTGGCATGTCTTTAACATCTGCTGTCACTTGTGGAGAAGTACAGCTTCTACAGTCATAAAATTATTATGATGAGTATTAATATGGGTTTTCCTTAAAATAGGAGACAAATTACTAGTTTAGAGTCCTACTTTGTAAGGAAATAAAATGCTGTCAGACAGCCGAGTCTGGGTTCATCGTACATGAATGAGGCATTTAGGGACACCTGGAATTAAATAGAAGAAAATAATGTCTGCTGTGATTTTGAGGAGTAGCATAACCATTCATTATCAGAACTTCTGTGAGACAACTTGAAATAAACAAGTAAAGATCTTCTTGGCAAATGTGAAGCAAATCCAGAAGCACAATTCAAAAAGTCCATTGTGGGGGAAGAACTGTGCACATCCTGGAGTTTATTTTGTACTATTATAGTCCTTTCCTTGGCTCTTTCGCCTCTGAAGGGTTAAGGCTTTGATTTTACAGAGTAAGTGCATAGCATTTCATAATCTCTGCTAAAAAGGAGTATGTTCTACAACAGAGCTAAAATTTGTTTGTAGCTCATGTACACTGAAGGTAAAAACTTCGCCCTTTGTTAAGAAATAGAATATACAAGTCAGATATTACTGAACATCCATGGGATCTGAACCACTACAGGCATAAATGTGTCCTTGAATCTGTTTTTAACCATATCAGTGTGTGGAGCTGCAGAGATCTGTGTAGTCTTTGTTTCAGACTGAACTTTGTGTTATTTTCTCTACAGTTCATGACTCCTGCAGTTCTGCTAGAGCATTATAACTAATGAGAGAATTTAAACTTGGATACATTTTCATTTTTCAAGGTTTTGATCAAAAAATACACAACAGATACACCTTTTCGGTATTCTTTACCTTAACCTGCTGGTTCCCCTCATTTTTCCAAGCATACAAAATATGTCCATGCAAGAGGTACATGATAAAATACTGACTGGCAATGTCTAATGCCACAGGGCATCTCTCCCTGTTGCTGACACAAGTGAAGGGCTGTGTGCTTTCCTTACAGCTCTCGTGTCAACAGGTTGCCTCTAACAGACCCTGTGAAGACAGTGAAGAGGATTTCTTTCTGGGATCCTTTTTACACTTTGAATTACTACAAAGGCAATGCACGCACAGCCCTTTGGCTGTGGTTGGGGGAATGTGTTTTCCTTCTCAAAGGAGCCTACAATCATTTCAGGGTTCCACCTTAATTAAAGAGATACCATATCTCTCACCTGTCATTTAATTTATGTTCATCCTCAGTAAAATAAACCTTCATCATTTGTGTTTCACTAAGATGCTGTTCTGGCAACTCAGTAGGATCCCATCTGACAGGCAGTTTGTTGTCATGTTTAACACACTGAAGGGTCAGGAATTTTATTCTGTCAGTTCATGAAGTAGATCAGTTCATATATCTCCTCCTTTTCCCATAGCAAAGCACTGACCACTAAGAAACAGGTACTATCTTCTGTTTGCCTCAGAAATGTGGTCATTAACAACCTGTTAATATTTATTAAACATTCTCCAGTTGGCATTTAGTTTCACTGGTGTGTCAGGATTTCAAGGTTTGTGCAGTGAAGTTTGTCATTCTCTAGAACACATTTGTTTGCCAGTCTCATGCAGTGGAAACTGAAATAATGCACAGAGAAAAATGTTTTACCCATTTGAGTTTCCTCTCTTCTATTCTTACCCCCAAAAAGTTAAGTTCTTGGTTTAAAACAAAACAAGTGAAGAAGCCCAGATGAGGAATGATACAAAGGAAAGCAGCTTCGAGTAAAGCTGAAATTCCATAGGGCTGACTGGGTTTACCTGGCATCATTTCCTCTTACCTGTAGTAGATAAAGGTGTAAGGAAATCTGGTTTTATGTTTATTTCTGATACAGGTAGCACCAAGTGTAACTCTGTTCTAAAAGACACAATATGAATATGTAAGAATATAGATGACTTCTAAAAACCAAATCCAGTTGGCCTGCTTTTTGCAGATAAAAGTTCCTCTAAAAATTTGAAGAGTTCGTGTATTTCGGTTCTGTCACAGGGATGATCAAACCTAAAAGTGAAATTTAGGGTCCAATTGCTACTGCAACATTTTTTAGAGGAAAGATTATTCATGTATTGCTTGAATGTGAATATGCACAGAGGAATTGAGTATTTAAAATCTGCATAACCCTTGTCAGGGTTACTAAAGCGTGAGTGCTTCCAGTAACAAGCTGCAGTGTTGGCAGCTGCCAGTTCTGGGGCATGACAGAAACAAACACTTGTTTGTTCAGACAGAATTTATGTTCTGCTTCAGACTGTCTTCTGTGAGCACTCTGTCAGGGAATCTTCATTTTAGCTGATAAACTGCTTCCTGAACCCCTTTGTTGAATTAGTTTTGTTTGCATTGCTCAGCATTTCACTGGGTGAGGAACTGGAATGCAAATGTTGATTATGCTCCTCTTCTACAGTGAGTGTATCACACAAAAAAAACCTGAAGCTGTGGAGGGCTGTAACCTATAATGCTCTAGCAGGCACAAAGTAGAGTCTGAAAGATGCTTTGGACTTTGATACAGGATGGAACTGTAACATGTTCTGTAGAATTATGCTAGGGAGCAAATGTTAGGTCTCTGGTGCTAAAATGGTAAAAATGAGCTTCATGCACAGTCCTTAACAGTGAAGAACAGAGGGTTTGAAAGAGCAAACTGTCTTTAAACAAAGTTGAAGATAAGGCCTCTGCTGTGACCTTGCTACTCAGTGTGTTTTCCAGTAGTAGTTACTAGCTTCAGGGATGTGTTTCCTTGAGAGCTTAGGATCCCAGGGAAAGAGGCACCCATGGGAACATTATAATATTTTGCATGGAAAAGGAGATGTGGAACAGAACTGCCAGAAGAAGGAATGAAGTGATCTAGCAATTATCTAATTGGCTCTTTAATTTTGGCCATTCTTTGATACTACTGCTTGTGAGTATTATTTCGTTCAGTGGGTCATGAATTTCTTTCAGTCTCTGAGCACATGAAACCTCTGGGGTGGGTGGAGTACCAGGATAGGGAGCTGTGTGAGGTAACAGTGCAAAAAGCCTATTTGTTAGTAAATGCTGCTGTGCAAGGGGCAGCACTTCCACCCAAAAATTTTTTAGATGGTACAAAAACCTAAAAGCGATGAAAAACAGGCTTCTAATAGTACTGTGTTGCTTGTGGTTAAACTGTTCAGAAAGCTAAATATATAAGGACATATCTTAAAGATTATTTTTAGATCTTTCAGTGTGGGGGTTTAATGTTTGAGGTTGGCAACAACAGTATCTATCTGAATTGTAATTGGATCCCCACAATGTGTATTTGTGTTGAAAGATCAGGGGCTTTTATGCTCTAGCATTTCAGTAGCTCTTGTTTTAAAAAGTTTCTCATTTGCCTCACAGAAACATCGAGGTTTTGGGTAGATGGAACACTTACTGATTTCACTGTGGGTTCTGATTTTGATTACATTCAGGATTAGACCAGGCAGTGAGGCTGAATTGCTGCTACTGGTGACATATCTACATTTTTCAGTGTGGCATTGAATGGGGGTTGCGTTGGGACAGTATTCTGACTCCTCTCACAGGAAATTATTAAAAAGGAATTTCTGCACATCTGAAAAACTAGTCAGAAGAGAAGTTTGTTATTTTGTCTTGCCTGCCTGATTGTGGATTAGGCTTTGGGCTGTCTGCTTTAAATATGAGAAGAAGCGAGCTCCCTTGGTACAGGCAGAAGACAAAAAGTCTCGAGTGTGCAAAAGCTGGTCAACTGATAGCAACTCAACTTGTGGGTATTCTCTTCATAGCTTTTGTGTTCTAGCATGCAAAATTTAAATCAAAACTTGTGGTCTTAAGAAGCAGTACTATTCTGTTTATGAGCTATAATGTCAGTGTATGTTTGTTATATTGAGTTTTGTTAATACATCAGTTGGGATTGTTAAGCTTGTCTAGAGCAAGCTCTCAGTTTTGATTTTCTTTCTAGGAAATGCAGAATAACTGGTGCTGAGGAGTGAGACTGAGGTGCAAAGTATTCAGAAGTCTGGAAATGCCAAAAGTTACATATGCTGTGGCATTTTACATTCTTTTTAATTACTGTAAATTTTTTATTGTTATGTTTATGCTTATTGCTGGGTGAAATTGTTGGAGGTTGGTCTCCTGGGCTGAGGGGGCAGAGTTTTTTGCTGGAAAATAGAGACTCACAACAAAAAGAAAGTCTGTGATTAGGGCACACATTTTGTCCTGCTGTAAGTCTGTTGGTATTGCATAGAAAAGCTTTCTGTAGAGGGCAGTGAAGAATGAGCCAGTTCATTCTGCTCCACAAGAAACCACCTCTGGTAGGGTCCCTGAAGGATTTAGATTTGCAGGGCTGCTGAAAGGCAACAGCATTGTGAAAAGGCTGGGTTTCTGTGATAAAAATTGTGTAGCTAACTGCACAAAGAATGTGTTCTGTAGCACAGGAGCCATACAAAGACTGGCTGCAAGTGTCATTAATGTTCACTTTAATCTATGATGTGTGCAGAAAGGTTTCATTGAGAGTGAGTTTTTTTATCGACTTTGTAAAACATTCATGTAAAGGTATGTTGGATTCTTACATCCAAGGAAAAAAAATGTTCTTTTTAATGTGAATGAAACCTCTACATTCAAATGTAAATTCAAATTTCATAGATTAATTATGTAAGCTGTAAATTCCTTAATTCTAAATTGGTTCTGCTACAGCTAGTGTTTAAGTGTAAAAATACTAAAAAGTATTGCAAAACCAGTCTTTTTCAAAGATTGTAAAGGAGGTGGGACTGCTTCACCAGTTCTGGTGCATTAATGCACAGTATAAGCTTTGCTCCTCTTGCCTCTTGTGAACTAAAAACTCCCATGAACTAACTTGGCTTAGAGTATGCCATTTGAAAATGAGGAAATCTCCTCATGCTGGTGAATCTACCAAAACCACATCTTTCCCTGGGTGAGGCTCTCTTCTACCTCCACAATGAGTAGATCCCTTGGCTTGGGTAACATACCAGCTTTAAACCTTGCTGCAAATAGGAAGGTTTTTCTTTTAAGTGCTGTCAGATTTCTTCCTATTAGTTTGGTGCCTTGATAGCAAGCCTCAGTAAGCAGAAGTCCTGGAGGATGAAATTTAAGTGCCATGCCTCCTCAGCATGAAGACACTGTGGAAAAATTAATGCACCCTTGTTTAGTCTGAACTTTGCCTTGATTTTTTTTCTAAACATTCTTAGAGGAACTCTCCTCTCTAATTTTCTTTCTGCCTCCTTCCTAATCTCAGAAGATAGCTCTTCCATGATAGTGAGGAAAAAATTGTTTCTGTAAGCTGCTGGTTGTTCAGGGTCACAGTAAGGGAGGGAAATCAGCAACTTCAGTGACTTAGCTTTTCAACTATTGCTAGAAATAACTAATAAAAATATTTTCAAGGTAACTTTTCTGTAATTTCAATAGTCTTGAAAAAGACATTCAGTAGTATTCGTGGTGGTTATCATGCATTTTCTGCTGTACTTCCTCAGTACACAGTGCTCAGTGCAGTTTCTTAACAGGCATAGGAGGCTGATACTTTGCAATTTGCAGTTTCTGGAGTTTGAGTAGGTTTTGTTAACTTACTTAAGAAAAAGTAAAACAAATAATTGTGTACACAAAATCTTTCCTGAACTACAAGCTTGCAGAAAGCTTTTATCTCAAAACTTTCAACAGTGGTCAGGGCTGCTTAAATGGTAGAGTTTAGTTTTGGCAGCACAAGATGAAGTTGTTGCATTGGAAGAAACTGATTTAGCTTGACTTCTCTTCTTAACCCCAAGAGAGTGGTGTAACTGTCCTGCAGGGAATGTTTTTTGGAAGTGACACTGTTTGCTGGTTTTGTGCTTATTTGTGTACGGGCTTGAAATGTGCAGCATGTTTGTTACACAAGAAAGTGATGGTGATGTTGGATTGCATTTATGGCAGTTTATGTATCTACTAAGACTGAATGGTATTTCATGTCATGTGAGAAAGAGAAGAGGGCAGTTCTGTGTCTTGGCAAGATTCCCTTTTTCAAACATCCAAGGCCATTCGAAACCAAACAGTGGAGCTGTGAAGTTCCCAGAGGAAGCTCCTGAGCACTCCTTGCTTAGCAGCCTAAATGGTGCTTTCTTGTCGCCTCGTCCTTGGCAGTGTTAGGATTTGCTGAAGGTTTTAGAGTCCCTTTTTGTATTTTGAATGGTTTTTTACATCCAGTATTTTGAATTTCAGTTGAAACTTCCCTGGGCAACTTGTTGCACCACCCTTGTTGTGTTAAAAATGTCTCTAATTCCCTAAAAATGTTATTTGTGCCTTTTTTCTGTCTTAGATATCAAAGAAGTAGTCTAACATAATTAGAAAATAATTACAGGCATGTAATTATCTTTATATCACTTGAAATGTAAGCCAAAAGGTTTTATATAAAAATACTGCTTATTACAGTACCTGTTTATTCTTAAGGGTACATTTATTCCTTTAAAACATGCACAGTCTGTTAGGTTTGTATGAAGAAGAGCCTGTAATGTCTTATCTCTAATTTGAAACTTGAGAGATCTTTCTTCTTTTGTGCTTTGCATAGTTGAATGGTTTTTAAAAGGGTATTTCTAAAAAAATAATTGATGTGGAAGGTTTACAGTAGCATGTTCAAATACATTGACATTCTTCTGTCTAACAGAAAATCCTAGTAAAATAAGGGTACCCTTTTTAATGAGTACTCATTCTTGGAAGGTTTGTTTTTGTGTTCTCAGAGTATTTGGCTTTTGTAACGTTCTATCTTCAAGAGCACTTTCCCATATTCCAAGGTTTATTTAAATTCAGAATGTTCAGAATGTTTGATGTTTTGATTTATTGAGAAAAGCAGGATATGCATGTTAACTTGATTTTATAGCAGAATGTTTGATTTTCAGCATTTGTCCAAGATTCATAGGATCACTTTGAGTAGAAGAATATAGTTTCTGTAAATCTGTGGCAAAAGCATGGGAGGTTTGCAGAAGCCCTTAACCTCTTGAACTTTCCCATGTCATCCTATGAACTCTGAATCTATGGCACTGTTCAAATCAGGAAATGTTTAAAAATGAAAAGCCAAAACTGTAAGCTGCTAGATTTTGTATACAGAACATCTGTGGGGTTTGCAGTTTAACAATCATCCTAATCCTGGTAACATAAGCAGGCTATTGTAAGCACTCATTATAATTTATATAAAGTAGCATATGATTTCAGTAGTTGTTTTCTTGTTATTTCAGCTTTATGACAAAATAAACACAAAATCTTCACCACAAATCAGGAATCCTCCAAGTGATGCTGTACAGAGAGCCAAAGAGGTAATGACTTTAAAGTATATTTTTTTACTACAAAAGTTTGATTGTATTTTAACTGGAACTTATTTTTCTTCATTAAGATGTGTATTCTGGCTCATTATCTGAATTATTTCTGGATTGCTACCATTGCTTACTCAAGTTATGTAACAAGTTGTATAAACTTGCAGAATTCCATTATCTGTGTAAAGATTATGAATATTACTCAGTTTAATAATTTAACTTTTTCTTCAACAATAGTGGTGTTAAAAGGAACACTCCTGCTGGGTAATTGCAGGATATTTTCATGTTCAGGTTATCTCCAGCAGAAATCTGATATTTATAAAATTTAGTCACAAAAAGAAATATTTTGAAGTATCAGCTTTTTAAATTAAAAAAAAAAAGTTTATCATAGATGGCTCTAAAAAGAGCAGACATGGAAATGCAGTGAAGGTGGCCCGCTAGGACCAAAGATAGACAGAGATGTTCTTAATTCTTATACCTTGCAAATAGTATTTTTTTGCTTATTTATTACAAGTAGTAAAAATAAAAATGTTGTATGATATATTATCATATACTATATATTATCACCAGTGCAGTTGTCAAGGGTAATGTCACAGGAAAACACTGTTTATAGTGCTGTTAAAATAGAATATTATTTTAAGTAATAACTGAAGTCACACTGATAGATCCCTCAAGTCCTATTCTGCAAAATTTTCTGGCAGTTAATCCTGGGACATGCTTCCAGAAGCAAAATTCTCTGCTTTCATTGTCCAAGTAGCTGCATGTGAAAACTAAAGTGTAAGAATCAGGTTGCAGGCAAATGAGTTAAAACTTCTTTGCTCCTCCTTCCCAAGTGATAAAGTGGCTCAGATTTTATAAAATCTGGAGTTTGGAGGTGGGGCAGCAGATGGCCCACCTACACTTGGTGTCTTTAACAATTAGTTTTATGAGTGTTTTAATGCTGCTTTTAAACCAACTGTTTTAATAAAAGCAATTGTTTTAATAAATTGAGACGATGTGTGAAAGCAGCAACTGGTGGAGGTCATGAGTGTCACCTCTTAGCACTTCATTCCTGTCACCATATATTTAGCTGTTGGAGGAATACTGTCAACTGAAAACAAACTAACAAACAAAAAAAACAACAACCACAACCAAAACTGTTTCCTTCAAATTTCTGCTTTAATCTCTTTCAGAGAACATTGGAACAAGGTATTTTATTCTCTTGGGGCAGCTGGGTGGGGGCACATTCTCTTAAACCCTTTCCTGTGTCAAAAAGGCTGGTTTGTATAATCATTTGGGGATATTCTGACTGAGCAGGGGAGGGTTTTCATTTCTGCAGTACCTTTAAAAGAAAGTTACTTAGGGGCATTTCTCCTCTTATTTTTCAGGTATTGGAAGAAATTTCATGTTACCCAGAGAACAATGATGCAAAGGAGCTAAAACGTATTTTAACACAACCTCATTTCATGGTAAGCAGATCCTTCTCTTGTTTGGGCTATTTTTTTTTTTTTTTAAATATATATTCTTTACGTTACAAAACTTCAGTAAATTCTTAAAGTCTGCAAGTGGTGGCACTGCCTACAATATACCTATTAATAAGTATTTCTAATCTGCTGCTCTGGCAAAAGAATTCGTGTTGCTGCTGCTATTGGTCCTCAGCTGTCAGCAGTTTGGAGTAATGGAATTATGGAGCAGTTTCTCTGTGGTTTTGGGGGGCTGTGTTGCACATGGAAAGAAGAATGAATCATTTTGGATGTCCATAGGTAGAACTGGGATCCTTCTTTTTCTTTTTCCAAAGGTCTTCTTGGGATAAAGGTGTGTGAACTCATTGCAAAATAAGTGTTTATTTAATACTATTTTACAATAAATCAACAGCTTGTACAGTCTGCTGAGTTTGTGTTACATATTAACACCAACTGTGTCTGTTTCCCAAATCCGATTTGAGGGCGGTAATTGTCCTTAATTCAGGAATGTTACTGCTTAATAACTTGGTTCAAGTTATTGAAGTCCAGTAACTTGAAGGATTTATTTTGTTTATGCTGTAGGTAAAGTTCATAAATGGAGAAATAAACGTGTTTGGTTAAATCTGCTGCACACTATTGTCAGCTTAAAATAATGGATTTGACTTTCCCTAACACAAGGATTATATGCAGGAGGCTTTGTGGAATTTGCTCACCTGAAAGCTGAATTGCTGTAAGTCTGAAGGATAAACCTAATTTGCAGGAAAGAGTGAGCTGAAACCAACCTCCTATTCAGGTATAAGATGAAATCTGGGTAGCTGCATGTCCCAGTGTGTTCTTTTGATGGCCCCTGTAGCCTTGGCTACATTTATTTGAGTACTTTAAATCAGATCAGGACTATGTTTTCAAAGTGCATCTCCTGATTGCCCCTAAACAGTGTTTTGGTTTGTATCACATAAGGGTCTCAGAGCATGCAAAACAACTTTCTTCAGATAAAATTAAACTGAAACGTGTGCCAGGAGCCAGTGTAATCGAGCTGATGGATACTCTGTCCACGGGGCAAATTGGAAGCTGGCCAGAAGAAAAAAACTCCTGCATTGTGTTCAGTGTGTACATCAGGTCCTGACCAACCCATTTGTTTTACTTTTTGATTCATTCCTATTTCACTGCACTAATTGCTAATGCAGACATTGACTTCTTTGTGCCCATTCAGCAACACTCTGGTGTTATTCCCTGGAGATGGTACCTATCTTATCCTAAATTTTGTAACAGCTCTGATTCAACATTTAACAGGAATAGTTGCTTGAAGTCGAACATGTAACAAGAGGGAATGATACTCAGCCATATTGTAAGAAAGATTTTTAAAAAAACCTTTCTCTGATACTCAACTTCATTTAGAATCTGACAGGTTCATTTGATTTACTTTTTTTGTAATTACCCCGCAGTGTTGCTAAAACATTAAGCACTGTAGAGGAAGAGCATTTTTCAAGTGTAAATTATTTTCAGAGTAGGCATCAATAAAAGCAATTGTGATATATAGAAATTTCATGTATCAAATCAAGTGACAGGAAAATTGAGTTGAAAATCCTCTTTTTTATGTATCTCTGTCTCTTGATATGCTCATAAATCTAAAACTATTTGCCAGAATTCTTTTGCTGCAAATCTATAAAAAGTATTTTTTATAAGAAATAAGCTGCAATTCCATAACAGGTATTTTTGATGAGGGGTAATTTCAGCAAGTGAGTCTGTGGCATCCCAGGCTAAATTGCTGGTTGGTGAAGTCCCATCATCCCTTTTCCTCCCCATGTTTCATCCTCTCCCTTGTAGTTCTGCCATTCATCTGGAACTGCACTTTAATATTGCCCTGGGCTGAACTAGTAGAAAATTGCTCCAAAAAAAGCCCCAACTAACCATTTAGTAAAAAGAATTTAGGATAACAGGAATGCTGCCAGAGCCAGAATGAGCAAGAGAATAGAAACAGTTCATGTTAGGAAGGAGGGTAAAGCAGCGATTAAACCAGCATAAGTTGGTGTGGATCCATACCTGCAGATACCAGAGAGTCTCCAGATGTCACAGGGGCAACTCCATCATCATTCCCACTCCTGCTGCCAGATGCAGCTTTATGGATTGCAGACTTAAATAAAGTTACTCTTACATTTGTTGTGTTCTGCCAAACTTCCCTTCAGAGCCAAAGCCTTTAAAATAGAGACTATTAAATAAAGGAATAATTGTATAAAAGAATACTGTCAGCCCACACTCTGTGTGTTTGCCAGATGTTACAGACCAATACTCTGGTTATTAATGCACATTAATTCAGTAATCAGTAACATGTAGTAAGCAAGAGTGTGCATTAACACCTGTATGAGAACAGATTATTTTACTATTAACTATTTTTTTATCTAATGTATATCCCTAATCAGAAGAAAAAAAGAGTGTAATCTGTCTTGTTTACTTAATCACAGTGTCAGTGGGTTAAACTGTGTGCAGGCCTTCACAGAACCAAAGCCAGTAAAGTGTTTTTGTAACAGATCAAGTTCAAGGTGTTCTATTTGTCCTTGTGTGCCTAATGGCTACAGAAATAAATTATCAATTTGGTCAACATGTTCAACATTTCTAATTTAAAGAAATGTATGTAAATTTTGCATGAAGGTCTTTCAACAGATAATTAATTTAAGAATTCCTAAAGTATTGTCAAGTACCTCATTTGTTACGTATGTGCACATTTCAAAGAGCTTTTATTCCACTGCTCAACTTTCAGTATTTTTTTGAGTATGCCGTTTTCATGTGTAAAAGATTCTATTATATGAGTTTCATATGTTGTAGCAATTGAAACATTTGCTGTGCTAGGAGACTTTTGCTTGATGACATATTGAAATTTTGTCCATCTTCATGTGCCTTCCTATGTTGATCTCTGCAGACAGTGATCCTGCAATACAGCAGAAAGCAGCTGTTCTCATTAAACTTATTTTTAGCAGGATTATCATGTTCTGCAAAGGAAAAACAGGAAAAAACCAAATTATCAAAATTAGCAGAAATGCATGAAAACAGGCATCTTTAAGTAAGGTCCAATAGGAATCTTTTTATTAAATGTTTTCAATATTAAATTGAGCTTGCTGTACTTTAATGTCTGGTATTTCTTAATTTGTGTTCATTTTTGTGAACACACTCAAAAGTCATTTAGCATAATTATGGACTTTTAAAATGCTGGAAGTGCCATATTTTAACCTCCTACAAGGTGAATATTATTGCTAAAAATAATAAGCAGGGCATATATTTGATATGAAACAAATGTAAGAATCTGAATTACATAAGAAATGGAATATTAAAGCATGGAGAATATAACAGATGCAGGCAGGGGTACAGAATCACCTCCAAGGTCAGTGTGTCCAAACCATTAACCTACACTGGAGTAACCACACATAAATGGACACAAATAAATCAAATTTTAATTAAATATTATTGAAGTGGTTCAACTTGCATATATATTCCAAATCTTTAATATAAAATGTTGATTCAGTAGTGCAGACTAATGGAGAGGAATTGTTGTGAGTTCAAGCTTAGTGGTTGACAAAATAAGATGAAAAATAGAAAATACAGATACAGGTTAGTATTTAACTAAAAATAGTATGTGTGTAGGTGGGCTTGAAACACTGGAAAAAAGGGAGGGAATATGGGCAAAGCATTGTTAGTTTAGGGAATTCTGTTCCATAGTTATAATGCTGAATTCCCAACTGTAGTTTCAAACTAATTTGAGGAATGGAAACATAAAGTGTTAAGAAATTACCTTTTATAACATGGTACACTTTAGAAGTGTTACCCTGGGAAAAAAATTTAGGATTTTGTAGAGGTCATGAAAATCCAATTTCTGCCTTGGATTCCACTTCAGGAGTGCATCTTGTAGGCGTTTTTTTAGCACTTCCTTTGGTGTAAGTTTTGCTTAAACATTTTAATAGAAGACTTAAGTCATTGCAGAATCAGATTTCTCTGCCAAAACAAGTTCTAGATGGTCAATCTCAAGCCTTGCAAGGCTGATGGGTTTTGCAAGCTAAGAGCTATGAGCATTTAAATGAAACTTAGCAAGATATTAACTATAATATAGATGGACCTCATGGCGGTGGTGGCTCATACATCTACTGTTGTAGAGAGATTGTAGGAACTAGACTTGATTTATCAGTCCTTACCTAGGAATGATAAGCCATTTGGGTATAGAGGCAGATTCTGTCTCTGCCCTTGATTAGTAGAGGAGTAGAACCATCATGTTCACATATAAATTGGATTTAGTTTTTGGACAGAAGCGAGGTAGTTGTATATTAAATGTTGAATACAGATGGGAAATGGATGTGACGCGGGACTCTTGGAGGCGTCCTGGAGAACACTGGAATGTCATACCAGAAAAAAAGCCTGGCACTGCTGAATACTGGTTTGCTAATATTTCGGCTTTGTCCAACTTTTCTCTCATATTGTGTGTACGCTTTTTACAGTTGTACAGGATACAGGTCTATGCTGCACCTTAGAGTTCCTACAGTTGGTTTTTCTGCTTATCAAAGATACTTAAGCATAGTTAATCAATTAGCTGTTATACCATTCTCTGCATCAAGAAACAGTAAAGCTAGTGAAGCAGTATTTTAGCAGTTTGTTGGTTTGCATTCTAATTTTTGTCACGCATTTTGAACTCAGGGTGGTGGTGCTGAGTCCATGTTCTAGGGGAACGGGAGAGTATGGAAGGAATTGTGATAATAAACAACAAAAAAATCGTATTTCATTCTTTAAGTTAGTATTGATCCACAGTCCGTCTTTATTAGAGCGAAATACCATGTGATTTGAGTAGCTTTCCATTCTACTGGAGTAATTATTATAGAACAGTTTGCACAGAAAGATAGATTACTGATTCTCTGTCTATGCACATGAAGATGGATTCACTCTGACACCCTGCAGTTGTCGAGAGGATGAGGGGAAGGGAGGCAGAATCATTCTCACTGAAGTAGCTACAGTAAAAATCACATTAACTCATGCAGGTTTTAGAGGCTCAATGTACATGTGGGCATTTTCAGTCTGATGACGTTTATCTTAGACTCCTTAAGGGAAAAGTTCATCAATAGAAAATGGGGCACAAATATCTTGGATTTCCTTGAATTTCTCAAAAGCTTCAAAAACACAAGGAACGAGCGAGGGACATCGGAGGTGACGGAAATCTGATGTTTTGTTGCTGTCATCTCCTCTAGGCCTTACTTCAAACCCATGATGTAGTGGCACATGAAGTTTACAGTGACGAAGCGCTGAGAGTCACCCCTCCTCCCACCTCTCCGTACCTGAACGGGGATTCCCCGGAGAGCGCCAACGGAGACATGGATATGGAGAATGTAACGCGGGTCCGGCTGGTGCAGTTCCAGAAGAACACAGATGAGCCCATGGTATGGAGGGATACTCACTGTTTGCCTTGACACTGTGCTGGTAAAGACCAGTATTACGATGATTTCAGTGTCGGTTTCCTCACTTTGAGGGTTGTCAATAAACTAGAATAGTTCAGCAGCCACTGTAGATATTTATCCTCCTTGAAATGCTTTGTGTTCACTCACACTGCTGCTGTGCCACAAGGGCTGGGTTTGTTTAAAAGCAGCCTTGTAGTAGTTATAGCTAAATTAGGCCTTAATCCCAACTGGATTTGCACTTCAGTATAAAATCACATTTTTCACAAACCAGATATTTACATACTCATGTTGAAGTATTGCATCTTCACTTAGAAATAGTATTTGGTTTTATTGCTCATCTTGAAGTGAGTGACAAAGATTTTATTTTAATCTTAAAATTTATACCCTCCCTTCAAGCTTTCAGGAAGTGATTATTCTTAACCACTCAAAACTCATAGTGCTTAATATTTTATTTTAAAAGTATAAACATTTCCTTTTTTCTAGGGAATCACTTTAAAAATGAATGAGCTGAACCACTGCATTGTGGCAAGAATTATGCACGGAGGAATGATTCACCGGCAAGGTAATTACATCTCATGAAGAGTTTTGTCTTCAAACACAGTCATTTTAGATCATTTTGTACAAACTGTGTACATTCTCCTGATTTTGATTGCTGCTGTTCCATAGCAGTGTATCTCTGTGCCTGCATGGACTCCTGCTAACTGCTTTAGTTACCTTCCAGTTGCAGATGGCTGCCAGTGTTTTGAGGTGAGGGCCCACTGTGTTTCATTTAGGTCTTAATTAGGATAATTACTATCTTATTACTGAGTATAGCTCTGCAAGGGATTGACACACCAATAATTTCTGGAGCTGTACTTACTTAATCCACTGTTTAAAAAAAAAAAAATCCTTACACAAGTAGCAGTATTTTCCCTTGCAAAAATGGAAGAACCTTGTTCACACAGTTCTTGAGGAGCTTTGTATTTTTGGTGTTGAAGCTCACAAAAACGGGGTTTGAAATAAAAATATTACTTGTGCCTAGATTCTAAATCTTTATTTTCAGTTTTCACTACAGCTACAACAAACCCTGCAAACATGTATTTTTTCTCATCCCCAGTCTTCTTTTTGTCATTTTGTGTGTTCAGATCAGATGTCCAAAGGTAACTGGTTTTTGCCCTACTTTAAACAGGTGAATTTCCCTGCTAGGTTGGTGGCTGCAGGTTTGAATTGCACCTTGAAAGGGTTACTTTACTTCTTTCAGACTGCCTTTTTTTCTTTCGATGAAAACAAAAATCTTCATCATTTTTCAGACCAAAGTTCCCTCTAGCCTACTGTTCTATTTCAGAGGAAGCTGGGAACAGATAATTAGGAAGACAAAACATAAATTCACTTTGCCTTTCTGATATGATAAAATCTGTCAGGAAGCAGGAAAGATAAAAGTTTACGTACAAGCAAAGATGCAATTCAGACAGACCTCTATATTCCTTTAGAGGACTTTCTGAATTTAAATTTATTTGGCTTCAAACAGTGAGTTTTAAAAGGAGATTGCTCTAAGACTCACAGGAAGAAGGTTTCCTTCCAGCTGTGCTTAGGTAGTGGTGATGCTCTGCAGAGTATTGCTTCACATGGCTATGTTCCATAATGGGGCTAATAAAACTTTTAACACCTGATAAAACTGAGTAAAATATCCAACTGTGCCCATTAAAACTCTGTTCTTTTTAATTATACAGTGTCTTTTATTTCTAAAGATTGGGGGAATTTAACCTATTCTCTATGTGCTTTGTCTAACTAAGGTAGTGCTTCTGCACTAGGTAGTTTGAAAATGAGCTGTACTTCAGTGTTTCTGTAGTATGGTCATTTTTTTTTTAATGCTTTTAATTCTGTTAATGCCTCTTAGCTTCGCTGCTTCATTTTAACATAACTATTTTAGAATATTTTTACTCAATAGAACAACCCAGGTGTAATTCAGCAGTGATCTCGAGCACCACGTTTGAATCCTATTGATAGGGCCTGTGCCTTGCATTGGTTTTGAGGAGTGCTGTCATTTTTTTCTCCTGTCTCTTTTTGCTGTATGGAAAACTGTATTGCCGGGCAATAACAGCAATGTCTGGATAATAAATCTACTGTGAGCGTTACAGGAACTGTATAATTTCAGGTCCAGCAATATTAAGTACAAACTACACGATTCCCAGTCACAAAATAGTAGCTGCTGTGAAGTTGCCTCCTGTCCCTAAGCCAGCTCTACCTGGTCCTGGTGATTGAAATTGTCCTTATTCAAAAGGTGGCAGAGTTGAAATGGGAATAAAGGCTTTTAAAGATTCCATCTACTTGCAGCTTCCAGAGCATTCAGTAAAAATGAAACACCAGTGTCAGTCATTAAAAATTGTCTGTTTGTCGTTGACATGTATGCCAAATGTCCATTCTTTATTCCCATTTTTTATGTATACTTCTCCTTACAGTCATGAACATAACAATATTCACTTCTGTCAGTGACAAAAATGGGAAATGCTGCAGAAAAGGGGATTTTATTTGGTGCAGGGATGTTACTGAATCTGATTCTCAGTCTAATATGTAATGCCATCAGTTTTATATTTTGAATAATATTAAAGTATCTTTATACTACTCCAGGCCATATAGTGTTTTTGCTTCAATATTATTGTTTAATAACAAAAACATGTTTTTCCTGCGTACTTGGTAGAATGCCTAGGCATCTCTTGCTGTGTGTTCACTGCACTCTGAGAGATTTGTAGCTAATACAAAGCCCTTTTCTCAATCTAGCAAAAAAATGATTTTAATGTTGTTGTCTGTTTATGCCTTTATATGAATATTAGTGCTGTGTTAAAATTATCTCAGTTTGTGGAAACACATCTTGAGGTGATTGTGTGTTTGTTAACTCCGCAGGTACGCTACATGTAGGGGATGAAATCAGAGAAATAAACGGAATCAGTGTCGCAAATCAAACTGTAGAACAGCTACAAAAAATGCTTGTAAGTACCTGAAGTCTTCCTCCATAAAAGTGCTTGTCTTATTTTGTCAAAACTTTTGTGTACTAACTTCCCCTTTTTCTTGTGTTCTTGATAGACTACATGTGCACATAACAAGAAGTTCTTTCTGTTTGTAACTGTTGTGCTCGCAGTTACTGAAGCTTACAAAGGAAAAAAATGTTGCTTTGAGCTCAGTCTGTCTTTTTCCAGGAAAACTCCACCTTGGGCCTTGCTAGTAGAGTCTGTTTGTTATTTCTGGAACAATTTTTAATTTTTCTGCAAGCAACCCTAACTTGAGATCTTGGATGGTATCACTAATCCCGGACAAGCTTAAAGGGAAATAACATTTTTTTGGGGTCACAGTAAGCCAGCCAAAGAGAGAAAGGGGGGAAACTCTCAGACGTCTTGAAGTGATGTGCTCACATTTCTGCCCAGATTGAGTCCCACAGAAGTCAGCCCTGTGGCGGCACAAATATTCAGATTGCCATTTAAGAAAATATGTTGTCACAGTCTGCTGCTGTTCTGCAGTTACTACTTGTTGTGAATATTCTTACACAATAGTAAATGCAAAGTAGCAGACTCCATGTTCTGTTTTGATGAAAGACTATTTTTGACATTCCTACCTTTATTACAGTAAAATGCAGCTTCCAGAAACTGAATACAGTTTTGCTATTTAACATCTATGATGAAAGGGAAGAAAATGCCACTTTGGTAGCAAAGACTGTAGATGACAAGAGTATAGCTACAAATAAATGGTTGACATGGAAGACACCTACACATCTCTGAATCTGTGGTGTTAAAATACAGTTCTGGGTCTAGGCATTCAAAACGTGGTCAGGTGAACAAAGTGGTAATGTACATTTATACTTAAGATTAATCAGGACATTTTCACTGTTTGTTTATAGGTGGTATGACAACTTATCCATAGCATTTTAGCTTTTCATACTTGAATTGTGGTGTTTTCCTTTCAAGCATTAATAATTTGGAGATTTTTCTCTTCAGCGTTAGTCTCAAAGTGCTTCTCTTTACACAGAGGGAAATGCGTGGAAGTATTACCTTCAAGATTGTGCCAAGTTATCGCATGCAATCTTCATCCTGTGAGGTAATGAATTTAATGACCCATCCCCTTTCTTCCTCAGTCCTGTAACTAACTGCCTGCTGATGGCTGAATGTTACTGCTTTCTGGGAAATTGTTTCTGCCTGTCCTGTTAGATCACGCACACCAATTTTACAACAAAGATAACGGAACACGAGTAGGCCCCACCTACCTACTCAGCCCTGCCTTCATATTCATCTCATCAGCACCTTAACTAACTCTTTACAGCCTATTAAAGAAAAAAAAATAGGAAAGGGGATCCTCGGCTTATGCTTTTAGGAAGCCCCTTTAAAATATGACCATTTAAACTCATTCTTCAGGAAGTCTTATGAAAAGTTCCTAAGCTGAGGAGCAATCCTCCTGTTTTTTAGGCTTTAAGCATTATACTGCTGCTTTGGGCTGTTAAGGGTTAATTGAAGAGCCTGTTTCTGTATAACCCTGTTGAGGTAAATTTGTGATGGTTGTGTGTAACAGTTACATGTGGCTTAATATTGTGTTTCCATGAAAAAAAGGTCTTTGTCACTACAGAAGAAGAACAGATTTGGAGTTGTTGCTGAATTAGAAACTTGGTATTACGGCTTTTGCACAGCAACGTTTAATTCCCTTCTGCTCACAAAGTTATGTTCCAGATTGCAACTGAAGGGAATTAAATTGTAGAAAATGGCTGTTTGAGAGCCACTGTTCCAGTCTGAGCATACAGATGGCATATGCAGCGTGTAGATGATGCCAATCTCTCCGTGCCACATGCTTAACTGCGCAAACAGCTCCCAAATTAGAATTCCCAGAGTGAAATCACAACCCCCGCTGAAGTCAAGCACCTTATCTTAATTAGAGCTGTGATTTCACCCTAATTGTTCTTGTGTCTCAGCAGATGCTAGAATACACAGAAACTGCTATTGAGGTTGTCAGAACAATCTGTTTGCAAGGAAAAAAGTTACTGCTTTTTGGTTGCCTTCTGTACTTCTAGTAGAATTCAACAAAAACTGAAAGGTTTTAGGGGTAGAAGGTTTGACAGAGTTTCACCTATGAGGCCAATTTTCTTAA